>NC_073306.1:159980196-160288347 GCF_027595985.1 Sorex araneus | reverse complement strand
TCCTCAAAAAAGTAAGAATGGAACTTCCATATGACTGAACAATAGTACTTCTTGGCCCAAGTCTGTAACACATTTATTTGAAAGGATATATGCACATAGATGTTTATTGCAGCGCTTAGTCACTCCCACTGTCACTGTCATCCCGTTGCTCATCGATTTGCTCAAGCAGGCACCAGTAATGTCTCCATTGTGAGACTTGTTGTTACTGTTTTTGGCATATCGACTACACCACGGGTAGCTTGCCAGGCTCTGCCGTGTGGGCAAGATACTCTCGGTAGCTTGCCGGGCTCTCCAATAGGGACAGAGGAATCAAACCCGGGTTGTCCATGTGCAAGGTGAACTCCTTACCTGCTGCACTATCACTACAGCCAGCAGCACTAGTAGGATAGCCAATATGTTAAAACAACCCAAATGACCAACTATGAATAAATGGATCAAGAAGTTATGGTATATATCTGCAATGAATACTATGCAGCTGAAAGAAAGGACAAAATCATGCAATTTGCCATGACATAGATGAAATAGAGAACATTGCATTGAGTGAAGAAGGAAAGGGATAAACAAAGAATAATATCATATGTGAGATTTAAAGATAAAAGTAAATGAGAAGCAAATGATCAAAGGAAAGATAACTGGAGTGTTGGTCCACAGAACTTAGCTTGTGCGTAGGAGGGTAGTGGTGAGGGCAATGTGGAATGGAAGGAGCATTTGAGATTGTGGGAGGGAAGTTGGTACCCTGGTGATGGGTGTGCTATTGAAATGATGTACTCATGAAACTAATATTGATATCACTATATCACAATTCCCAGGCTGGAGCGATAGTGCAGGGGGTAGGGCATTTGCCTTGCACTCGGCTGACCCGGGTTCGATTCCTCCGTCCCTCTCAGAGAGCCTGGCAAGCTACTGAATCTTGCACACGTGGCAGAGCCTGGCAAGCTACCTGTGGCATATTCGATATGCCAAAAAAAACAGTAACAACAAGTCTTACAATGGAGACATTACTGGTGCCCGCTCGAGCAAATCGATGAGCAAGGGGATGACCAGTGACAGTGACAGTGATATCACAATTCCCAATAAGAAGAAGGAGGAGAATGAGAAAAAGGAGATGGAGAACAATAGTAATTACAACAATAATAATAATAAATATTAATAATAATAAGAAGAAGAAGAAGAAGAAAAAGAAAAAGAAGGATACAAAGATGATGAAAAAGAGGAGAAGGGGAAGGAGAAGGAAGAGGAGGGGGAGGAGGAGAAGGAAGAAAAGACAGAGAGGAAAAGGAAGAAGAGGAGGAAGAAGAAGAGAATGAAGAAGATGAAGAAGAGAAAGAGGAGGCAGAAGAATAAGATGGTAATGAAACAGAAGAAGATGAAGATGAAGAAGGAGAAGGAGATGAAGACAGAGGTGAGGTAACAGGGGCAGGGGCCAGGGGCCAGAGGTGTATCAGTGGAGTAAAGGTATGGTATATGTATCTATTTAACCCACAGAGCTAACAATAATATAAACAGGAGACCCAAACTACAATAACCAAACGTAACAATGTGCGTCTCAGGAGGCAGGCTAGGGGGCAGGGGAGCGAGCCTGGGGGCACTGGAGAAGGAAGTTGACACTGGTGATGGGTTAGTGTTGGAGCATTGTACACCTGAAACTCTATTATGAGACCTTTGTAAGTCACAGTGCCTTAATAAGCAAAAGAAAAGAAAAGGATGCCACGTGAAGTGAGTGACCATACAGAGGGAAGGCAATGTCAAGTCTGAAGGAGAAGCCATCTAGAGCTCAAGGAATGCCAAAGGCTTCCTGAAAAGCCTCAGGGAAGAGGAGTGAGACTTGGAATAGGTTTTGTTTTTAGGTCTCATAAGGTTCTACCTTACTCTTACTCTTAGCTCCAGGACCTGAGATAATATATTTCTCCTATTTTATTATTCTATTTGGAAATCTTGATTTGGGGGATGTCTTAAGAAACAAACATACATGGGTTAAACTAAATTATTGTTAATTTCACTTTTTTCCCCCCTCTTCAATATGTGGGTATGGAAAATTTTAAAGTTATCCCTAGAGCTTGCGGATATACTTGCCCTGGACAGATTTGCTCTAGGGAAAAGTACAGGTAAATAAGCATGGAAGGCAGGGAGTCTTGACCTACTTAGAGAGTTCAGGAAAAGCTTTCCCGAAGAAGTGATATTTAGACTGAGAGCTAGAGAGTCATTAGGACTTAATTAAGTGAAGGAATAGGTGAGTGGGATGTGGACAGGAAGAGAGCTCCAGGCAGTGTGAATAGTTTGTGTAAGCAGGTAGGCCAGAACAAACCAAGCCAAACTGAACCCACAGCAGAACCAAGACCGGCCTGATACCCTTTCCCAGTACACACCAATACTTCTTCAGGAACGTGGTAAATTACCCCTTGCAGTTCCATCCCCAGCGGCTGAGGGGAGCTATGGTACAAACCCATGGGCAGAAATGGGCAATCAGAAACAAGAGTCAAATTTTCGTTGGTCTGTTTTGTTTTGGGACCAACACTCAGCCACGCTCAGGGCTGACTCCTGTCTCTGCTCAGGGGATCAACTCTGGCAGGACTCTGGAATACTATGGGGTGTTAGAGATCAAACTCAAATCAGCCTCATGCAAGGCAAGCACCGTACCTGCTGTACTACTCTTCCGGCCCCAAAAGAGAGCTGGTTTTTATGGGAATGTTGTGTATAGTTCACAGCTTAGAGCAAATAATTAGCAGTTAAAAATAATTTGGGGACCTAGAGAAAATTTTATGGGATAAAGTGTCGGCACTGAGCACTTCCCTAATGGCCCAGATAATCTCCAGCACTGCAGGGTCTGAGGTCAAACACTCCATGGCTCGGGCCCTTTCATTCAACTACTGGCCCAGTTGGTGCAGACTTGCAGGGACAGGTCTCCGGCTCTCCTAAACACTAGAAGTGGGCTGGGGGCTGTTCCCCAGTCAATTAATCAATCTGATTTGGACACATTTGGGAGGTGAGATGAACCTGCTACCCGGTGTAGTGATCTGAAGTAACTCAAACAGTCCCTGGCCTTCCCTTCAGTGGAAGAGTTCCCAGGAACTCCATGCCCAGTGGATACTTTCAGGTGTCCTGGTCTCTGTCAGGCACCAGGATCAAGTTCCATTAATTTCTTGCTGAGAACCATCCAGCAGCTCCACAAGGATTTCATCAAGCCAAACACAGGTAAGTCCTCCCAAGTTTCTAATCTCTGTGCCCCAAAGTGTAATCCCTCCGTCCTCCAAACACAGATGTGACCCCATTATTCAGGGCAGAGAAGAGGAATGAGCTGAGAGCTTCGCTCAGGAAGGTGATGGAATGAAATAAAGGGGGGAGAGCTGTAGGCACACACACAGGTGCACACATGTGCACACATACACACACATGTGCACACATGCACACACATACATACACACACATAATTCCAAGCTAAGCCCACCTACCTGCCACAGATCTGATTTCTTAAGATGTGAAGAAACTTCCACCACACTTGGACCAAGAGAAGTATGCAGGGGGGAGAACCAGAGCTTCTTCATGGCCATCAAATTTTCCATGCAAGTGTCCTCTACCTCCAGACTCTTGAAAGTCTTCTAAAAAATGATTGAAAGTTCCTACAGCATCATATTTTTTATTTATTCATTCACTCATTCATTCAAATAACCATACGTGGAGCCCAGAGAGGTTAAGCAATTAAGGTTCCAGAGTGAGCTAGTGATCAAGCCCTCCTTCTTTGGTAGAAGTCTCCATCCCCAGGAAGCAGAATTTCAGAACAACCTTCACACTGCTTGACAGGAAACTTCACATCCCAGAGCCGAGATTTAAAGGCCTCTGGGCTTCCATCGTGCCTTTGTTGGTTGGAATTTCCTATTCAACAGCACTCTCTGGGCACTTACTTCTCCACTGGCACTGCTCCACTCCAAGTCCTGCCTAGAACTCAGGTCCTCGGAATGGGCTGTGATCCTTTCTTCTTGCACTGATTCATCCAATACACATTTCTTCCTCTTGTTTTGCTGAATCATTTTAATATATTCTGTTCTCATTTACATATATGATTTGAAATACCAGGAGTTTCAATTCTACGAATACTAGGGTTTCCTGTATCCAATCCCCCACCCCACATCCTCCACCAGAGTGTTTGCTTCTCTCCAGCATTATCCTGGGTTCCCCATCTTCCCACCTCCCCCGCCATCTTCCTGCTCTCTGTAAGTTCAGTGATGTAAACTACTTCTCAGGTTCTATTGTCTGACCATTTGTTATTCCCATACTATTTTTTTTATATCCCGTTGATGAGAGATCACTCTGTAACTGTCCCTCTCCTTCTGAATGGCTTCACTCAGCATGCTACATTGTGTGAAAATGCCACATTTTCTTTACCCAGTCATCTGTCTTGGGCATTTGAGTTGTTTCCAGATCTTGGTTATTGTGAACCAAGACATGTTTCAGAGGTCCAGGGAATGTACTAGGCTCTAGGATGGTAATCAAAACTCAGGGTACCACAGGAGCAGTGATGGCAAACTCCAGGCCTCAAGGGACAGGGCGTGGACCAGTCCTTCTCATCTCCGCATCCCTATGGACCCTGGAGGTCATGCCCATGAACTGCCTCCAGCTGCTATTTACGCTCCTTAATGGCCATGATCCAGAGACACAAAAGAATCTCAGAACAGAGCAGCTCACTGCAGAGATCTCTCCAGACCCTAATTATCTAAAATTTCAGAATTCCAGGCCACACAACATCTTATGCTATTCATAACAAGCAATACAAAATAAATTATCTAGCATCTGCCTTTTCAGTTTGAGTGGTGGTGGGAAAATTCAAAATAATGGTGGTGGGATTGCTGTTGAAATAATGTAATCCATTATTGTGAACAACTTTATGAAAATTGAAAAAAAAACTCAGGATACCTGCCCTGGGGTTCCCCCTGGGGATGCAAATCTTCAAGGCACCAGCAGACCCACGCATTTTTCAGTCTTTGTCGAGAGTTGGCTTGATCTTCAGAAGACAAGGGAGTTGCAAACGGGGCAGGCAAGGCCTCCGTCTTTGGGGAGCTTCTGTTCTAATGAGGAAGAAGCTGACAAGTACTATGTTACCGTGATGAAAATGCATGAGAACTGGAACTGTATGAGGATGGAAAGGATAGGTACTTGCACTGCCACTCCAGGAAAGGAGGCGTGATCAGAGGGTGAGGGGGTGGGGGTGGGGGTGAATGTTCATTCCTGACAGGGGAGACAGGGAAAGCCTCACAGAAAATGGGGTAAGTACAAAATGACTGGGATGAAGTTCAGGTGCCCAGCTGATGAGCAAGTCTGCGTTATTCTCTTTCCTGAAGGCAGAAATGATGGGGGAGATTCCCTGGCATCCTCAGATCCTGTGGTGTCTGGGTGCAAGAATTCACTGTCCAACAGGTGTGTGGAGTGGGGTCTCAGCGACCCTGTCCCCCTGAGCTCCGGAAATGGGATCAGAGGTTGCTCTGGAAACAGGGAAGCAGTGGGCTATGGAGAGCCAGCTGGACTTGCCAAAGTCAGAGGGGACAGGAAGGAGACTTGCCCCATGACATTGAATCTGTGCCGCCCGCTGAGAGCTCTTCGCCCATAGAGGAGAGGGGAGCGTCATTTTCCCAGAACTGCTTGATCCAAACCTAATTATCCCTGCAGCTAGGAGTTTGAGCAGTGGGATTCCTGTCACCTGGCCTTGGGAAACAGGTCAGCAGCCAGGACAGAATGTGCTGCCCTGGCCAAGTGTGCAGGCTGGCCAAGTCTGCATGACAGAGCTGGCTCCTGGGCTTGGGGACAGAGGCACTTTCCCAATAGAACACACCCAGGCTCAGATCAAATTTACTAAGAAATTGGGGCACTAGGGAGATGGCTCAGAGCGCCCGAGAGTATGCTGGGTGTGTTGGCGCCCTGGCCTGCTCCCTGACACCGCATGGTCCTTAAGAGACTGCTAGGAGCCACACCTGCTCATGGCGGGGTTTGGTCCCCAAACCAAACCAAAGCTCACCCAAACCAACCCCTGTGCTGAAGTCATGGACTCCACTCTCCTAGCCAAAGAACAGTCTCTCCCAAGGCTCTCACAAATCTCACCAGACCCCACTAAGGCTTGTTCTCAGTTCCCCAGGTCCTGGCAGCTGCCTCGTTGGAACTCACCTCTTGTATGCAGGGCACGGGCTATTCTGCCCATCCTTATCCTAATGCTTCAGCATCACATGTTGAAAATTCTAGACTCAAAGGGTTTGGGGATATCCTATGGAGCCCCAGTCTCCAAAGTGCCTTTGCTTTTGCTGTATGCCATATCCTGCAAACTTCTAGAGTAGTAGCTAAAGTGACAGACCTTCCCCATATTTCTCAGCAGCCCCCTAACCCTCCTGGAACTTGATAGTGGGTCTGGGACCTCCCATCAGTGAAACGCCGGATCCTAGCCGTGATTCTGCGAATACTCAGGGCTTGTATGCTTCGGGTCCCTGTGCTCGGAGTCCCGGCTCCTTGCTTGTCATCTCTGTTTCTCTTCTGCAGGTGAGGTTGTCGGAAAAAGTCTCCTTTGTTAGCTTTAACTCTGTCCCCACCTTCCCCCACCCCAGAATCTCCCATCTTCATCTTACGCTCTTCGGGTAGTGTTTTCCAGTGCCTGAGGTGTCCTGAGAAGGGCTGAGAGCTACCTGAGGCTTCTTCCTCTGTCTGTCTGCATCTTTTCTTCCATCTACACACTTCCCTAGCTCACCCCCAGACAGACATAACATGGCTTCTTCTTCGTGGAATCGTGTGCTCATGGTATTTTTTTTTTTCTTAGCAGATGCTCTCCCTGGTGAGTGAAGAGGTTTCTCTCTGAACACATGGGTGCTCTCGCCCACTCCTCTCCCCAGATGCTCCCTGGCCCAGGCCTCAGGTCTGTGATTCAGCGCAAATTGTGAATGTAGCCCAGGGCCTATCCTAGGGCTAGCCCACAGAGAAAGGTCAACTCCGGTTCTCACCCTGCCAACTCCTGCTCCCGGTCTTCGTCCTGCTCTCTGCTTTCCCTGATAAACAGCACCATTGTGCTTGAGTTTACGCATGTCATGAGAGTGAAAATTAATCTACTGCAACCCTATTCAACTGAGATCAGGGCCTAGAAGAGAGTCCCCACATATGTACCATCAGAAAACTGCAAGACCCAACATGCATCTAGTATCCCATGGGAAATCTTATTGTTCCCCTCCCCAGAATGAGGAAGGAGGCGTCTTGATTTACCCAGAAGTCCCACAAGATCACATCTAAGAAGACACTTACCTTGACCAAGGGGACATGCCTGTAAGTCTCACAGAGACTATACTTAACAAATCTTGAATAAGTCCCCCCCACCTTTTTTTTGTTTTTTGGGTCACACCCGGCAACGCACAGGGATTACTCCTGGTTCATGCACTCAGAAATTACTCCTGGCGGTGTTCGGGGGACCATATGGGATGCTGGGAATCGAACCCGGTTCTGCCGTGTGCAAGGCAAACGCCCTACCCGCTGTGCTATTGCTCCAGCCCCAGTAAATCCCATTTTTGGTGTGAAATCACTGATGATGTTTTGTTTGATTCAATAGGGAACAATTTATGGCTAGTAATGGACTTTCTTGTCAGGTGACCCAATCTGAGACAGGAATTTGCCATTGCTTCTGCAACCATAAGCAAATTATTTACCCTTGAACTCTTCCCCTGTATATTCCTGGGCAGAGAGATTTTCAGTCTTTTTCGTGGTGGGGGCACACACAGAGTTGCCCAGGACTATGTCTACTCTGTGCTCAGGGACCACTTACTGGTGCTATTCAGGAGACTACAGTCCTGGGGGTCAAACCAGGGTCAACCACCTGCAAAGCAAACACCTTTACCTCTCGTATTATCTCTCTGGTCTGTTATTTTCCATTCTTCAATAAAATGAATTTAATAAAAAGTGCCGGGCACAGATAGGCATTCAGGAAATGTTACCATTCTTCTTGCCATTGCTTTTTCTTATTTTTTTAAAATTGATTCACCATGAGGTACAGTAACAAAACTTTCATGTTTGAGCTTCAATCATACAGTCATAAAACACCCATCCCTTCACCAGTGCATGTTTTCCACCATCAAAATCCCCAGTATACACCCCCCGCCCCATTCCACATCTCCCACTGCCTATGTGGCAGACAATTTGCACAATACTCTCTTTCTCTACTTTAGTTACCTTCGATATTTCGAGACCAATCCACCACCCTTCATACCTGCCAAAAAGGCAATGCTAGACAATGTGTTTTGTATTACTTGTTTTGGATACAATATAATTTTAATAATTAGAGTCTGAAGAGATCACTGCAACAAGTTGCTTGGGTCTGAGATTTGTTTGTGTGTCTCTGATCATGGCCATGTGAGAGCTTAAGTAGCTGGATGTGGCGTCATCTCGGAGTCCCATCGTGGTGGGGGGAAGGAGAAGGGCCCATCCTCCCCTGCCCCGTGAAACTTGACATTTGCCACCACAGCCACTTGTACCTGAAGCTCGTCGCTGACTTCTAGAAAATGGCGGCTACCAGGGCTCCTACAGGGCAGGCGGAGGGACGGTACCTGGCCCCGTCTGGAGCAGCCCAGCGGAAACGGCCTATTGCAAAGTCCAGGGCCATCTCCGCAGCAAGTTGCTTGGGTCTGAGGTTCCTTTGTGTGTCTTGCCATTGCTTTAACTGGTGACTTTGCTATGTCTCTTCAGTCTGTTTAGACCCTATCTGACCACCACGGTCCAGTTCCAGACAGTGACCTTGGGAAGCCTTGCAAGTTAGAAGAAATCACTCACACTTCCGTAGGCAACTCCTGGTTGGTGGTGAGTTTATAAAAGAAATGACAGCTGCAGGTGTTCTGGAGCAACTAAGTATGATGAAGTTCCTCTCGATTATTGCGAATGGATCAGGTGCAGATGCCTTCTTTTCTAAAACAACTCTGCCTGGACTATTTGCATTTCTCTAGTCATTTTTTCATGGCAATTGGTATTTAGCTGTTGCTCTTTAAGGGTGGGGGACTCAGGAGTCAGTGGAGCCTTAAATCCTCCATCTGGCAGTTGCCCTGTGCAAGGAGCTTATTCTAGAAAATATTGGGAATATTTGATAAGTATTTAACGTGTCAACCATGGAATTAGGAAAGAATGGAATTCCATATGCAGCAGTTATTAACTTCCGTGGACAGTGAGTTTATAGGAGATCATTATTAATATTCTCTTGGGTCCACATAGGATTGGAGAGCTTCTGTAACTGCCTTTATCTCTCTCCTCTCAGCTCACAACAAGCAATAAAGCTCAGCAGTTCTTCTGAGCAGATCCAGGGAAGCAATGTCTGGGGTCTCAGCTCGATCTCTAGCCAATGGCCTCTGCTGAGAGCTGCCTGTGGATGCTTCTCAGGTTATAACCTGAGGCTACCTTTGCCCAGGCAAACCCAGAAAATGGCAGTGTAGTTAGCATTAGACATTTCTGCCTAGGCTAAGGTTCCTTAGAAAGACCATCTTTACATTGGGGCAATTACCCTCAGGGTTGGCTAAACTTTGTGGAATTAGCTTAGTCTGAGAGGCCCCTGCCACAATCCCCTGCTTTTACTTTCTCTCTACTTCCCTCCCACCCACCCATCCATTCATCTACCCATCCATCCATCCATCCATCCATCCATCCATCCATCCATTCATCCATCCACCCACCCACCCACCCACCCACCTATCCATCCATCCATCCATCCATCCATCCATCCATCCATCCATCCACCCATCCATCATCCTTTCTTCTCTTTCTTTTATTTAAATGCACACTTGGCAATGTGGAAGGCTTCCTCTTCGATCTGTGCTCAGTGATCACTCCTGGCAGTGCTCAGGGGACTGTATGTAGCACCAAGGATTGAACTGGGTTGTCTTCATGCAAGGTAAGCACCTTAACCCTTGTGGTATCTCTCTAGGCCCTCCTCCGGTTCCTTTTTGCTGCCACTACTCCCCCATGATTCTTCTGACTGTCACCTATAGCTCAGCCTCTGTTTCCCAAAGAGATGCTACTGCAATCCAGTGTCCCAAGAAAGAGTTAGAAGGAAGGGCTGACCTCATTTCCCTGGGGCTGGACCCGGGTATGGCAGGGAGGAAATGCAGAATATCGAGTTGATCTGTCAGCACCGATGTCTGCCCTCCTGGGTCCATGGGATCTCCCGTGACCTGCCTGTATGAGGTTCTTTGGTTTTTATGGGGTGGGGGAAGGGAATCCAGCTGTAATTACACTGTCCAAAATATTATAGTAAAATCAATCAGGGAGAAAGCTGTTCTCATGGCAAATTTTCTGATTTCCCAAATGAGTCTCAAAACAAGACATTATTGATGAATCGTATTATTTCTCTTGGAGGATAAAAGATAAAAATAAATAGTGCTGTCTTGGAGTGTCCTTGAGGAATGTCCACAGTGTGGGCTGAAATGCACAGGGAGGAGGAGAGGGGATAGGGGCAGCTTTATCAGCTGGCCTGGAGTCTAGAATGATCCCTGATCTCCAACGGTGACTTAGTCATTCCACTCCCTGCCCTTGTGTGCCTCCAACAATTCTCTCTTGGCTTTGACACATTCTTGCCAGGCCTTGCCAGCTTCCGGAGGAAGTTTGTAGAAGTTTTCATTCTGTGAGAGGTCTCTCAGACTGAAAACCTCCTTGGCACTCAGCTGGGGCCTCCTGGATATTTGAAGAGGTTGCTCTTACCAGTCACATATGTCTCAGAGCCCCTAACACCCACTCCCCGAAGGCTGGCAGAATGCCTGTAGTTTACGATGCATCTGGACAGTGGCCCAGGTGAGATGCAGCCTTCAGAAATGGATAGACCCGGGCTGTTGTGAGCAATGCAGCAGTCTCTCTTCCAGGTATGGATTCTGCTTCCTTTGGATCTATAGCCATCAGTAGGACTGCTGGGACACAAGATAACTCTATTTTTAAGTTTCTTAAAGAACCCCATACAGAGTTCTGTTATCACTGCATCCCTTTATAATTTCCACCAAGAAAATTAAGAAAAACCTTCAAAGAATTTGGGACAAGATGGGGGAAGGGATGGACAGCCTTCTGCTTTCTAGATTCCATGGAAGGCATTAAGCGCCTCTCTCCCAGCTCATTCCTAACCCTCTCTCCAATGTCCATTCAGAGGGAAGACAACTGCACCCACAGCCATCTTTGATCCTGGCATCCGGATCTCGGTGAGCCACTTCATTTCTCTGCTCTTCGGTCTCTTCCTCTGGAAACACGTTCTGTTCTAGGGTTGTTTGGTGGCTGCTATGGAAAAACCGCAGGCTTCTGGCTCGGTGTTCAGAGATCACTATTGGCAGTGCTTGGGGGACCTTGCCTGGTGCCGAAGATCAAAACCAGGTTGGCCACAGGCAAGGTAAATGCCTTTCTCCCTGTACTATCTCTCCGGTCTCAGAATGATTTTTTAATGTGAGCTTTTAATTGAGGTAACATTTCTGTGTTTGAAGAGTGCAGGTTAGCATCTCTGTAGATGTGTGTTACTGACCACACTGAGCCACTAAAGTACTACTTACCCTTTCCCACCATCAAGTCCATCTCCTCCACCTTTTGCTCCCTACTGGGAACCTCAGTTCTGCAGCTCTGTGACCAGTATCCAAGGCTTTGTTTGGGGGTGGTTTTGTTTGTTCCCTTGCTTTGTTCTTCTATATTCCATATATGATATAGCCTAGTTCTCCCTCTCAGAGAACCTGGCAAGGGACCGAGAGCATCCTGCCCGCAAGGCAGAGCCTTGCAAGCTCTCCGTGGTGTATTCGATATGCCAAATACAGTAACAATTATGGATCTTATTCCCCTGACCCTGAAAAAGCCTCCAATGCAGCACCGCTGGGAAGAACAAGTAAAGAGAGGCTGCTAAAATCTCAGGGCTAGGATGAATGGAGATGCTACTGGTGCCCACTCGAGCAAATTGATGATCAATGGGATGACAGTGATACATCTCATTTATGGAATGAGAACTCCATCAATGAGATACAGTGGTCCCACATATGAATGGGACCATCCTGTATGTCTTTCTCCTGAATTATTTCAATCAGTACAAATTCTTTCTAGTTCTGGGTGCCGGGAGGGATATTGTGGACATTGGTGGTAGAAAAATGAGCACTGGTGGAGGGATGGGTGTTCAATCATTATATGACTGAAGCGCAATCATGAAATATGTCTCATGGTAATTCAATTGAAAAAGGGAAAAAACCCAAATTCTTTCTAGTTCCATCTAAGTTGTCACAGATAGCAAGAATTCATTTTTTTTTTTTTGTAGCTGAGTAGTTCTCCACTGTGTCTGACTATATCGTCTTCACCCAGTTGTCCATTTTTGGGCAATAAGTTGTTGCCTATTTTTGCTATTGTAAACTGTGCTGCAGTGGACATAGGGGTACATGTATTACACCCAGAACTCTTTTTTTGTTTGGGGGGCACACCTGGTGGTTCTGGGTCTGTATTCAGGGATCACTTATGGTGGTACTTTAGGGTTAATATAGGATACTGGGGATCAAATCCCGTTCAGCTGCATGCAAGACAAGTGCCCTACCTACTGTACTATTGCTTTGTCCCCAATCCTTTTTTTAAAAATAAACACAACAGTGGGCAAGCTTTAGTTTGACATTAGCTAAGACAGGATGCTGAGGATAAACTCAGGATTTACAACTGTCTTCTTGCTGAAATGACTGCTTCTTGTGTCAGCATTTGGACCGGAGGACAAACCCTCTTCTTGCCTTTCCCTAAGTGATGGATGACCTGCCTTGCAGTGGAATTAGCAGTCTTCAGGATCACATAAATCCTAAACTCCAGTATTGTTCCATCAATGAGAACAAGAAGTCCTGAGGTTTGCTTACAGGAAGCTTTTCCTCGATGTGCGGGCAGCCCTGCTGTAGGAGCTCTGGGCCCAGGTCAGGCTGGAGTCGTTGCTGACCTACCCTCTGCCTGGGCTCCTCAGACCCTGCCGAGCTGCCTGCAGGCTGCTCATCCAGATGTGCAAGATGGCCACTCCGCTGTGCTGCACAGACACATCTCACAGGCAGGGGAAGCAAGAATGCATAACTGGAACACATCTGCCTTCTCCTCCCTTATTGCACTCCCAGAGCCTAGCACAGCACCTGGCTCAGAGTTGCTGCTCAGAACAGACTTAGGAATAATTAAACCCATCTTCCAGCTTTCAAATAAATGCATAAATCCTGTCTCTTGGGGTTTGGAAGAAAGTGTTGCAGATGAGATAAGGCACTTTTATGTTTCTAATTGGGTTGATATAGAAAGATGCTTTTCTTTGGGTGGAATATAGATGTCTATCTATATTCTTTAAGCTTCTCAAGGAGGAATATAGATGTCTATCAAAATCTCTAGCCATATTCTTGTCTCTATAGATGTGTCTCTGTATTTTCTATGTGTTTATATCTATTTCTATATCATCTGCATCTATCCATATCTATTCCTATAACCTAGGCTATCTGCCCAAACCTGCATCCACACCTATGTTTATATATGTGTCTTTATCTTTATCCATATTTGTGTCTATATCTATATCTCTATGAATCTGTCAATATTTCCTTTGTGTTATTTTCTATACATATCATTTATATTTATATTCATACCTACATTATCATTTATCTCCCAAAGGTGCAACCAAGTCCACATCTATGTCTATATATACATATATATGTCTTGTTTATATCTGTGCCTATGTTTTTATCTGTAACTGTAACTACATCTGTATCTATATATGCAGTGATATGGAACATGTAATGGACAAGAAAAGACCAACCAGAAAACCTCTTAAATGACTAACATGTGCTCTGATCCTTACAGGAAATCTTCATATTTTAAAACTGGTTTCATTTTTCTAGCATCCCAGGGTGATTCGATTTAACTCTCCCATTTGCAGAAGTTGAAACCAAGACCCCTAGAAGATAAATCTTGCCAGTGTTGCACTGGTAACAAGGGATTCAAGTGCTTTCTAATTACACCTCCATAGTCTCTCTCTCTCTCTCTCTCTCTGTCACACACACACATACCCCAGTGCTCCTTTGTACTGAGTTCTGAAGAGCACAGGATGGTGAGGCACCAGGGCAGGATCTGAAGATTAGTTACTTTTCCTCCTATCTGATAGGGATGGATGAAAAGGAAAGACTTACAACCAGGGTTATAGGAAGCAAAGGAAGCCTTAGTCCAGTTTCTGATTTCAGGGATTCTGTCTGAAATTTCCATGTTTTGTTTTAGTAGAAGTTTGTGAGCTCTATTCCAACACAAACATCCCCGGGAGAGGCAGAACAATGAACAGTCATTAATATTAAATATGGATGCTCTTTGGATACTTCTGTCAGAACACATTTGGGTGTGGGCTGGGTGGGTTGAGAAGAGGCTATAAGATCATACAATAGCACAGAGGCTGTAGAATAAAGAATCTGCATGTCTCAAATAGTGTTCATCTGCCTTGTTCAAAATTAAGTTGAAACTAGAGATTCAACAGCATAAATCTGACCAATATCCATATAAGTACTGAACCATCATTTATAGTAGAAGAACTTCAAGGATATTTGCAAATTTACTATTATAAATTTAAGTCAAACATGCCCTCCTTTTGTATTGTCCTAAAGCAGAATTTCTGTCTGTCTGTTTGCTTAAAAAACCAATCATATTTCCCATCATGTCATTATAATTATATTATTATGATTAGGGTTTTGGGCCACATCTGCCAGTGTTCAGGGGCTATTCCTGACTCTGTGTTTAGGAGTGACTCCTGGCAGTACTTGGATAATCATATAGTACCCAGGATAGAACAGGATTGGCCAAAGGCAAGGAAAATGCCTTACTTTTTGTACTATCTCTCAGGCTCTTGAGTTATTATATTGGTGTGTACATGTGAATCTAGGCATGTTTTGTTATGTAGCAAGCAATCCTTATCTTGGAGATTGGCCTTTCTTAGGGACCTATGACTCACAGATATATTTCCAATCAATTCAACTCAATTGGAAGATGGGGCATATTCTTCAAGAATAAGGAACATAGTTAAAGGAAATAGAAATAGAGTGGGGTATTAGTCAGAGTTCTCCACAGAGACAGAACCAATAATATAAAAATATAGAAATTTACAGACACAGTCATAGAGATGAAGCCCCAGAATTCGCTGTCTGTAAGCTGGAGACCCAGAGAAATAATATGGAACTTCAGGTTAATCAAGAGGTCCAAGAATAGGGTGGGGGTGTGAGCTGGGGAACATGTGTGATGATGTAAATCCATGTTTGAGTCCTAGAGACTGAGAAACAGAAGCACCAATTTCAAGGGCAGGGCAGAATGAATATCCCTGCTCAAGCAGAGAGAGAAAGTTGCCCTTCCACCCTTTCTTCCATTCAGATCCTAAGTGTTTCTTTTTTTATAGAATATGTCCAATTTGTCAAAACTTCTTCTTCAAGTATTAGCTTTTGAGACTAAGCATTATGTAGGTGTGTATTTGTATTACAATTTGAATTGTGCTCACAATAGAGATCTCTCAAATAAAAAATATCCAGCCTCAAACCAAGCATGGAACTCCCATATAACAAAGTGACCACTTCTTGGCATCTATCCCTAAAATACAAAAACATAAATCAGAAAAAATATATACATACCTATGTTTATTTTAGTACTTAGTACAATAGCTAGGTTATGGAAACAACCCAAATGTCCAGTGACAGGTGGAGGGATGAGGAAGCTGTGGTATATCCACAATGGAATACTATGATGCAGCTATAAGAGAAGATGAAATCTTCCAGTTTGCTCTAACTTGAATGGAACTAGAGGGTATCAGTATGATCAATGAGCTCATTGATGCCTTCTTGTATGAGGCAATCTGCTTTACTCAGTTTCCTGATTCAAATATTAATCTCTTCCTGCAGCACCCTCACAGACATACACAGCAGTGCTCCACTAGCTCTCAGGTACTTCGTGCTCCAGCTAACACATGGAATTAACCATCCTAGGTGATTCTTGTGAAATCAAGTGGCTTGAAGATAACACTGATGAAACTTTTATTTTTATTTTTTACATTTTGGGTCACACCTGGCGATGCACAGGGGTTACCCCTTGCTCTGCACTCAGGAATTACTCCTGGAGGTGCTCAGGGGACCATATGGGAATCGAACCCGGGTCTGCCGCGTGCAAGGCAAAAGCCCTACCTGCTGTGCTATCGCTCCAGCCCCATTGATAAAACTTTTAATGTGCAATTTCTGAATAACTAGGAAACAACCAATGCTAAAGCACTCAGAGTAATAAAACAAAAATCCAGGGGCTGGAGCAATAACACAGCAGGTAGGGCTTTTGCCTTGTATGCGGCAGACCCGGGTTCGATTCCCAGCATCCTGTATGGTCGCCAGGGGTAATTCCTGAGTGCAGAGCCAGGAGTAACCCCTGTGCATTGCTGGGTGTGACTCAAAAAAAAAGCAAAATAAATGAATAAATAATAAAATAAAAATCCAAAATCTAATAAACAAAACTGAAAACTAATAGGGAAAAATTATCAAAGGTTTAGATTGGTTCCTTGAGAAAAATGATAAATAGATAAAATTCTCATGGTATTGATCAAAAGAAAAACTACTCGACTACCATATATAGAATTTCAAAGTTGCCATTTTCCTTGGGAGGAGTGTGACTGGGGGCATGCCCAGCAGTACTCAGGGCTTACTCCTTGCTTTGCACTCAAGGATCACTCCTAGTGGTGCTCGGGAAATCATCTTTGGTGCCAGAGATCCAACCTGGGTTGGTTGTGTTCAAGGCAACTTCCCTAGTACTATCACATTGCCCCCCCCCCAAAAAAATTTCAAAATTAACAATGTGGAAGGAAAGATATGAGAAGATCAGAGAAAGAGGGAAAGAGAAGAAGGCATATGATGGAGAGGGTGAAGATGAGGCTCACTGAGGTTTTCCCTCTCATCTCCGACAGTCTAGTCTGCATTGACTAACAAGATTCACTTCGCTCAGCAGATCAAAACCTATACTTTGACTTGTTGACTTAAAAAGTTCACTCAGGAGGGACATAACTGCAGATGTACATAATATCGCTTGATTGGAGGCCCAAACAACGCTGTCAGGATGTAGCTCCTAGGCGGGAGCCTTTCTCAGCATGTAGAGCAGCTTTTAGAATATAAGTTTTCCACTCACTGTCATCTCATTCATAGTCATGCTGCCGAGAGACAGAAAATCAGCTTCTCAGCTGGTCTGGAATTTTCACCTTCTCCCCATGTTTGTGTGGGTAGTTTTGAGATGTTTTGGTTTCTTCCCACACCCCGGAGACACGCACCTCAGGGCGGTTGGTGTGTCCCAGTGCTGTCCCACTGCCAGTGAGTGTGGGTGTGGGTATCATACACCTCATGATGGCAAAGCCCCACGTCCAGGCTTCTGTCCGACCTTAGCTACCAGGGTAGGCACCAAGTCACTTGTGATCCGGAATGGGAATACTGGAATTAGAAAATGAATAAATGATTATAAGTGGTTGATTAAGATTTGAAACGTTCGGAGTCATTTTCTTAGAGTTTTGTTAATTTTTTTGTCACCAGAAACAAGAGAAGGAATGGAACTCGTAATTACATCAATTAGTCTAAGATCAAAAGGGTCTTATCAGCTGTTGTTCTGTTTAAAGTTAGTTCGAGAAAGCCTACTGAGAAGTTTGTCCAAGGGAAGACTGTATAGATACCAGGCTCCCACTATCCACGGCCAGCAGAAACTTGAGACCGCATCCCATCTTTTTAACAATGAGTCCTGTCAAGGGGATCTATTAGCTCTGATTGCTTCACTTGGGCAATGCATTTATCATCACACCAGTCAACTGTGACTGAGAAAACGGAATGTTCTGGGATGTTCTGGTTTCAGTGGCCTGTGCAATGGGCTAGGCATCGCACCAAGTGAGATCATCAAGTGAGCCACATAAATTCAGCATTGAGGGGGAATCATTTCTCCCAAGGTTAAGTTATGTCCTATTGTCATGAGAAGAGACAGCTGATGCTGGATGACAAGTATCTCACAGGTGTCCACTATCCTGGGGCTGAGGAGGAGGCAGTCAAGGTCAGTAGGACCAAGGTCATTAGGACTAAGGCCATTTTAGAAACCATGGTTGGGATCCCGGAAAACACATTTAGAAAACTGCATGATATATCCCCAGGCAGCCCTTCAAGAACATTATCTAATTCAAGAAGCCAATCTGGAGCAGATTCAGAGGGAGTTTCTGACTCGTGACACACACTGAGTTTATGAAGAGAGGAAATAATAGGAAGCCAGACTCGGGCTTTACGTTGGGTTAGGAGCAACCACAAATATGGCATGGTGGGGTCACGTGGTCAGTGAGGGGGTTGGCAAACCCTCCGATAGAAAAGAGGGACAGGTTGGGGGGAAGGAATGGTTTTCTTTCTTTCTTTTTTTTTGGCCCCAGGAGTTC
Source organism: Sorex araneus (assembly GCF_027595985.1). Classification (NCBI taxonomy): domain Eukaryota; kingdom Metazoa; phylum Chordata; class Mammalia; order Eulipotyphla; family Soricidae; genus Sorex; species Sorex araneus. The sequence continues at coordinate 160,269,947 of NC_073306.1, read as the reverse complement.
AATTTATAGCCACTCAAAACAAATGCCTCTGAGGTTCAGAAGAATAATTTCCCTTCAGTTGTTAAAGCCAGTGGCAGAGCCAGAAGTATTTAATGTAAGTGAAGGCTTTCCAAAGTTCTCTGGTTTGGTGAGATCAGTTTGGGTGGGGAAGTGGGAAGGAGTGGAGTAGAGTTGTTTGGAAAACGGAGGGAGGCCAGAGAGGAAGAGTAGAAGCTTAAGGGGGTTTGTTGAGATTCCTAGGAAGTTGGTTTAAGATTTGAAGCACTTTTGTCTTTATTTAGTTAGTTAGTTAGGATTTTTTTCGGTTACTGCTGTGTTTTGGGGCCATACCTGGTGGTGCTCAGGGCTTCCTCCTGGGTCTGTGCTCAAGGATCAATTCTGGCAGTACTAGGGGGCCATATGTGGTGCTGGCAATCGAACCCAGGTTGGTTGTGTGCAAGCAACCACTCTATCTGCTGTACTATTGCTCTTGCTCTCATGCATTAAAAAATTTTTTGAAAAAAATATAACCCCATCATCATCCATTAGCCCCTAACCAACCTTTGCTCCTACTTCACTTTCTCTCTGGTAACCTCAGTTTTCAATGTCTACTGACTTAATTTTATCTTATTTTGTCCATTGATCTGCTTTATCTTTTTACAGTGTACACCGAGGATAAACCACCCATGTGCTCCTCTCCCTCTAAGTTATTTTGATTTGCCTAATGCCCTATCTTCAGGACTTAAAGTATTTTAAAATCTAAAAACAGATCTTCAAACTGCATTATTTTTAGATCCACACACTTCTTCATATTCTTCTTTCTTTCTGTACATTTTTCTTTTTGTTGTTTCTGGGCCACACCCAGCTCTGTTCAGGTCTTACTCCTGGCTCTGTGCTTGGGGATCATTCTTGGCCATACTCAGGGTCCTTCTGGGGTGCTGGGGATCAAACCCAGGTGGGCTGAGTGCAAAGTAAATGTTCTGCCTACTGGCTGAAACATGACTCTGTCCCATCTTTTTTTTTTATTCTTTAATTAGTGAATCACCATGAGGGTACAGATACAGATTCACACATTTTAGAACTTGTTTTTCCCTCATACAATGTTCACAAACACATCCCTCCACCAGTGCCCATTCTCCACCACCAATAAACCCAGTACCCTCCCCCCCATCCCATCTCCCCCCCCCACCCTGCCTCTGTGGCAGCGTATTCCCTTTTGATCTCTCTCTCTCTCTCTCTCTCCAATTGTCTGTCCCATCTTTTTATTAATAATTGCACCTGAAATAATTTCTCTTTAACACCTGTGTTTTCAAATGTCATTCATTTATTCACTCAATCAGTCACCATTATATCGAGAGCTTTCTCTGTTTCTCTCTCTCTCTCTCTCTCTCTCTCTCTCTCTCTCTCTCTCCCCCCACCACGCCCCCCTCCCCTGTGTGTGTGTAGATGAAGGTTTTATTTGGGAAATTAAGATTTCCCTTTGCCACCCATGATTTCATCTTTATCTTCTCTGGGTAATCTTGCTGCCATGGATGATGAAATGACTCATGTATGGTTAAGAGTCAAAATTTCCAACACCAAACCCTTGATACATCTTTCCCATATAAGCCCTCTCTACTTGAAGGACTTCTTATCTCAAGAAACGGCACCTCTATCTTTCCCCAACTATTTGCTCCAGACCATTAAAATCTGGGGAACATTCTTAATTTCACACTTAAACTAACCCATTACTTAGTATGTTTTCAACCAATTTTGGTTGGATGAACACTGGTGTTTGAATGAGGGCAAATGAACGAACAATATTTTGAGCTACCCACACATGCCATGCCCCTTTGCTCCCTTCCAACCTCTTTAAGAATCTCTGCGCCTGTCCTTGAATGAGTATGTCTCAATGAAAATTTTTACATTTTGAAACACTCAAGCTATTTCCTGGAAACAGATTGTGTCTCTCTGATTGTCTATTAAGGTTTTTTTTAAACCACTGAAGATCTTGGAATCAAACCAAACTAATCTGCATTTCCACTTTTATATCTGATTTATAAATGGCACCTTATAATTTACAAGCACTCACTTACTTAGTGTCTCTAACAGAGTCGAAACAAATACCAAGCCTGCCAGCTATGCTACCCAAGTCTTCTCCCTGCACCCTTCCACTTGGGAACTTTCTAGTTCTTAAAGCTGAAGAGGAGGGGCTGGACCTAGCCCTAGGTGGGAGGTAAAAGAGTGATAATGGTTCTAGGTCACATTTATTTAAGGATAAGCAAGCCAGGGGTCACTGTCCCTGTCTTCTAGATGAGAAGACAGGCTGGAGATGGGAGGAGCCAGGCTCCAAATATGCATTTCTGGAATTGCTTGTGTCAAGGGTCACTCCAGAGTACTAGACCAGGGTAAGTTTACCTTGGCATGAGTGACCTTGGGGACTGGATCACTCTTTGGTGAGCCAGGAGATGCCAGAGACATCTGCTCCACTGCAAAGACCCACATGCTTCCATATACGATCGGATGTCACTCCTGATTGAGCACCATGACTCGTGGGGATGGTATGAGACTAGGGTTCAACTAGTAGAGGATGGCAGGGGCAAGGAAAGAAACAAGGTAAGCAGGAGCCATGGTTGGGGAAAGACCAAGAAACACTGACCTAGCCCCATCTGAGCAAATCCAGATGTTTTTCCAACACGTGATAGATCTAGTATATTATCTAGTAAAAACTACATCAAATTCTAAGTTGGAGGGATTATAAGTAGAAAATGACAACTGGGAGGCAGGGCTGGCAGCCATCACCAGTCTCTGGGGAATGTGATCTGTTGTGGTCTCTCCTGGATGCTTACTGTATTCACAGCACTGTGGAGAGAAAGCATTGTACACCACCTGTTATAGTCCAGGACTGCCTGTCTGCAGTGCCTCCTATGTGGCACTTACCACATCAGTGCTTGACCTTCATGCCCACACGTCGTGCCAAAGGTGAATACAACTACCTCCTGTTTTACAGGCAAAGAAATCAAAGCTTACAGGGAGGTGATGACTTGCAAGACTGGGATGCCAACCCAAAGAGGGTTAGCTCTAAACCAGAATTTCCCTTCTCACCCTTGCTCCGCGCTTCACTCCAGCACAGGTAGACTCTCTCCTAGGGCAGCAGGGAGGTATTTTGCAAAACCATCCTTCCCTCCCCTTTAGAGCAGTAGCCCATCTCTCTCTGGTCCGTCTTGCAAGTACTCAGCTTGCAGCAGCATTTCCCCGTACGCCCCAACACACACTCATGTCTTCATTGCCCATCCCTAACTTGAAGCCAAAATTCACGTGTGAAAACTAGACCCAGCAGACAGTTTGGGAACAGGATTCTCCTGACTATATCCTGGGTGACCTTGGGCAAGAGGTTAAAAAAAAGAAAATAAGTTTATTTTCTCATTTGTAAAATGGGAAGACCCCACTTGTGAGGCAGGGGTGAGCATGATGTGGTAATAAACGTAGACCGGTTCACCTCAGTCCTGAGTGAGAGACCTATAATGATTGCAGTGGATGTTTGGCTCCCTCCCTCCCTCAGTTTCCACTCCCCTTTCATTGGTGACTGCATGGAGTCATGTGGACTTTCTCCTTCTGGGCTCTCTGCCTAGCTAGACCTCACTTTCCTAGAGGAGAGAGACTCTTCTTGGTCTTCTCTCCCCCAGGCCAATCCAGAGTGTGCTCAAAGGATTTCTGAAGCTGGAGGATTAATAACTCCCACAGGAATAAGCTTTGCATGGGGTGGGGGGTGGGGTGTCTGTCTTTTGGGGGCAGATCTTGCTGGATGAAATGTTTCCTTGGTTAGTAGCTTGACCTAACAACTTGACCCTTCAGGGACCCTGATTCCCATTGTGGGCAGTTCAAGGTTGTTAGCCTTTATTTTGATTCTGCTTTGACCGTTGTCTCTGATTTTTTCCCAGTGAACACGACTTTGTGGAGGATTCAAGCTCAGTTGGTGGGTGGTGCTGATGAAGCCCTAGTTCCTGCATCCATCCCAGTCTTCCACCCTCCATCTCTTCCCATCCATTCCCCTAGGACCGCCATTCAGTTGGGGTTGGGGGAAAGTCCACTTCTTTCGTGCTTCATGGGCAAATCAGGGATTTGATTCCGACCTGTCTCCAAGGGTTAGGAGAAGTGCAACTGTGCAGTGTCCAGAGCGATCACGCCCAGAATCTCATGGATGAAGATGCCTGTGCCTTAATGGGGTGGGAGGGGTAGCCAGGGAGGAAACTGAGAGAAGAAAACCTAAAAGGGTGCTTCAGCTCTACAGGAGTCCCTGGAGGGCTCACCCCTCCCCAGCCCAGCAGGAGGGGCGCACGCTGCTGTGACCACACTCGCCTCTGCATTCCCTGGGGAGGAGAAAGGGGGTGGGCGTCAGTAAACCCCCAGCCCGCTGCTTAAGAGCCTCCCTTCATTTCTTCTCTTTCATGCATGCCCCAAATCCTGCCTCTCCAGTTCCTCCAGTCTTACTTTTTGCGGGGAGGGGGCGCTGGGGAGAGGGAGTAGGTGGATTCACGTTTTGGCCCAGCTCAGAGAAGCCCAGTACCTGCGCCTGCTAATTCTGGGCACTTGGAAGGACTGCAGGGGGTGTCTGACCACCGTCCCCTCCCCTCCAGCCCCCCACAGACGCCCCCTTATCGCTCAGTCAGTCCCCCCTCACTCCTACTCCCCGGGCAGAGGGTCCCGGCCCAGGCCGGCCCCTCCCCCCAAGGTCACCCAACTTTTTCCCCCGCGCCCCGCCGCTCGCGGGGAGCCCCCGAGGGGCCCGGGTGGGGCGCGGCCGGGGCGGGGCCAGGCCCCCTCCCATTGGCCAGGGCGGGCTGCGGGCGCGGGCGCTGATGTCAGGCGGGCGCGGGTGCGGCGGGCGCCCGGCAGCCCGGGCTCGGGTGGGGGCGCGCCGAGGGGGGTGGCGGGCAGCATGCTGCTCGGCTGCGGCTCGGCCTCCCACACCCGCGGCGCCCGCGTCCTCGCCAGCAGCGGCGGCGGCGGCCGAGCGGGAGCGGCGCCCGCGTCTGCAGCGGGGGGCACCGGGCATGGCGCTGCCGAGGGGCGGCCGTGCAGGGGCGCCGGGCCGGCTGCTGCTGCTGCTGCTGGGCGCCGCATGCCTGCTGGTTCCCGGCGCGCAGGTGAGGCGCCTGGCGCGCTGCCCCGCCACTTGCAGCTGTACCAAGGAGTCCATCATCTGCGTGGGCTCCTCCTGGGTGCCCCGGACCGTGCCCGGCGACATCAGCTCCCTGTGAGTGCGTGGGACCCTTCGCGCCGCGCGCCCCGCGCCGGGACGCCGCGCCCGGCGGGACCCCCGCTCCCTGGCCGCTTCAGGACGGGATGAGAAGGATGCGGGGTGTGGGGAGGAGGAGGCGGGGGTGGGGTGGGGGTGCGCGCCCAGGGTCGTGGATGGATGCAGACTCAGCCCCCGCTACTCCCCAGGGAGGCTGGAGGGTCCCCCGAGCGTCTGGGAACCCGGGCAAGTCTCCGTGGCAGTGTTTCTCGAAGTGGGGGCCCGCGGGCCACCTGCACGGGACCCACCTGGGGGCGCTGGTGCGGATGCAAATCACCAGCCCACCCCTCCCGCGGGCTGAGTGACGCTGGAGTGGGGCTGGGGAGTCTGCCTCAGGCTCCCTCCGCGGTTTGGGGGTGCATTAAAGTTTGAGAGGATGGGTGGGTATGTAGAGAAAGAGAGAGAGAGAGAGGCCAACTGGGAAGGGATGAGGCCTGTGTCCGCCTCTGCTTCCGCTCTGGGGTCTCACCCCCATCTCTCCACGTCTCCATAGCTCAGGTAGGAAACTGCTTTAGGATTGGGGGCTGCCCGTGTGGTCCGGACAAGAGGAGCAGGAGGAATGGCTGGAGCCGGGCGGGGGCGGGGGTGCAGACTGGAAGTGCTGCAAGGCAGCCTGACTTCTTGCCACCCCACACCGCACTTGGCTTTTCCCAGGGCTGGACTGGACAGGAGAGGGTGCCCCGTTTTTTATTTTAATCCATCTGCTCCCCGGGCTGGTCTCCTCCTGCCCTCTCTGAGCCCCTGCTGGCCACAGCACCAGCTCCCCTAATGGCCATGGAGGGGCCCCAGGCCCCAGCGCTGCTGCTGGGAAATGTTTTCTGCTGGAATGACTCTCTAGTTGCAGGCCAGCCTGCTGCGGAGATGTCCAGTCTGGCAGCAGGCAGCGGGCACGGAGGACCCAGCTCAGAGCCCTTTCTCCCACCTTTCCCAAGAACACAAACTGGAAGGTTCCCCTTGGCATTTCTCAAAACTCAGGAGGCTCTGGTTGGAGCCTCTTCGATGGCTCATATTGCTAAGTCAGATGCCATGGAGGATTCGAGAAATGAGAATTCCCGTTAACTACATCTTCAGACCTGCAGCTGCTTTCGGGACGGGCAGGTTCTGGGAAAGAATTCGGCAATATTCTGTGTGACTGGAAGGACAGGGGTCCAGAGGGTACAGAGAGCTAAGCTGTTTGCTCCGCGTTGGCGGTTCTGCCTGGGCAATGTCCCTACATTCTGCCAAATGTACAGACACACACACACAGAGGTTCAGGGGGCACCACCAGGCTTTCTGGGTGCATTCTATCACACGTGCACTGAGCAACTCGCAGGGCTGTGCCCCTAGGGGAATACTTAATCCTACCCCAGAGTTTCACGGGCCAACATGAAAGCTGCATCTGCACCAACATCATCCCTGGCAGGTGAAACCATGACCCCAATCCGTTCTAGCTGGGTCATCCTGCTGCTGAGGGCAGGAGGGCAGGGACTGAACACGAATGGGCTTAGATCGTCTGCGTGAAGCCAGGAGCATGGTGGTCCAAGTTGAAGTCAAACAAACTGGTTCAGGCTCCAGTCTCTCCCAGCTCCTGCCCCTGAGATACCCTCGCCACGCCTCCTCGTGCCCTGTGTGGAGACAGGCAGACCCACTGCCCGGCCTGCTCCCGAAACAAACCTGGGCCTCATTTCTTCCCACTTTTGTCCATAGGAGCCTGGTCAATGGAACCTTCTTGGAAATCAAAGACCGAATGTTTTCCCATCTACCTTCTCTGCAACTGCTGTGAGTATGGGATGTATGGTGTGTGCTCTAGGAAGTGGGGGTCCTGGTGTCTCATACCTACCTCTTTAACACTGGCTCTTCCATTTTGTCTGTGTGGAGGGGTGGGGTGATTTCAAGCAACGCTCAGTTGCCAGTCTTCAGCATTATGCACCAACAAGGTCAGATGGTTCAATGCTTGGGTGCAGTAGGGCTCGAGGTCACTGGGGCCAACCTGTGCTGTACTGGGAACCCATGCCATGCCATGGGATTGGAACTTGGAGATTAGGTCTCCAGCCCTTGAGCTATCTCCCAGTCCCTTACCCTACTAAACACACCAAGTGTTCTGACTGTACTATTACTCTAGCCCCAAGAACATCTTTCTGATGAAGAAGAAACAGAGCAAGGGGCCTCCAGACAAAGCTTGGAGGGGCCCCCACAGGTCCAGCTAATTGTATTGCTCATGGGACCTGTGGGGGCCCCTCCAAGCTTTGTCTGGAGGTCCCTTGCTCTGTTTCTTCTTCATCAGAAAGATGTTCTTAGGGCTGGAGTAATACTACAGTCAGTAGGGTGTTTGCCTTGCACACAGCCGACCTGGGTTCAGTCCCCGGCATCCCATCCCATATAGTTCCCCAAGCACTTCCAGGAGTAATTCCTGAGTGCAGAGTCAGGTGTAATCCCTGAGCATCACTAGGAGTGATCCAAAAAGAAAAATAAAGATGCTCTTCTCAAGAAAAGGGTCTAGAGCCCAGCACTCATATCCAGCAACAAGGACACAATTATATCTACCAGAGACCTTCATCTACATGAACCATTGACCTAAACCCCTCTCTCCCACTGCCTCTAAAAGAAAGCCTGTGTTTTAATCTCTCAGTGTTGTGTTGGAAAGAAGTATGTCTAGTTGACCGAGTACCTCATCAGGCAGCCTACTATGTAGTTACAGGCATTGTTTGATTTAACATGGGTGGGATTTAAAAAGGAAATTCTTTCTTCTGTTTTTTTGGTTTTGGGGACACACCCAATGGTGCTCAGGGCTCCCTTCTTGGGTTGCTTGGGAGACCCTATACAGAACCAGGGATTGAATTGGGGTTGGCGGCATGTAAGGCACATACCATACCTGCTCGTATTTCTGGCTCCAGGGTGGTATCTTTATTCCTCCATTTGATGGCTAAGAAAATTTGAGGTAGAGGGAGTGATAGCCTGAATTCACCACTAACCTAGATCACCAAGCTCACACACTGAGCAACTCTGTAGCCCGGACCCCTTTTGAGTTGTGCTCTGAGGTCCATAGGGTGCATGTATGCTGATATTCAAAGAAAAGTTTTCAGGAACTAATCTTGGAATTAGCAGAATTGTGAGCCTATAGGTCCTTCTCTTGATTGGCTTCTTTAATTGGAGATGACAACAAAATTAAAACAATCTGCACAAAACAGAAAAATAGAGAGACCAAGGAGATCTCTATTAATCCTAAAGAAATTCACTGTTGAGGTTCTTCTTTAAGGTTGTATGCCTACTACATACAAACTTATGCTGAGCTTTTAAACCCTGACATTTCTTGTAGGTCTACTAAAACATACTTTCCATCTGGTAGTAATATGACTTTAGGTCTTTTACCAAGTAGACCTACTTGGCAGCTATAGGGAATTCATAAGTTTTTACCAAATTTCAGTGGTGTTGCATGAAAAACTTTATGGCAAAAGAAACTTCTGTAAGTTTCTTAGCTCTTGTATTTTGTTTCATGAGAAAGTTGTGTAAATACATATTTTGGTCTCAGCTGTGTGACTTTTTTCGAGTCACTTAACTTCTCTGGTCTCAAATTTTCTCTAAATGCCTTGATTGATTAGAATTTTTCAGGCATCTTTGTGATTGCAGGTGTTTGAAAAACATTCTCTGACTCTTGAGTTGTGATGAATACTTGAATGTTTTGAAATAACAGCTACAAGGTTATATTTATGGAGACAATTAGGGGGAAAGGGTAGAGTAACATGGATGACCCCAAAAGCTGAACAGAGGGGATCAACTTGGCAACGTCCATCAGCACCTATGAACTGGGCTTAAGACTCATGGTGGTCAGGGATGAGAGCATTAAAAAAATAAAAGAGAGCGGGGGAGTGGGGTGTTACAGGGGTTAGGATTCATGCTTTGCATGCAGCCAACTGCAGTTCAATCCTACACATTATATGGACCCCCACGCACCACCCGGTGTAGCCAATGAGGCTCCCAAGAACCATTGAGGTGGCCCAGGTAGTCCCTGGCGCCAACAGAGCCCTAGCAGCACCACATCCTTAGACCTCAGCATGCAACCAATCACTCAGTTGCCCAAGAACCACTGAAGGGGCCTCCCCAGGTACCCGGAGCACCATTCTGGAATCCCTCACCCCCAAGATACGAAGAGGGCTTCTTCTTGTGAAACAAATGTTATGTCTCTGCATTGAAATCTCTCTTTTGTTTCCAGATTGCTGAATTCTAACTCGTTCACAGTCATCCGGGATGATGCTTTCGCTGGACTGTTTCATCTTGAGTACCTGTGAGTTCTTGTGTTTTGTCTCTTCACTGGCAGTAGCATGGCAGTGGATGGCTCGAGTGCTTTCCAGCTGGAACAGCAACTCAGAGCTCTGAGTGGAGAAAACTCTGTTCTATTTTTAGCACTGACCTTTCAGAGTTTACTTGTGGATAAAGGAGACAGAGAAGGCAAGATACTCACTCTTTGCTGACATTTAATTTGTCGTGTGGTAAGCATAATTGGAAATCGCAATGGACACTTTTACCTCCTGTAACTAGGTAGGGATCTGCTGATCAGACAGCAATAGAGTTGAGGGATGCTGAGAATTACTTATTTTTAAATAAAGTCTCCTTATAGGGGAGACAATGTTAGGGCTTTATTTATGATTTATTTATTTATTTGGCAGGCCCGGGGATCCAACCCAGGGCCTCACACAGTGGAAAGGCAGGCACTTTCCCCTGGGCTACATCCCTGGCCTCCATCGTTAGGTTCTTTCACCCAGCTGCCCTAGCTACATTTTTTAGTAGCTACTGAGGGTCGATTTTATTTATTTCTTAGGAACCCCCAACCCTAGTTTTCATTTATAGATGTGCGGGGTGTTTCGTTTTGACCTAGCCACGAACTTTGTTTCAATTTTTGCCCTTCCCCTTTTCATACTCCCCACCCCATCTTTCATCCCTGTTGGATGGTTGTTAATCCTAGTATCAGATGGAATGTCTATCTTTGGCCTTCAGTTGGCTTGACTTTCTTTCTTCTTTGTAGCTTTCAGGTAGGTGTTTGTCTTCTGACTGAGCCTGTTAGGGTCTAAGGAAGCACTCTCGTTTTTTATGTCCTGGAGAAATCTGTCTCTGTGCCTCCTTTCTGCATAGTACACATACCACGCATGCCCTCATAATACTCTGTAATGCACGTGACATGCAAAGACCAGTGTGACTGGACCACTGCCTCTGTCAGAGCAACTGATGGAGATGGTCAGTGTCAAGCTTCTACTTTTCTTATGAGTAGTTCATCTCCTGTCCAGGTTATTGAGCTGGAATCACTTAACTTTATTATTTAGTTTATTTTTTGCTTTGTTGGGTCCTACCCGGCAATGCTCAGGGGCTAGTCTTGGCTTTGCACTCAGGAATTACTTCTGGTGGTACTTGGGGAGACCAAATGGGATGCCAAGGATCAAACCCATGTTGGCCGTGTGCAAGGCAAATGCCCTTCCCACTGTACTACCTCTCCTGCCCTGAGCTGGAATCACTTTAAAGAAAAACCTATAGGTTTGTCATTGCATATAGGTCCAATACCCTATTACGTGTATGACTGAAACCCAATAATGGACAACTTTGTAACTTTTTATCTCATGCTAATTTAATAAAAAAATTAAAAATAACATTAACAACAAAACTATACTAAATATACCCCTGATTTTAAAAAAAAGATGTTTAACTTTATAAGGTAGTTCACAATATTTGATTTCATTTAATATTCAAACACCAACCACACCACCATTACACCTTCCCACTATCATATTTGGGATGTTCTCATCCCAAGCCCCAAGCCTGGACCCAAAGCACAACCAAAATAATATATTTTGTATTGTTTGTTATGAAAACCTGCTGAAAATGCTACAAAAAATTATCCATAGGGGAAACAGTGTGAAGATTGTTCTATTTTGGCAGGGGCCATTAAGACCTTCTTTAGGATAACACTAACATTTTGTTAAAGGTTGAGTGATGAGAACTTCTGTATATATATCTGAAAAAATATATATGTACATATATATTTCCCTCTATGATTGGTTGCCTACTATTTGAACCCCATCACATATCATGTAGTACTCTTGGAGAATGGGTAGGGCGTGTCTTATGATGTGTTGTCTGGCTGCATTCACGGCCGTGTGGTCCAGGAATATGTTCACTCGTGCGTGAGAGTGAGCCTGAGCATGTGAGGAGTGGCCTTGAGCATGGCGGCATTGGGTTGTGGAGGTTTTCAGCTGCCAGGGCTGGGTCTCTAAGGGTGGGAAGGGCTCTTACCCGCCCCCCTCTGGGGCGCCCCGAGTGAAACAGCCTGGGACGGGGTCCAGCGGAATGGCTATGGTGATATGCCTGATTTTGCATGCGGGGTTTGGACCACATCCAGATGTCCTCAGGGCTTAATCCTGATTCTATGCTCTGTGACCATTCCTGGTGGAGCTCAGGGGACCATATGCAGTGCCAGGGAATAAACTCAGGTCAGCTGTGTGTAAGCATCTTATCTTATACCCTACTATCTTTCTACCCCAGATCCCTGATTTTTTTTTAACAAACAAGCATCAGAAAGTTCTCAACATAAGAATGAGGGCTAGAAATGTGCCTTGAATAGCAGAGCACATGTTTAGCTTGTGTGAAGCCCTGGGTCTGATCCCTGACCATGTAAGGATCCCTCAGCATTGTTACGTATGATTCCAAAACACTTAAATAGAACAAAACTACTTCACTAATAGCATTGGGTTGCAGAGCTTCTCCCTTGGACCTTCTCATCAAAGGAGCTTCTTACATTTGATATAATGGCATGTATAAATGAAAATGATTCCTTTGTGATCCCTGGGAATAGTTGGAGTGCGTGTACTCTGTGTATTTCCCACAAATACTTTAGATTGTGGCCAGAATTACTATTGCACAATTGTATGCTCCAGCTCTGAAACATTTTAGTTTATGTTAGGGAAATAGGTTTGGCTTATATTTATCCTGACTGCATTTCCTTTCTCTTGCCAGCTTAAGCATCTTGAGAATACCCCTGCCTCATCGCTCTTTTGTTCAGAGATTAGACTATGTAGGATATGATGAACTCAAGTTTGCTGAAAGCCAAAGCTTAATGGAACTTCCCTCAGAAAATACTTTAACATGGAGATAAACCAATGGGTTTTCCCCCCACAGGACAATGATATTAACCAAATGTTAATAGTCAAGTTCTGTGAGATAGACCAAGGTTTGAAAATGTTTGGAAGCATTCCAGTCTTGCAGACATGGGAGAATGTCTTACTTTTGTGCCTTTCTTCATATTTTGGCAGGGGATGGGGTATAGTGTGTCATATGTGGTAGTAGTAGGAAACCTCTCTTGGCTCTGTGTTCGGGAGTGTGCCTTGGCAGCACTTGGGGGTCCATACTTGGTACTAGAGATTAGAACTTGGGTCAGCCACATGCAAACCTCTGTATTCTCTCTCTGGCATCATGTCTGGTACCTTCATTTTTATCCTCTCAGATGATTGTGCTCTTGTTGCCATTCTGAACTTAAAGACTTTCCTGTTGCTTCTGAATGGCATGTAGAGCACATATGGTGTGCATGCTGTATATGCCCAGCATACACACAGCACATGCCCTTAATATGCCAGCACATGCTCAGAACATGTCCCGCACATGCCCAGCACACACCCTGCACGTGCCCAGCAAATACTCAGTGCACACCCTGCATATTATGTCCAGCACACACCCAGTGCACGCCCTGCACATGCCCAGCACACACTCTGCACACACCCTGCACATGCAGAACACACACCCAGAATATACCCAGAATACTCTCTTTACATGCCCAGAATACACCTGGTGCACACCCTGCACATGTCCTACACATGTCCTGCTCACACCCAGCACACATCAGACACATGCCCTGCACACACCTGCTCTCATGTGGGACCTTACCTTGTCTTCAGAGATGATTGTTTTGGAGAAGATTTTGGCCGCACCAAGTGGTGTTTTGCAGTTAATCCTGACCCTGTACTCAGGGATCACTCCTGACAGTGCTCAGGGGCCAATATGTGGTGCCAGGAATCATAGCTGCATGCAAGGCAAATGCTTTTGCCCATGTACTATTCCTCTAACCCAGACTTGCATTTTTAAAGTCATGAATACCTGTAGATTTCATCCTGAGGGACTAAGGGTCTACAGTAGAGTGTAAAAACAAACCCGCACACGCTCTCGAGGAGCTGTGAAATTCCCACACCGCAGGGCTGTGTAAGGCCCTCATGAGTGCGGGGATGACCCGTGAAAGGATGTTCGTGGGCTCTCCAGGTGGCTCTCTCTCGCCGCCCTCGTTCAGTGCTCTCGAGCTGCTTCTCCACACGGGAAGGCCTTGGATGGATGAAGGAAGAATGAGGGCCAAGCTGGTTGCTGATTAGTTGCCATTTATTCCATCTCTCGTCGTCTCTCCCAGCTCTCTCCAACCCTCTCTCTCTCTCTCTCTCTCTCTCTCTCTCTCTCTCTCTCTCTCTAACTGCACAATTCTTTCTTCCTGCTGTATCCATCTCCTCTATCTCTGTCTCTCTGCTGTCTCTATAACTGTCTCTCCTTCAAACAATCAATCAATCCATTTCTTCCTACAATCCCCTCTCTCAACAGTTCCCCAACCATCAATCCAATCCTCCAAACAATTCCCTTCTCCAATCATCAGTAGCCTTCTCTCAACAATCCCCCCTTGCTCCCTGCAGCCTCTCTTTTAATCCTCTCACCACGCCTCTGCAGCCATGCCTCCCCACAGGAAGCGTGATCAAAAATGCTTTTCCAGGGGCTGGAGTGATAGTGCAGTGGGTGGGGCATTTGCCTTGCATACAGCCAACCAGGGTTTAATTCCCAGCATCCCATATGGTCCCCTGAGGACCTGAGGAATTACCGCCCGGGGTAATTCCTGAGTGCAGAGCTAGGAGTGACTCCTGTGCATCACCGAGTGTGACCCAAAAAGCAAAAAAAAAAAAAAAAAAAAAAGTTTTTCCAGACTTCTCGACCACTTGCAGCCCATAAGGGCAAAACAGCCTTTAGGTGTGTTTCTCCTGTCCTTAGACCTGTAACTTAATTATCATCTTTAATTTTCCTAATATTTACTATTCTGTATGGACACAGTAATAGACACACTTTTAGGCTTGTAGGGTGACTCTCCTGGGGACATGTTACCACAGACTCAGACTATGGTGCTCAGGCTGGATCAATCATTCTAACCCCAGCAGGATCCAAATCTAGTTTTTACTTTTGGATCATGACACAATTTATCCATGATCAAGCTCTTAACTTATAGTTAAGCATTAGGGAACTTTGGCCAGGCCCATTTTGATGCAAGGGTAGCTCATAGCTCACCATTTGCCCTGGGTCCGTTCAGTCCCTCTTCGGGACCCTGCTTTGGGGGATCTAGGAAGTCAGAGCAACTGAGGCTTAAGTCGAGAGAGCAGATGTCCAGGAGGTATATTATCTGGAATCAATCAACTCCCAAGCCCCAGGCTTGTCTTTTTAACTGTCTTCCTGTATTTATACAAAAAAACAACTGCTCTGAAATAATAACCATGCAAAGGACAGTAAGGAGAAGAGAAGGACAATATTTACAAGCCAGAGTCTGATCAGGAGACACAGGTAATTGACAGGTTGGGGAGCAATCAACAAACACAAGCTCCCAGCAGCCAGGGAGAAAGGGCAAGCCAACGTTATCCTATAGTAGAGCACTTCCCTTGCATATGTGAATCCCTGGGTTCTATCGCTGGCATTGAAAAAAATATTCCAAGCCAGTATCATTTTTGATGGGAAGTGGAGACATCTCAGTTTAATTATACTGCTGTTCTCCTTAGGTTCATTGAAGGGAACAAAATAGAAACCATTTCAAGAAACGCTTTTCGAGGCCTCCGGGACCTGACTCACCTGTAAGTCCTATGAAGAGTGTTGTGACTCCTTGCATGCACGGAGTCAGAATCACTTTCTGGTGTCTCTCTGTTTCTTGACTGTATGTTCATTTGGTGACATTCTCTGTGGGCGATTAATTTCTGGGGCTTGCCCATGAGGTTTCCATGTTGCCAATCAGACTCCCACCCACTGTGATGAAAATCAAGTCTTGCTTGGGAGATTGGGGTACGGTCTGAGAAATATGTCGTAGGGGCTGTGAGTGCCACAGGCTGTGCATAGCTACTTCACCAGTACAACCTGCTGCACCCCGGGATGGGGTGCTGAATCCTAGTGGGGCTTCTTGTACATACACTGCATTGCTGAGCCGCATAGCAGCTGCTTTGTGGCTGTGACCACTCACTTGGTTATATTTTCCACCATTGTGAACTGCTGCGTGGGCCACAGAATGCATGTGATACAGGGATCCCTCTGCTCAGTGAGGGCCAAGGGTCTGGGGCTTGAGGAGGTGGGAAGGAAACTCCTGCTGTGTGCCGAAATGGGCTGCATCCTTCCTGCACTGCCCCCTCTCTATCTTGCAGAATAAATTGTGCACCCTCATTTTTTTGCCACTTGGGTCACTTCCAATGATGCTCAGGGATTACTCCTATCTCTGCACTCAGTAATTACTCCCGGCAGTGCTTGGGGATTGAACCCGGGTTGGTTGCATGCAAGGCAAATGCCCTACCCGTTGTACTATAGCTCTTGCCCCCTATTTTCTTTTTTTTTTTTACTAAACAGATTTGGAGAGTGAAGCTTGCTAAACTCATTGCCAAATCCTGAACATAGGGTCAGAATCAGGACAAAATGGAATACAGACTTTTTTAGGTGGTTTCTCTCATTTGAATGCAAATAGTTCCCCCCCCACCTCCCGCTTTTATGTTGGATTAATCTACAGCTTAAGATAAGCTCTCTGGGTTCTTTAATAGCTTTCTGGAGGAAAAAAAAGTTGAAACAAATTGATTTGAATTGTCATATCAGGATGAAGCAAGTACATACACTTAGCCAATTTAGAAAACTGGAGAAACCAGTCTTCGTGTTTATGAAAATGCGAAAATTGGTAGGATTGATGAGCAAGGGATAATTGATGAGCCAGGAACCCGGCCCCATTTGCTCGAGACAGTTTGTGTTTGGGTCTCCCTTGTCGGCCTGTGTTCAGTCAAAATGGAATTGGGAACACTGGGAGCAGCACCGGTGGTCCCAGAGAGCAACAGACGCCTGCTGCCTCGTGGCTCTTGCTGACTCCCTTCTCACCAAAGCCTTGATGACGTCTCACCTTCACCTCGACACACATCCCCACGTTCTCTTAGACAGGTCAGGGATTTGCACCGGAGTCCCGTTGACCGCGTTCATGGCTCTTCTAGCCATCATTTGTTTAGGTTGTTGAGTCCTTTTGGGTCTCAGTCTCCTTATCCTTAAAAGAAGGACAGTTATCCTGAACTCACAGGATTGCTGCATGAGGTAGCTTCCTGTCTTCTCGCAAAGCATCCAGCCCCTCCGCCATGGCCGCTGCTCAGGTATGGTTAGTGCTGCTGTCACCCTCGTCCATAAGGAACAGCAGCAAGAACAATAGCATCTCCTCCTGCCATGCATTATTAACTATTTCTGGGTAGTCCTGGAGGTTTGGATGGCCCGGCAGGGTCTGCTAAGAAGACAGTCGTGTGTATCTGGAGAGGTGAATCCCATTCTCAGAGTCAGGAAGGAGGGTCTACAGTTTTGAACAAAGGGTCCAGGTGATTGATCTACCTAGCGGCATAGCCATGTGACTGAGTTAGCCCAGTTGGCAATTTGCTTTTGACTGAATGGCTATGGTCCTTGGCACCTGAGACTGGGCATGATCATGTGGGTTTGCTTGTCATGCATATTTGCTTGTCATTTTGCACACATGCTCATACTTTTTGCCCATATTGTGCGAGTGTATGCCTGTGCACTGCATTTACCACCATCCTGGTGTCTCCTGTGTCTGAGTGTAGGAGACCCTCCTTTCTGTGAGACATGCAGGGAGCAAAAACAGAAAGAAAGGAGCCCTGTGACTGGGATCGGCGCGTGTCTGGGCCACAGGAGGCTTTCACTATAGGTCACCTGGTTGTCCTAGTGAATCCTACTATGCTCACGCTTACTGGCTCCTCACTCTCCAGTTCTCCAGCCTATTTCTCTAGATGGTTTTAGGAACCATCTAGAGAAACCTGAGCTTTCTGACATCCCCGTGCATACCATCTCATTCCATTGTAGGCTTCCCCCCTTTATTTATTTATTTATTATTTACTTATTTATTTACTTATTTACTTATATTTTGGGGCCATAGCCAGTGATGCTCAGGGCCTAGTCCTGAATCTGCACTCATGAATTATTCCTGACAATGCTCAAGGGACCATAAATGGAATTCCAGGGATCGAACCTTGGTCGGCCACATGTAAGGCATGTACCTTACCTGCTGTACTGTTTCTCCAGCCCCTGGCTTCCCATGCTTCTGTCTCTTGCCCCAATACTGTTTCCTAGGCTCACATCCCCTGGCATCCTTCAGTGTCCAGCTTCAGTTCTCTTTCTCCCATGTAGCCATTCCTTATTCCCCCTCCTCCCTTCCTGCAGCCTCCCTGTTGACGGCACACATGCCAGATGCTTTCCTCTAGATATAACCAGGATGGTACTATTGCATGCATGCAAGTTTTATCCCCCAGCAAGCTTGAAGCTCCCTTAGGGCTGGCCTGTGTGCTTTTCTTTAGCTTTGCTCTTCCCCCAGTGCCCATCTTAGGACTAAACGAGCAAGCAATTCTTTTTTTTAATTTTAAATTTTTTTTCATAAAGTTTTTCACATTAATTGATTACATCCAATATTTAAACACAAATCCCACCTCCATTACACCTTCCCACCACCATTATTTTGAATTTTCCCACCACCATTTAAGCCTGCCTGCCACAGGCAGATGCTAGATGATTTATTTTCTATTGCTTATTATGAGTATCAAGAGACGTCCTGCAGCTTTAAAAATGGCAGTGTGCTCCTGAATCCTAAAATTGTAAATGATTGGGGTCCAGACGCATCCCTGGAGGGAGCGAATCCATTTTGAGATTCATTTGTGAGTCTCTGGATCAAGGGTTGATGCTCTGAGATGGTGCCTAGAGGCAGTTCGTGGGTGTGACGTCAGGACCCTGGAGGGGCGGGGAGATGGGGATGGACAGCCCGTCCCCGCTGCTGCCATGTGGCCTGGAGTCTTCAGTCCCTGGGTGTTTCTACCTGGGTTTTTCTTCTGGGAGTTTGTGGTCACTGGGGGTTCATTTGAAGTGGATGGAGAGGGAACGACCCCTCCATCTGAGGTGCCCTGGTGGAATCCTCCTGGGGTCCAGAGAGACCTCCCATGAGCCAGCAAGCCATTCTTTCCGTACTTTGACTGACAGATCCCTAACTGAGCTCGATTTTCCAGTTGTGTTCTACTTCTGGGCAAGACATGTGACTTGAAAGTCAACTCCTTGAGGCCGGAGATGTATGCTGGGATTAAAGCATTTCGTTCATTGTTCAGAGAATCCACCCTTCCTCCCACCTTCCCACTTTTGGGAAACTAAGCAGAGAGAATATACCAGGTTTTCTCTAAGTGTCTTTCTTTGCTCCAGAAACTCACTTTTTTGGGCATTTGCTTGTTTGAATGAAGTGTCTGATTTTTATCTTTTGTGAAGTTCCCAATACCTTCTAGACTCACATTCAGGCATCAGGAAACCTACATCAGGTTTCAAAGCAACCTGAAACTAAAGCCAATGTGGAACTAAAATCTAGGACTTTCCCCCCATCCTCTAAAGCCCCATGGACTGTTGCCGTTAAATATTTTCAAGAATGTAGTATCATGAACTTGTAGACAAAATAAAGTGGAAACTGAGACATTTAGGCACAGAGGTGAGTGGGGTGGAGTGTCTATCTAAATTGTTTGGCTTACTGAAATCTAAAATGAATACATGGAATGGTGGCTGAAGTTTCTGTGTTTCTTGGACCATAACCAATCTATATATTCTTACCATGTCCCCATAGTACATGTAAGTAGCTACAATTTTTAGCTAAATATTTAGCTTTCAGCTATTTTTTTTTCTTGTTGTCTGTAAAAAGTTACCATTTATATGGGGTGGGGATGGGGAAGAAGGCAAATTCCAATCAAAACCCCAATTTTTAATTTCAAAATGTAGCTGCTGGGGAATATTTGGCAAGTGTCATATTCAACTTATTTTCCAACATCTTAAAAAATGTATAAATAAATGATTTTGGAAAGAAAAATAAAACAATACACAAAATTGTGTTTACATTTATTTATAGTTACCTAGTATGGAGGGGGCTTCATTCAGACACTAGGGATCTCCCTAAGATTCTGTCAGTATCCTGAAGCAACATAATTCAGATTATTCCAGAAAGATTAAAGCTTTTATGGGATGAGTCAATATGGTTAAGACTAATTTCATATATATTTTTACAGAGATTGGTGCTCATTGCCAACATACTTACATTGCTATGTTTACTGTTTATATACTAATGTATAAAAGGAAGTGAGGGTAACTTTAGCTTTTTTGCTGATTCACATTTTAGTGCAGGAGCCTTTGGGGAAATGACAGACTTAATATACTTCATCTCAACCCCAGCATTTTTCTGCATTGAGAGCCCTCCACCTTGCTCTTTCTTCAGTGGGAGAATGAGAGCATTGAAAAATCCCGACTCATTGATAGAAGACTTGATGGAGTTCATTCAAATCTTTTTACTGGAGATATGGAGTAGATGAGTGAAGTTTGTAAAGATATTCAACTTTATGACTAAAATGCAAAAGTGGTTTCTGGTCACCCTTCGACAATGGGAAAATGAAATTGATCCACTCATCAATTGTGACTCCACTATTGTGGTTTACTAAGATTGCATATTCTCGTAAACATTTGGGCTGAGGCTTTATTGTGAAGTCATAAGTAATAAAATAAGTATTGTGAAGTCATAAGTAATAAAATTCACTTAGAGGATCATCTGGGGATTTCTTGGTACAAGGCTGCATTTTTACTTTCTTTATAATCATTTTTCATCTTAGTGCTTCATTCACAAAGATTAACTGAGTACTACTCTGCCAAGTTCTGTTCTAGGATCTGGGGAAACAGATGCAAACAGACAAATATTTCTGTCCTCATGTTGCATAGGTGTAGGGAGAATACATGTCGATAAATCATTATATAATTACAATACACAAAATGCAAGGTGATAGTTCTATGAAGACCAGCCAAGCGAAGAAGGGAGATGTATGGAAGTGATGGAGGTGATGATAATTGAGGACAGACAGTAGAAGAAGAGGGGGGACTTTAGGGGCAGGGTGTCCCAGGAATAAACAACTTGTCGAGAAGCTGGAAGGTGAAGGTGGGTTGGGCCTGTAGGAGAAAAAGAGGCCAGTAAGGTGATCTCAGAAGCTGAGCTCTGGTCCCATTGACTTTGCTTCTGGGACTAATGGAATGCCATCTGAGTTTTAATGAAGATACACAAAGAGCTTGAAATAAATGCTTGCTTTAAAAATAAAACCGTATTGGAATTATGTGCATGGGAAAACACCAATAACAGTATTATAAATCAGAGAAACTCAATAAAACACATTTAAAAATAAAGAAATAAAAACCAAACTAAACCTACATTGTACGCCTGCACCTATTACCTAGTATTTGGAATCTCCTTGTGTAAGTAAGCTCATATCTTTTGCTCCATATCAATAATCAAAGCCAGGAATTGAAGGTTATGTGCTAAAGAGGTTTTGAGGTCTGCTTTAAATCATTAGCTTTATTAAAGGGACGTTGGGATAACAGGGCGTGAAGATAATAACCACATTATAATGTGACTTTTTTGTCCTAGTTCTTTGGCCAATAACCATATAAAAGCACTCCCGAGGGATGTCTTCAGTGATTTAGACTCTCTGATTGAACTGTAAGTAATGAAAATCAAGTGTAGGCATGCTTGTCATTGTGTCCCTGTGTCTTTCTATCTCCTCTTTACTGAAGTGTGTGTGTATGTGTGTACACGCACATGTGCATAGTGTGTGTGTGTGTATTGTAGCAGAAAATCCTAGACAAAATAATAGCGCACACTGGGAAACAGAATGGAGTTTGTGTTGTGTTGTATTTTGCCTGGTTAGAATACTCAGGAATAGCAGGAACTACTTTACTTTTTGTCTAATGATTTTCACTTCTTTCTAATATAGTTTAACCAGATCTTACTTAACATTTTGATTGTGCTTGTGGAGGCTCTTCTGATAATGTCCCAGTGCTGCTTGGGAAATTGTGCTGGGTGGGTGATTTTCTTCTCTCATCCCTTTCCCATTTCTAATATGGCATGGGGATGACTTACTTTTAGAGGACTTGGAGAGATGGCATAACCTCTGTATGCCAGACACTTAAAATCATGGGTACTGGAGATTATGAAATAAAGTCAGTGATATATACAAGAATTGAGTTGTAGAAAATGCAAAAGCTTTTAAAATCTATTTGTTGTGGATATCACATGTGTCAGGATGTTAATAGTTCCCATGATTACTAATACTTGCCAGGCATATATGCTTGTCTGAGTATGTGTTTTGATTTTGCCTTTTCAGAGATTTAAGGGGCAATAAATTTGAGTGTGACTGCAAAGCCAAGTGGTTATATCTGTGGCTGAAGATGACAAATTCTACTGTCTCGGATATACTATGTATTGGGCCCCCAGAATATCAGGAAAAGAAGCTAAATGATGTGACCAGCTTTGACTATGAATGTACAACTACAGGTATTGAGAACCTCTTTCTCCAAAGACTGATAGTAGAGTAACCTCTCACCAAAGAGTAGGAAAAATAGGTCAAAAAGTATTCCAAATTGTTTCAGAGGAAATCAAAACACCTTAAAATAAGAAATGTAAGAAAAATATTTCAAAATTTTGAAAAGTTTTTGTTGAGTGCATTAATTTTAATTTTGATTCTTTACACAATTCCAATTTCTTAAAAAAGTTTTGTTTAGAAAAGATTCACACATAAAGTAGTGGGATTGGCATAAGAATATTTCCAAATTAGATGAGGGTTCCTGAAAGTCAGTGCAAGAACAGGCCTAGGTCATTATTTCTTGAGCTACTGTTGACACTTTCTCTTGATTGAAAGTAAAATTTATTGACACTTCCATGAATAAAGGCAAAATTTTAAAACCTATAAATTGCTTTTGCAGTACCACATAGAAAGAGCCAACTAGGTAAAATATACCCAATGGCAAAGTAGGAATGCACCCTCACAAGTTGTCAAAAGGAAAAATTCACATTGAGGGAAAAAATATATATTGGAAGTTTGATTTAGTTTTCCAGTGCCTCATGGTTTCAGTTTGTTTTTCAGGGTTTAAAGCTAATAAATTAAAATGCTGACTGCCTCACCAGTCACATCTAATAGAGAGCAGGGGCTGGGGATGATTCCAGATGAAAACTGAGATAGTTTCTAGAGCTTCTAAAGCCAGATTGTAAAAGGGAGTGGATCAGTCCCTAGTATGAAGCTTGCTTACCAGACTTAGAAAAATAAACATGTAGGCTGTGAGTTGGTATCTGCAAAGCCCCGAAGCGTGTCTGTCTGTAGCCACAGCAGGAAGGAGAATTCAGAAAATAGTTATAGAAAATGAAAAAGACCAAAAAATGAAAACCACCCAGAACACAATGTCACTTGCTGGCCTGGCCTCTTCAAGCCTGCAAACAAATAAAACCCAACTCAGTAATAATTACTTCTAGATAAACAAGGGACTCTGCCAAGTCTCTTCCTTTCTGACAGGGACCTCACCACTGTGGCTGGGCTCTTGTCCTTCATCAGCGAACAGGGGCTCACTCAACTGTGTAATTGGCAGGTGCCCTTTGACCCGCGTGGCCACTCAGAGGTGATTGATTGCATTTCAGAGCAGTGCAGTGTATCAGAGGTCATAGCCAATGACATTTACACCAAAGGGTGGCATTCAAGGCCATTTGGCACAAAATGCTGAACCCAAGCTCCCTGGAAGCTTCTTTTAGTCATTTCTGTAGTTTTTCTGGAGAGTCCTCCAAACCCCAAAGTGAAGAGAGAGAGATTCCCATTGTGCTTTTCAAACCTGGCCCCAGTGTGCAGATTCATTGCCAATGAAAGGGCTTTGCCTTTCATTGGCACAGGCTATAGCAGACTGTGGGCAGTGGGGAGAATTATATGCGAAAGCATGATTCTTTCCAGGGATTATTATTATTATTATTATTAATTATTATTATTAATTTGAGTCCCCCTGAGATACACAGTTATGAATTTGCTCATATTGTGTTTCAGTCATACAATGTTCCAACACCCACCTGTCCCTTCACATTTCCCACAGCCACTGTCCCCAATTTCCTCCTGTCAATCCCCTCCACCTGCAGCCTGCCTCTATGGCAGGCACTTCTCTTCTCTCTTCTCTCTCTCTCTCTCTCTCTCTCCCTCTCTCTCTCTCTCTCTCTCTCTCTCTTCATAGATCTCTGACCCATCAGCTGCCCTGGCGATGCCCATGAATGAAACACGGGCTCTAAGCATTGCGTTAGGGATGAAGCAGCTTGAACCAAAGTAGCCGGGTCCTGCAACCCATCCCCACCTCAGGAACCCTGGGGATGCTTGTTCTTCCTGGCATGTCTACTGAGAGCCCCACTAAAATTGGGCAAGTCCATGTCCCTCTGGAAAGAGACACCGGGCGTCACCTTTCCTGTCGTTAGTGCTCAAGACACCTGCAGAGCCGAGCTCTCTCCTCATTGCTCCCCCTGTTGGTTTTTGCCAAGGTTTCAGAAAACATGGCGTGTCCAAGTAGCGTTCTCCTGGTAAGAACCAGGCCGGTCCGAGGTGAGGTTTTCTCAGCGGGAGGGCTCCGGTCTTCTGTTTAGATCAAACCTCATGCCTGATACTTTATGAAAGGTGGGGGGCAGGCAAGGGAGGCTCCACCAAGATTGTGCTGTGAGAGTCACACTCTCTTTGCCCCCTTCAGTATGTGTGTGTGGGGGGTTGGGAAGAAGCCCCCTTTTCTGAGCAGATTCTTGACCTCACGGCTCAGATTTCCGGGAAGGCAAGGCTTCTTCCGGAGCGGGAAGAGGAGGTGACTGGCGCCTCTCTGGATCTGCCACAGGGGTGTAATTAACACCCAAGGCTCCACTGGGCAAGCTCGCTCTCCAGATTAATCACAGTCCTCCTATAACCCTGGGCTTCAAGTCTATTTTTAACCACCTCAAAAATCCCTGTTACTTACTCATGATTCCTCGTGTTAGGTGGATAATTCACTAAATTCCTCCGAGGGAGCGAATTTTGCATCCTAATTGTCCTGTTAGCTTTCCCTGTTTCGGGGCTGATGAAAATGCAAAGAGAAAGAATGCATTAATGTGCAGTTCCTCTCCCCATAGGATTGGCATCATGTATAATTTATTTTCTGCAAGTGCTATAAATAGCACACATAGAAATCTGTTGATTTCAGTGGGAGTGAGGCCTAGATGGGAAGAGTCCCACTGACATCATGAACTGCATCCTGTGTGAGCGGACGTGGCCGTGCTCCCCACCTCGGGTACCATTGGTGCTCGAATGCCAGTAAATTGATGTCACTTTGGGGAGCTTTCTGCAAAGGATTTGCTTTAGAGAAAGAGAAAACTTAAAATGGGGATGAGAAAAGTCATTTAATTTTTATTTTTTTGTTTTTGGGAGTCACACCTGAGTGTGCTCAGGACTTGTTCCTGGGGAGTATGGAGGTGCGGGGTGCTGGAGATTGAACCCAGGAACCTGGGTTGGCTGCATGCAAGGAAAACACCTTAACCCACTGTACTATCTCTTTATTCCCCCCTAAAAATTTTTTTTGGGAAAGATGTTTAAATTTTTCTCCCCCTCACTTCCCCCCCCCCACTTTCATATACACAATCACATCATTTTTCTCTCACCTTTTCTTCCTCCTTTTGTTCACCTTCTCCTCCTGTTCCTCTTTTCGGGAGGGAGTATAGTGAGAGGATGGGAGGCATCTCCCATTAAGACTCAGATCATCAATCAAGTGATCTAACAGTTTGGGCTGCGTTAAGCACTTGGGAGTTGGGCTGTCGACAATATCACGAGAGCAGCGTTTGGGGAAAGGAGCAGGCTTGGGTCCATTCCATACGTGTTTTCCTTTGGCCGTTTTTCATCCTGGGATTCTTTATCAAGAATGGAAACTTTTTAGTCTGCACTTGAAATGACCCATGCTTTGGGACTCATGTTTCTGAAGCTGAAGGTGCAGCCGGGGAACGGGGGAGAGGACAGGAGTGTCTGAGACCCTCGGCTGACCCGCATGAAATGAACTCAGATGGCGGCGGTGGTGGTGCGAAGAGCTGCTTCGGGCCCTTGCGCATCTCCAGAAGAGGCTGCAGTGCTCATGGCCGCGTTTCTTTTTCACCCTATTCCCCTCCGCCTGGCCACAGAGCCACTTTGCAGGTCCTGGTGGAGGGCATAAGCACACTCCAACATCTCCACCGGCTCTGCCGAAAGGAAAGAGCAGAGTTTGGACATCTAATGTGTTTTAGCCTAGTTTGAAGCCTGATGGAGCCAGCTGATATTTGGGGGAGCTTAGGAGTGGGGGGTTGGAGCCATTTATCTACCGGGACAGGCAGCTTGCTCTGTGTCTTCCCGGATGAGGGTCAGTGATCACACAGACACATCCTCACAGATTCATTCTCCATAGCAATCTAGTGAAACTCATCTTCCTCCTGTCACCGAAGGTCCCATTTCTTGCTTAAGGTCCCGGCGCCCAACCTCTCATGCCTCAGAGCCTGCCACTCTCCTGATGCCCTCCTCTTGCTGGGGTGCACGTCAGGCTCACCTGCTATTGCCACAGAGGTCCTGACCCTCCTGTCTTTTGCTTGGCAGTGGTGGGGTGCAGAGGCTCAACTCCTCTCTCTCCAAATCACACCCCAATATTTCGACACCAGAGATTTGGCTGTAGTGAAGAATAAGATGTAAGCCATGGAGTCTAATGGTGTCTACTTACAACTCCGGCAAGTGAGCTAAGAGCCAGTGTCTTTTAGTGGTTGGGAAAGGCTTGATAGAAGAGGTGGGGCTTGAGTGGGCTGAGATAAGAGAGGCACAAACCTGGGTGTCTTCATAGCAGTGACTCCCTGACCCAGACCATCATTTTGTCCTGCCCAGAGACTTTGATCTCTGCAGCATCTCTGGCCAGAGAAATAACACAGGAGCCAGGCTATGGTACAGGAGTGAGCAGCTGAGTGGCTGGATTGGCTGAGAACTGCCAGGAATGGCCCCTGCACCCACCGAGCACCACTTGGCCTCCCTCCCCACACAAAGAACCCACACACATACAAAACTCAAACGAACACACCATAAACTTGATAAAATTTCTAAAAATTCTTTTCTCAGTGGTTCTCCAGCTACTCCTATGCCAACCGTCCTTGCATTTCAGCCCTCATGCTCGTCCTTGGTTAAACTTTACATTCTCTACCAGGCTCTGGCTTTCACTCCGGCTGCCCTTTGGGGCAATGTCACTGTCATGCCACTTTCAGAAATGTTGCCTTATGGTATTCTTTCTGTCTTGTCTCTTTGAAAGCCGGGTCTCCCCAAAGTCGGTGAGAGCTTGGCAAACCTTTGACCCACCTCAGGAAGCCACTTTAGCAGCCAGAGCATCGTCCTGCCGTCTCCTAGATTTAGACATCTCTGCCTGCCCCCTCCCCAGGCTCAGGGAATGGACCCAAAGATAGAAGGATAACATAAGAATTTCCACAAGCCAGAAGCTTTTTAGTTTAATGTAGTCCCATTTGTTGATCTCTGTTTTTACTAGATTGCTTAGTTCTGTGTCATCTTTGAAGATACCTTTATCTTCAATATCGTGGAGGGTTTTGCCAACCTTGTCTTCAATGTACCTTATGGTTTGTGGTCTGATGTTGAGGTCTTTAATCCATTTTGATCTGACTTTTGTGCATGGTGTCAGGTCAAGATCTAAGCCCATTTTTTTGCATGTGGTTGTCCAGTTGTGCCAGCACCATTTGTTAAAGAGGCTTTCCTTGCTCCACTTCACATCTCTTCTCCCTTATCAAAGATTAGATGATCGTACATTTGGGGTTGTGTGTAGGGATATTCCACCCTGTTCCATTGGTCTATGGCTCTGCCTTTGTTCCAGTACCATGCTGTTTTAATTGTTACTGCTTTGTAGTAAAGTTTGAGGTTGGGGAGGGTGATGCCTCCCATCGTCTTTTTCCCAAGAATTGTTTTAGCTATCCGTGGACATTTGTTGTTCCATATGAATTTTAGGATTGCTTGATCCATTTCTTTGAAGAATGTCATGGGTATCCTTATAGGGATCGCGTTGAATCTGTATAATGCTTTGGGGAGTATTGCCATTTTGACAACATTGATTCTCCCTATCCACGAGCAGGGTATATGTTTCCATTTCCTCATGTCCTCTTTTATTTCATGGAGTAGCGTTTTATAGTTTTCTTTGTAGAAGTCTTTTACTTCCTTGGTTAAGCTGATTCCGAGGTACTTGATTTTCTGGGGTATGATTGTGAATGGGATTGCTTTTTTCATGTCCTTTTTCTCTGCCTCATTCTGCACCGCAAAAGATACAGTGACCAGAATACAAAGACTATCCACAGAATGGGAAAGGATATTTACACAATACCCATTAGATAAGGGGTTGATATCAATGGTATATAAAGGACTGGTTGATCTCTACAAGAAGAAAACATCCAACCCTATCAAAAAATGGGGCGAAGAAATGAACAGAAACTTTACCAAGAAAGAAATACGAATGGCCAAAAGGCACATGAAAAAGTGCTCTACATCACTAACCATCAGAGAGACGTAGATCAAAACAACCACGAGATACAACCTCACACCACAGAGACTAGCACACATCCAAAAGAACAAAAGCAACCACTGTTGGAGAGGATATGGGGAGAAAGGGACCCTTCTACACTGCTGGTGGGAATGCCGACTGGTTCAGCCCTTTTGGAAAACAATATGGACGATTATCAAAAAATTAGATATTGAGCTCCCATTTGACCCAGCAATACCACTGCTGGGAATATATCCCAGAGAGGCAAAAAAGTATAGTCGAAATGACATCTGCACTTATATGTTCATCGCAGCACTGTTTACAATAGCCAGAATTTGGAAAAAACCCGAATGCCCTAGAACGGATGATTGGTTGAGGGAACTTTGGTACATCTATACAATGGAATACTATGCAGCTATTAGAAAAAAGGAGATCATGAATTTTATATATAAGTGGATCGGCATGGAAAGTTTCATGCTGAGTGAAATGAGTCAGAAAGAGAGAGACAGACATAGAAAGATTGCACTCATCTGTGGAATATAGAATAACAGAGTGGGAGACTAACATCCAAGAATTGTAGAAATAAGTACCAGGAGGTTGACTCCACGGTTTGGAGGCTGGCCTCACATTCTGGGGAAAGGGCAACTCAGAGAAGGGATCACCAACTATAATGTAGTCAAAGGCCATGCGGGGGAAGGGAGTTGCGGGCTGAATGAGGGCTAGAGACTGAGCACAGTGGCCACTCAACACCTTTATTGCAAACCACAACAGCTAATTAGAGAGAACAGAAGGGAATGCCCTGCCACAGTGGCAGGGTGGGGTGGGGGGAGATGGGTTTGGGGAGGGTGGGTGGGATGATGGGTTTACTGGTGGTGGAGAATGGGCACTGGTGAAGGGATGGGTTCTTGAACCTTGTATGAGGGAAACCTGAGCACAAAATTGTATAAATCTGTAACTGTACCCTCACGGTGATTCACTAATTAAAAATAAAAAAAATTAATAAAAAAAAAGAATTTCCACAAGCCAGCTCAACTCACAGACACTCTTTTAAAACACCCATCTGCAGATTTTGTTGTTCACCAGACTCTGCCCTACCAGTCGGTGTCGGTGGACACGTTTAACTCCAAGAACGACGTGTACGTGACCATCGCCCAGCCCAGCATGCAGAACTGCATGGTTCTGGAGTGGGACCACATCGAGATGAACTTCCGCAGCTATGACAATATCACAGGTGGGTCAGGCTGAGGCAGGGGTGGGGGATCAGATTTCAGAGTGGTCTCAGCCTCGGGACTGAGAGAAGGGATGGTCTGGCTTCCTGACTTGGTCAGTGTTGGGACACACATCCCAGCCCTCCTCATCTCTGATTTACTCTCAACATGGCCAGAGCTGGGTAAGAATAGAAGGAAAAATGCCTGTGTGGATCTCCATGTTGCTGGTAATGACTTTGAAAAGGGAAAGGTGGGGGCAAGTATATGTGCTGGGAGGCATTTTCCAGATGTGGGAAGAAGTCACATCCCTGATCTAGAGAGCAGTTATGGCAACCCAAGACTGCACTCGCTTTATTGCAGCTAAACCTCCACCTTTGTTAAGATCATTGGTAACTTAAATGCTAACCTGGGTATGTACACCTACAAATGCGCGTGTATGCCTGCAAACACGTGTGTGTGCCTACAAACGTGTGCACATGTACATGCACAGGCACATGTGCACATATGCATGAACCAACAGACTCACATACACACACATGCTCTCTCTCTCTGACTTGTTTCTGTTGCCCCCTGCCCAGTCCCAGTGATCATATTTACTGGAAATTAGCTTCATGTCAGTGCATCCATGAATTCAAACCCTCACAGTTCCAGGGTCTGCTGTGTGGGGTGCTATGAACCTTCAAGTCGTGGGTTGCAGACAGCACCAAGGGCAGGAGTGCGTGCTTTGCATGGCACCAGTGGGTCCCTGGAATAGCAGCAGGAGCTAGTTCAAGTAATGAGCTGGGAGTCGCCTCTGGGAACTGCTACGTGTGGCCCCCCAAATCAAAACAAACAAGCAAAAATAAAAATAAGAGTTCGAATTATAGAAGGTGAAGAGTGGATGTAGTGGATAAGATGCTTGCCTTGTATGGGCTGACCTGAGTTCATGGCTTCAATCCCAGCACCACAAAGGGGCCCGCCCGGTACTGCCAGGAGTGAGTGGAGCATAGAACCAGGAGTGATCGATGAGTACAGAGCCAGGAGAAATCCCTGAGCACTGCTATATATGGGCCCCAAAGAATTCCAGTCATAGAAGATGTGATAACATGGGCAAATGTTCACAATTATGGTGAACACCCAAAAGTAATTAAAAAAGTAGGTCTGAAAGCCCAGATTTATCTTTGTAAAGTCTATTTGTAATGTCTATTTAGTGCTTATTAAAGATGAAACAAAACCATCAATATATCGTGTATTATGTCAACATTTGCAGCAAGAATTTTTTTAATTTTCAGTACTTTGGAGGAGAGTAGACTGCAGCCACGTGGCCAGGGCCGGTGTTCCAGGTTCCAACCCCTCCCAGAGAATGTATGACTTTTTCTGTTCATTTCGCCCCTGAGATCGACTTCACCCTTTACAAAATGGGATGGGACTCTTCGTGCCTGTTTGTTAAAGTTGTGCAAGGATTCAAAGGACAAATGTCATGTCCACATTTTGAAAATGTTACCTTTCATTATTCTCAAAGTTTGTTTGGGGGAACATTTATAAGTTCTATTCTCAGGAAGAAAATATTCAGTCATGGGCTTTAAACTAAGGACAGGAACCAGGTTCTTGAAAGAAGGTCAAAGAAGTGAAAGAGAAAAGTAAATAACGATTCTGAAAAACTGTTCACTGCCTGCCCTCCAAGTTAATATCAGGGACAGAAATTGGGTAATTATCCTGATAATTTACAGACCAAATTCACTTTGGCCCAAATTGTCCAGAAAATTAAGGGAGAGCAGTCACTTTTAATGGGATGATCTGGATGTGGAGGGTCAGTTCTCCTTGGGATGTGAGTTGTCCTATTGCTGGCTGACAGGAAGGAGGAGTCTGGAGACCTGGGGATGAGGGTGGGGGGTAGGGGGTAGGGGGCGGGTAATGGGTGCAGAGTGGGAGAGAAGGCCAGGAGGTAGCCCCGAGAAGGGTCATGAAGGAAAACAACCCCAGCTTTTCTCACAAAGTTCTGGCTTTATGCCGCCTAAGCCAGATCATTGCACAGGTGTTTCCGAGGTGCGGGCTCTGGGCTGGGTCTTGTCGGCCACTGCATTGCTCAGCTCTACAACGTTAGCTACCATGCTCAGTGATGGGGGATGCGCTTCTCGTGTGCGCATGCGCTGCTCAGCAAGGCCCGAGCTCGAACGTCTTTCCGAGGCTTTGCAGCGGGCTTGCGCAGTGGAGGCTGTCCGCAGTCCGTCTCAGTCTGCGGTCCGGCCAGCACAGAGACAGCTGGGTCAGCCGCAGGCCCTCTGCTAGCCCGGTGCGTGAGCGCCCTCTCTTCATCCGCCCAGCCGCCGAGGGACTCTCAGGCCTCCCTGAGCAACGTTTGACGGTGTAGACTGAGCCTGAGTGTAGAACCCTCTGACTTACTAGGCGTGGGACTGCATTTTCCCAAAGTCTATTTAGTTTTATTGAATCACTGCACTGTATCACTGTCATCCCGTTGCTCAAGCAGGCACCAGTAACGTCTCCATTGTGAGACTTGTTGTTACTGTTTTTGGCATATTGAATACAACACGGGTAGCTTGCCAGGCTCTGCTGTGCTAAAATCCTCTCGGTAGCTTACCACACTCTCCAAGAGGATAGAGGAATCGAACCCAGGTCAGTCACATGCAAGGCAAATGCTCTACCCGCTGTGCCATCGCTCCAGCTCTATTGAATCACAGTGATCTACAAATTTACAAAGTTGTTCATGATTGAATTTCAGTCATACAATGTTTCAACACCTGTCCCTTCACCAGTGCACGTTTCCCACCTCTGACCAGTCTAGTTTCACTCCTGTCCCCCACCCTGACCCCCGCCACTATGGCAGATACTTCTCCTCCCACCCCTTGTGTGTGTGTCTCTGTGTCTCTGTGTCTGCCTCTCTTTCTGTCTCTGTCTCTGTCTGTCTGTCTGTCTGTCTGTCTGTCTCTCTTTCTCTTCCTTTTGGGCCTTATAGTTTGCAGTACAGATACTGAAAGCTTATCAGGTATATCCCTTTACCTACTTTCAACACTCAGTTCTTGTTCGAAATGATCACTCCCAACTATTATTGTCATGTTGGTCCCTTATGTATCCTAACTGGGGCTGCATTTTTAAACCTCAGACCACCAGATCTAGAGTCTTGAGTTGACCCTACTGTCGCCCTCTCGGCTCAGCATCCGCTGGCTCTGGAAGTCAGAGAGGCCAAATGTTTTCACCATCCCCCATCATGTTGTTTTACTTCTGCTCTGAAACCTGACTCCCCCCTGCCTCCCAGCCATCTCTTGCTCCCAAGAGAAGAGGCCCTTTTAATTGCCTCCTTCTGTCCCGTGGCCTTGGAAATACTTTTGTGAATAGCATTTCATTTGGTGTGTGAGTTCCCCAAGTGGTCCATCTGCCTCTGAAGATGCCAGAGGCCCAGGTGACTGGCACTGACCTGTTTTTATGGATGCACATTACAAAAAAAAA
Source organism: Sorex araneus (assembly GCF_027595985.1). Taxonomy (NCBI): domain Eukaryota; kingdom Metazoa; phylum Chordata; class Mammalia; order Eulipotyphla; family Soricidae; genus Sorex; species Sorex araneus. The sequence goes on along the minus strand of NC_073306.1, from coordinate 160,237,364 downwards.
AAGGCCCTGGGAAGTAATACATCATATTGAATACACTGTTTTAACCGTTTTGCCATGGTGTTAAGTCCATTGACATTTGTCATGCAGCCAATCACTGGAGTCTTTTTCCTCAAAAACCTAACATCCTGGACCCATTCAACAACAGCTCTGGGTGTGGGGAGAGCTCAGATGGCTTGATCCACAGTACAGTATGTCTTGCCCAGCTCTAACGGATGTGGTAGTCCTGGGTTCCCTGGGGACAGCACCACAACCGCAGGGCGAAGCACTGCTGGAGTGGCCTTATGGAAACCGCACTTCAGTGCCCCATCCTCTCACTCCCAAACACACTGTCTCCCTCCTCCCTTCTGTCTCTATGTACCCGGCCACTCCAGATACTTCATTTTTAAAGAATTAGGCATTATTTGTCCTTATTTTTGGTGCGTGCCTAGCTTTTGATCTCCTTTGCATCGTCCCCCTGATATTCATTCATATTGGAGCCTGTGTAGGGATTTCTTTCCTTTCCCAGCGAGAGAGCGTTGCCTTTTGTGTATGTGCCACATTTCGTTTATTCAGTTGATCCACCAGCAGACACTTGAGTTGCTTCCACCGTTGGCTCTTGTGAATCAGGTTGCTATGGACATGGGGGTACAGATATTTCCGTGAGGACCCACTTTTCAGTGTTGGGGCTTGTAGACCCAGAAATAAAATTCCTGGGTCATGGGATAATAATCTAATTTTTCAAGGTGGCACCGTATTGTTTTCTAGAGTACTTGCCCCGTTTAGATTTCTCCCCTCTCGGTTTACTTGGGTTCCAGATTCTGAGTGGCAGCTCTGACCCCCTTCTGCTTTCTTTTTGGGGCCAGGTCAATCCATCGTGGGCTGTAAGGCCATCCTCATTGAGGACCAGGTGTTTGTGGTCGTGGCCCAGCTCTTTGGCGGCTCCCACATTTACAAATACGACGAGAGCTGGACCAAGTTTGTCAAGTTCCAAGACATAGAAGTCTCTCGCATCTCCAAGCCCAATGACATCGAGCTGTTTCAGATCGAGGACGAGACATTCTTTGTCATTGCGGACAGCTCCAAGGCGGGACTGTCGACTGTGTATAAGTGGAACAGCAAAGGCTTCTATTCCTACCAGTCTCTGCACGAGTGGTTCCGGGACACAGATGCGGAGTTCGTGGATATAGATGGCAAGTCGCATCTCATCCTGTCCAGCCGCTCCCAGGTCCCCATCATCCTCCAGTGGAATAAGAGCTCAAAGAAGTTTGTCCCTCACAGTGACATCCCCAACATGGAGGACGTGCTGGCCGTGAAGAGCTTCCGGATGCAGAACACTCTCTACCTGTCACTCACCCGCTTCATCGGGGACTCCAGGGTCATGAGGTGGAATAGTAAGCAGTTTGTGGAGGTCCAGGCCCTCCCCTCCCGGGGGGCCATGACCCTGCAGCCCTTCTCATTTAAAGATAATCACTACCTGGCCTTGGGGAGTGACTATACATTCTCCCAGATCTACCAGTGGGATGACGAGAAGCAGCTCTTTAAAAAATTCAAGGAGATTTATGTTCAGGCTCCTCGGTCCTTCACAGCCGTCTCCACTGACAGGAGAGATTTCTTTTTTGCATCCAGTTTCAAAGGGAAGACAAAGATTTTTGAGCACATAGTTGTTGATTTGAGTTTGTGAAAGTGTGGTCAGTGAATGACTGAAAAGACACACGATCCTGGCTTTCCCGTGGGAGAGGGCCCAGAAGAGAACAGCCAGAAGAAGTCAGGTTCCAAGCTCTGAAAATAAGAACAGATAATGCACCGGGGAAATAGTTAGATGTTTTCAAACTTTTAGAAGTCACATTTCAATCAGGGATTGCATTCATGGGCTCACTGCATGACATGCCCCTTCACTTTCCAAAGACATCTTAAAGCCTGTAATCTCTGAGAAAAAGACCAGCTTCAACTCTCACTGTCTAGAAAAGTCTTGTGCTTTTTAGTGAAGGAATACAGCAGATAATATGGGGCAGCTCTTAGAATGAAATAATCATAATTATAAAAATAAAAGACCAACAAATGATGAACTCTTGGCATTCCATTTTAAGTCTGGTTTTGGTAGGAACGCTTAAAGCCAAAGTCAGCTGAAAGATTTGCTGATGATTAGGTTACAAATCTGACAATACTCAGCAATGCTATTTTGAGCCATCCCAGACTTCCAAGCCTACCCCCTCTCCCCCTCCTCCCATATTAGAAGAACCTCAACTTGTGTTGGCTTGTCCACTTAAGCATGGGTGTATTAACAAAACTCTGTCTGATGCTACTTCCTCTGCCACAGAGAAGGTGCCACTGATGTATCTGGGCCTGTCTCTGGCCAGAGACCCAGGAGCTCAGCAAAGGAATCTTCTCTTCTTTATGATTCAAACCTGATTCCCCTGGTGCCAGAGCAATCATATGTTTTCATGCTCTCGGTGAGTCTTCTGCTTCTCCAAACCCAGATTTTGAGTTTGTGGGTAAGCAGCAGACAGGCCAATGACTGAATTTTTCTTCAGGCCTTTAGCGTGGTGATGAAACAGGGGTTTCTATCTGCTGAGCATTTGGTAGGATTTTGGGAGGGTGGTTTTGTGGAGCCACAGGGGGCCCTCCAGGAGACTTGATGTTCTTTGAAACCACGAGATGGGGATCCTTTGGGTTATGCATGTTGTCTTTGCCCTCAAGGTGATTTTTCTATCTCAAATAATTGAATACCATGCTGCCTGCTTGCCCACTGCCCTGTCAGTGACATTCCTGCTTGGGCCGATTGACTAGTAGCACTGCTCCTGATGAGAAGGGATGGTGATAGCAGAATGCAGGACCTGCCAAGGACACCCATGACATGGATGATCCTGTAGTATTTAGCAGAGGAAACTTCCCTGAGCCCTACCAACCTCTACTCGCCTGGCCATGAGATGGCAGAGGAGTATCTCTAAGGCTGGAGCTTTCAGACTGAGCAGCCGACTCGAGGGCGGGGGCAGGTTCACTGACTCCCACAGGTCAGGTCTGAGTTCAGTGGAGCAGAGGGTTCTTTCCAGGAAGACCTCTCTCATGTGGGTGATGGGAAGGTCCTGGGGTTTGGCTTAGTAGAGGGTTCCAGATGGATGGTGGGCTCGGTTAACTGGGGAATCTTAAGAAAACATCTGCACTTTGGGGTGTGGCACAGCGAGAGCGAATCCCACCGTCTCTCTTCGAGCCAGTGAAGGGAGCTGAATCCGACTGCATTGGGATCCTTTGGAATGTTTGCCAGGAGCTGGTGGAAGTTTCACTGCAAATACAAATATGTTTGTGGCTGCTGGACTTGAAGCAGTGCAGATGGAGGCAATAAATAGCACCTAGAGAACGAGTCACTGATGTCATAGCAGCACTCTTGGGTACATTCTGGGACTGCAGACTGAGCACTGCCAGCTCAGGGCAGCAGGGGTTTCATCAGCAAGCTCATGCAAACGTAGTAGCCTTGCTTCCCGAGACTTTCCTCCCAATCCCACCCCAATCCAACAGGCACAAATCGGCCTGTTAGCCATTTTTGTTTTATTTTTAAGGCACAGGTCGCCCTGACTTTGGTGTGCTTCAGATTTCCCGGTCTGTTTGACTTGGCTGCCCGTGCTCAGAGCCCCACTCCACACTGGGCAGCAGGACACCTGGCAAACAGTGCAGGGCTGATGCGTGGGAGTAATGTTCTGGATTCCAGCTGCTGGGAGAGAGAGCACCCGGGGTGGCTGCCCCCGGTGCTCTCTCCACCACAGAGCAGGGATCCAGCTTCCCAGCCTCACTGCAGGGGACGCTGGGGACCAGCCACGTGCACTTTCCATGCTGGTGAGAGCTGCTGAGCGCCGGAAACCCAGCAAGCTCGATGTGCTTGCCTGAGGCTTGTTGAGACTGGAGGTCTCACGGGCAGGTGAAGGAAAGACCTGAAGCAGTAGGGGTTGGGGTGCTGGGACGAGGGGTGGGGGGTCAGCTCAATCAGGTTTTTCTGTGATTGTCTTTTCTTAAAAATATTGTATTTCATGATGAGGGAAAAAAACAAAAGTTTAGGTGGGCTTAGAGCCTGCGAGTGCCCGAGTCCCTGTGCCAATGGAGGTGTTTGTTCTCACTGACTTCGGAAAGGGACGTAGATGTTCTTACCATGAGGAGGTAGTGGGGGTGGGGGGGTGGGGGTCGGAAACCTGGCTTCAGTAGTTTTATTCTTCCACCCTGAGAAGCCCTGGAGGTTTCCTGGAAGAAGCTTCTGGTCTTAAAAATCAGATCCCCAAAACCAAAACACCCCAAACAGGCAGACCCATGAGGCAACTTTAGGAGGATCCCCTTTTGCTTCTTCTCTCGTCCCAGCCCACTCTGAAAGAGATCATTTGGCCAGATTGTTTCTTCTTTATCATCTTGGTGGCCGGGCTCAGACTGAGTTCCTCCACAAACCCACATGGCCAAGCCACACCGCCTTAAAGCAAGGCCTTGTCCCCTTCAGACTACTGGGGGGTTGTTGGGAATAGATGACTTAGGAAGCACTAAAATCCAGGGCCATGAGACTGATCCCATGCTTGCAGACAATGGAGAAAAATCCCCCTAGAACATGGGCAAAGCCATGGATGGTAATCTCATTTGCTCAATTCTTTATTGAACAGCAAGAGTTGTTTCAGAAGGAAATAGACACTGGAAATATGACTCAATTCCTGATTGTTCAGAATTGAGGGGGAAAGACCTAGAACTTTCCCTTTGAATAGCAGCTTTCCTGTTTTCCTTCTGTGACTCTCCGCCATGCCCTCCAAAGAACACTCTTATCTTATCCTGCATTTGAATAGACCAGCACCTTGAGAGTAAATAAAATACAACATAAAGATGCGTTACCCGAAGGAAGAAAGGACTGAATAGATACCATAGCTGAATAGACGCCATTCAATCAACTGGTCCATTTAACAATTAAGCACTACGGAACTACTGTTACATGCAAGGCTTCACTCTTGAAAGATTTCCAGAAGTTTCTGATCATTTTATGTTCTGAAGAGGGTGTCTAGCAGTTTTAGTGGCATTCCCCACCCACATATCCCCATAGTTATGGTAGGGGGTGGAGGGGGATGCTTCAAACTTGAGATGCATCTGGTTCTTGTCACTGCATATGCAGAACGTACAGAGTAGTCCTATGAGGGAAAAATTGAAAACTAAGATGCATGCATGATGATGAATTGTTCACAGCCCTAATCAGCCTTTGGGGACCACGCTGGAAAAGGCAGTGTTGCATTTTTCTTCCCTGTGGAGTAAGAGGCCGTGTATTTTTAGGAAAGAAATCAGCGTGGGATGCTGGAGGTTTGGCTGCCAGGAACACTCATGATGGAAATTCCTCCAACTGGGGGTATAATGAAAGAGAGATGAAGGTCGGCGGGAGGGGAGTCTATTTGCATGCTATCTAAAGAAAATCTCTTTAGCCAGCTCTCAGATCCTTTTGTGGAAGTGTCAGCCCCTCTGCACACAGCTTTGGAAGAGAGTTCTTGCATTAGGCCTTGAGTGGCCAAAGATTCTGCTAAATAACACCTTGGGGTGGAGCATGCAGTATGGTCATCCAGCTTTTGGGAAAAATCAGTGGATATGGATTGACAAATAGGGCACATGACTAAGAGGGACTTTTCTTGGTGGGAGGTGATAGGAGGGAAGTAGAAATGAAATGGTTAAAACAGAAAAAAAGTCATGCTGATGTTCTTTGCTTCAGCCAGGCAAGCAGAGGGTTAAAGCCCCGGAGAAGGAACAACATCCCAACTATGAATGAAGGGAACTGATTGTAATGTTACTTCAGACATAAATGATATTGTATGGTAACAGATCCAAATCATGATGCTGTTATCCTTACCTTCATTCTTTGCTTGTATCAGAATCTACTTTTTTCCTAGTAGGAAACTATGCATTTCCTATCAATACCTTTGACTATAAAGAATGTATAAAGACTGTGACAAAAAAAAGGCCCTATTCCATTTGGTACCACTTTTATGTATTTTAAATGCATAATTTAGGGAAACTGCGAATCGTTTCTATGTATATGGAAGCAAATTTTGCAGTATGCAAGCTACAATGGATGCATTTTAAGGCCGGATTTATCTTTAGCTCTTTTTTCATAAATAGAGTTAACAAACGATATGCCTCTTAATTCAATATATTCTGTAAACCTATGAATAAAAAGTAGCTCCTGCCTAATATGGCTTTGATCTCTGGTCTGCTTGAATATGGATATATCCCCTTAAGTCGTTGAGGTAAAGGGATGCCTGGATGGACTATTGAGATAGGATGGGGTGTGCCCATTTAACTTGGTGACTGATTCCTTGATTAAATGAAAGATGAGCACCTCAGGAACCTTTTGCTTCTAAGATGCAAACTTAAAAAGTCATCAGGGAGATCCTCCATCTGACCTGCAGGATCATGACCCTGACAGATTGACAAAGAACCTGGGAGGTCTTTTGATGATTACTGATTCTGCATGGTAAGAAGGAGATGCAATGGGAAGAGTTCTTTGGTTGGTTTCTACCGTGAGAAACTGGAGGACAGGACTTTGAACTTGTTCTTGGCATGTCTGGGGCATGTAGTACAAAGGGTCCATGTGCCTCTGTCTTCAGGATCCATTTGGTTTCTTTGAAGGGTGAAAATATCAGATTACACAAGACAGAGAACCTACTGTGTGCCCAGTACTTTGATATACTGTGAAAGGACAGAGGTCTGCTCCTCCTGCACTCACAGCCTAGATTAGAGCAAACATCCTACTTGTATGAGGCGAGAATCACAGTGAAGCACCACGTGTCTGACTGTGATGAATGAGATTCTAATGAATAAGATCACCAAATATTTCACTCTGGCACAGCATGGACACTGTTGTAGAAAATGTACTCTTGTGCACTGGTGAAGGGATGGGTGTTTGAGCATAGTATGATTGAGACTCGATCCTAAAAGCCCTGAAATTGTTCTCACGGTGACTCAATTAAAAATAAATTTTAAAAAATTAAAAAAAAAGAAAATGTACTCAACTTACGGCCACAACTGTAGTGGCTATTAGCAAACATGTCTGTTCTCTTGTGTTCTTGTGGGTCAGGAACTTGGGTCATGCTGATTGGTCTCACAGGCTATAATCCACGGGTGAGTTTTGACTTCTTTCTTGTTTGGAGGTTCAAAAGGCTGAGGGTTGCTGGGGGATTCATTTCTTTGTGAGAATAGAACCGAGGACCCGAGGGACTGGACAAGATGGGAGTAAATGGGATGGACTCTTCGGGTTTCTAGAGTCTTCCTTCCATTCCAGTTCCACTCCTGGGGCCTTCTTCAGGAATCTCCCTACAACCTAAGCCTTGGTTCTTCGGGGTCAGCAGGAGTCATAGGTGTTAGTCTTGTCATCCTTGCCATTTCTATTGGTTTGAAGCAGGTTCTGTGCCTGCTCTCACACAAAGGGAAGGTTTTATAATGAACCTCACTCAGAGGCTCCCCTTATGTCCAACAGACATCTGCGTCACTGATCAGAATGGACACTCAATATAATCAATCATTACTCTTGCTGGAACATTCCCATGGAAATGAGCTGGGAAGATAGATAAGAAACGCATGGAGAGCTTGTCATTTCCAGCAAGGGCAAGTGCTCTTTTGACCAAGATAGAGGGGAAGGACCTGATTCCTTTCTATCTTTGCTTTACCCCTAAGTAATTATATTGGTGCAGTAGTACAATAAAACACTGAATTTTCCAAACCTGCAAGTTAGGAGCCCACTAATCCCAATATCTTCATGTATTTCATCTTGGAACTAAAAAAAAAACCTTTCAGTCTCAACATATACCCATCTGCAACGTTCACTTTCTTAGTTTCTCAGAGCATGAATTGAGGACTCTCTGTCTAATAGAGGCATCAGCGATGCACTACTTTTATTGATCACCTGTTCTTGCAGTTGGCTTCCATATCTGCATCCCAGACAGGACAGTGATTGGCTAAACATGGACTCTTTCTGAGAAATTGGAGGCAGAGCTGAGGCCCAGTTCCTTGAATGAACCCAACTCATGTCTCTGCCCCAGACAGCCTTTTGCTAATCCTGAGCCTCTCCTGCCTTTGACAAGAGAACACACCAAGGCCACGAGAGAAATGAGGCCTGAAACAATAAAAGTGCTACCTAGAACCCCAGTGCTTTCTGCAATCTGTCCTTGAGCCCTGAAAACACTCTAGCTAAACCCAAGTGTGGGCACTAGGAGGTCTCCTGCAAGAGAAAAGTAAATTTCTTCATCTTGCGAGAAATAACTGTTTGGGCAGAGAGAAACTTTCTTAACTTGTCACAGTCCCTCTCCCACAACCTTCCTTCCCAGAAATGACCCGGAGCTCTGACTAACAATTCCTATTATAGGACTAAAAGTATCCAGGCTGTGTCTTCAACCCAGTCCATCCTGTATTAATCCTGCTTGCTTTCAATAGGAGAATGGGATGAAGAGCAGAGGAAAGTCAGGCTGAGGCCTCATGTTATCCCTCCCCCATCCCAGGTACGACTCACTCCTTGCCTGTTTCTGCTAACCCAGCTCAGAGGAATCCATGGCATGTTGAAACTCCTAAAGAGTGTCTGATTTTAAGTTTGCATAGTTCCTCTGTCCGATTCTGGATGGCTACTTGGCTCTGAATTCACATGAAAAGCCAAATGGACTTTCCTTGATTCTTCTTGGCTAATCTTGGGACCTTTGGAATTCCCAAACTTATGTGGGAGACCACACCCTTTTTCACAAATGGATCATGCAGTGCAAACAAACAAGAAGTGCCATCACTTTATTGTGCCTAAGGTGACCACCTCTCCATCATTGCAGCACCCCTTGGAGGTAGGGGTGCTATAGACTTCCTGGGGAAACACATCAACATGCCCTACAGAAAAATTTTAAAAAGGATAAAAAATGTTTAAGAAACCTTAGCCCTGATACCTCTAGACCTCCTCATATGTGGAGGGAGTTTTAGGGAACTTGATATAACCTGAGTAAATAGTCACCCCTGAGGACCCAAGTTCACCACCCTGCTACTTTAGTAATTATAGATCATTCTGGTCTCTGCTTCTTCAATACCACCCCACAATTCTTAAATCCAACACCTCACACCCCACAGTGACCCCCATTATATCGACTGGCTGATCTTCCTTCCCATTTTCGGGAAATATGGGAGAAAATTCTCAAAGCTCAAACACTTCTTCTGTATATCCCTGCTCTGGTAAATGCAGTCGTTGGAAGGTTCTTCTGCCGTCCCCGCTTCCTTCACCGTGTCGCCTGTGGTGGTTGTAAAGGTGTTCACAAGGTCTTGGATGCCTCTTTCTGAGGTGGTGAGATTGCTTCTCTCCAGAGCCCAAGCTGTACTTAAAGACTTGCCACTAAGGAAGTATGGGCATGAAAGTAGATTTTCCTGTGCTGGTGGATTCTTGGGAATAGTATAAAAGATTTGCATATACAAAACTCGGGAGATTGAAAGTTAGTTTATTGTACAGATAAAGTAGGTGGGTTCGGGTCCTTCCCCAGATGTCCAGGCGCTCCTTTACCTATGAATGATGCCACTAGTCCTGTCCCTGATGCTGCCTGGTCCCATGAATGACTTCCCCATCTCATCCCATGCAGTCTACTCATTTTCTGTGAATGATGGCCAGGTCCTGTCCCTGTACCGCTCTCTTGATCTGATATCTGCTTTCCTTAGTCTTCGGTCACAGTCGCATGCACGTGGGCGAGATTCCTGTGCTCTGCACCCACCACTGGGCCTCCCAGCTATACCCCAGCAATTCTTGTCTGGGATTTCCTATTCTCTGGTCACAGTGCTCCACACCTCATCTCCTGCTGTACCAGAAGGAACAAGCAATGGCAGAAGTGCCTTTGTGACTTTGAGATTAGGGGCTCATGCACTTCCCTTCTTTTTGTTTGCTGCTGCTGATACCCCTCTGTCGTGGTACCAGGTACATGTGGGCAGCACCAAGAATCCAACTCATGACCTCGGGCCTCATGACTTTAGCCAGGGATCCAGTCTCCAGGGCCCTGAGGATAGGCCTTCCTTCTTGCTCTCTCATGCATGCCTCATTCTCAGGGAGCCACCTGCTAAGTCGGAAGGACAGTGAGAGCTGCCCCATGAAGGCACAAACCTGTCTGATGGAAGTGACTTATCCTCTCTTTGATGACCACTGATCTGCCTCAGGATGAGCTCTGGAACAGAGAGACTGATGTAGCTGGCCACAATCTTCGGGTTGACCCACAGAAGACATGTTGCTTTGCAGGATGGAGGGGACAGACACAGCTTTAGTGTCCTGTCCTCCAACCAACTTAGAGGATGTCAGGTGCAGAGAGCAATGATTGAGGGTGGGTGAAAGCTGCATATGCACCTAGGAACACCCCCACCCCAGTATGGTAAGAAGCATTAAAGTGTGCAAGAAATGTCCTTGCTAACACCACAATTCATGACCAGGGTAACCATCCCTCTCTCCGGACACATCTGGGGACTCTGGACTCTCCTCACTGCCTCTGTACGTCATCCCTAGGGAGCAAGGAAACACCCTCTTGACCTTCTGGAAAGATCTTTTTGATACATAACAGACCAGGGAGAAAAAGTTGGGGGAGATCTTCTGTGGGTAAAGGGAGCTGAGGTTCACTGGGAAAGTGCCATTCTGCCTCACAATCCTCTCTAGGATTTTACTTGCTCTGTTATGAGCTTTTCACATTGAGGAGCAGCAATGTAGTGAACTACAATGTCATGCCAGGGTCCTGGAAGAAGAAGCAGGTCAATTTTAAATTTCTTTCAGTAACAGAAAAAGTCAGGAGAATTTGCTGGCATTTCCTATTTTCAGCAGATACTCCAGTATCTGCTCTACTTACTAAAAATGACACTCTCCCACCGTTTCCATCTGCCTTGACGTTGGGCACGGACTGCTGAGGTAGCTTTTTCCCCTTATGTTTACTGCCAACGCATTTGCATTTTCTGTCACAATAAATAACCCAGTAAAACCCTCCAATGAGTAGGCGCTAGCCCTGCTGTTTCCAAGCATGGGACCATAGACAGTGATTTATAGTCCCGATGGACCCCGTGAGAGGAAAGTGGACATTTGCAAAGGAAAAGGAAGGGAATTCAAACAAATGCACACCCAGTGGTTAGGAAATGAGCAGGTGAAATTTGAGGAACGCTTAAAGGCGTGAATGGGGAGGGAGGCCATGGACAGGAGGCAACTCTAGGGCCAGAGTCTGGGTCTGTGTGGCTCAGTCTACCTATGCAGCTGTCACCGAGCCAAAAAGGTTTCCCAAGTGACAGTTACCGAAAGGGCGCATGATGGAGTGAATGGTTGGACTCTTGAGACTGGGCACTGGGAGAGTGTTATAAGGCACTGTGGACCAGAAGTGAAGCTCAGAGCAGGGGGGAGTTATTGATAGCACTCTACATCTTGGAGTGTGGCCCCAGAACCCCGCTGCTGTGATCAGCCATTGCCACAACAAAGTCTGTGATCTCTGGGATGATGCAGTCTAGTGTGGGGGGACAGAAGTGTACAAACCTCAGTGAGCATTGCAACCAAGTCCCACAAGTGACTCTCGTGGGACATGCTGGCCACAAAGGAAGAGAAGAGGGGAGGAAAGAAGCCATAATGCCTGTATAATGCAGTTTCCCTATTAGAATATTCATAATCAATTATGAATATTCTATTCATAATCACTAAAGAATGGCCAACCAGGGTAGGGGTACCCACAGCACTCAGGTAACTTGCTCAAGAACTTACTCAAGTCCTCTTACGGGACTAGGGCCTGAGTATGGACAGACCCAGCTGATCTCCAGAAGGGAACTGAAAATGCAACATGGAGGGACTGGAGAGATAGCACAGCAGGTAGGGCGCCTGCTTTGCACATGGCCGACCTGGGTTTGATCCCCGGCATCCCATATGGTCCCCTGAGCACTGCCAGGAGTTATCCCTAAGTGCAGAGCCAGGAGCAACCACATGAGGATCACCAGGTATGGCCTAAAAACCAAAACCACCAAAACTCAAACTAAGAAAAAAAATTAAAAAGCAATAGAAAAAATAAAGAAAATGTAACATGTCTGGAAATTTAGAAGCAAAGGAACAATAATTTGCTTTTTAGTGTAGAGGTCCCAAATATTGCATGGGGTATACTTTCGTGAACATGTTCCTTATTTTAAAAAAATTCAATTTAGCAGTGATCTAAATATTGGAGTGTCCAGAGGTCATACTTGCTGGGATCTCAGAGTCACACCAGGGGTTGCAGCAGCGCTGAGGAAATTGCACCTGGCCATTTGGGGCGGTGCTGGGTGGAGGCTCAGACCCCTCATGGAAGGCAGGAGCTTCAGCACAGAACCACACCCCCCGCCTACATCCAGGATTTTTATTTGCTAACCCTGGTTACCTAAGTCAGAACCTACACTTCTAAACTCACCTCTTTGACATGCTTGAAGAGCAGCTGGGGAGAGAGACCCTCATTTTAATTTTAGTGTGTGTGTTTATATAGTTTATGCCATATATTCATATTCTATAGAAACCTTTGTATGTGATCCTCCTAAACAATCCTCCAATACCTCACCCTGTAAAACCCAGAGTCAGAGAACTCGGGTCCCTTGTCTAGGTACACAGAAGTTACTAATCATATCTAAGCTCTACTTGACACTTTCCCAGTGCCCAGTATTAGTCTAGACATTTTATTTATTTTTTGAAGGGAGAGTGCTTCCAGGCAGTGCTCAGAGGGGACTAGGGATGCTCCTAGAAATTCCCAGTGAATCCGTCCAGTGTGTTCAGTGCTAACACCCAGCAATTCTCACAAGTTTCCAGTGCTACTACCGGGCAATGCTTGGGGGAATCATGTAGTGCCAGGGGTCCCAGGAAACATGCACCTAACCTCTGTACTCTCTCCCCAACCCCCATTCCAGAAGCTTTGTATCTATTATTTAGTCTACACAAATTCTTTAAGACAGATCCAGTCACTTCCCACATTACCAAGAGGAAGCCACAGCGGCGCCAAGAGGTCAAGGGATGGATTCGAAATCACTTAGATTTGGAATCACAAAGTTAGGGTGAGGAGCCTAACTTTGGATTCTGGAAAATGTAGGATGCCATTTAAACCTAAACCCAGGGAATTCTAGTATGGGAAAGTAGATACTCACTGTGCTACACTGCCTCTTTCATTCACAAGTATGAATAAAACCATCCTTGGAGGTGCAGGTGCTGGCAAGATGCCTTTGGCTCTAAGTCATATCTTTTCGGTACCTCCAAAGTAAAGCATCTGCTTGTAGTAGCTAGGCAGGAAGGTGAGGTCTCTGTTCTGCCTGGTGAATTGTGGAAAATCCTCAAGTTTTCCCTTACAAAATACAAAGAATTTGCCTCCAGGAAAGAATAGATAATAGGCCAAGCGAAAATGTGCCCAGGAAAGAACAGTATAAAACTGTTTATGGTCTTTCAAATGTATCACTGTATCACTGCCATCCCGTTGCTCATTGATTTGCTCGAGTGGGCACTAGTAATATCTCCATTGTGAGATATTGTTGTTATTGTTTTTGGCATATCGAATATGCCACCGCAGCTTGCAAGGCTCTGCCATGCGGGAGAGATACTCTCAGTAGCTTGCCCAGCTTTAAATGTAGCGGGTTATATAACCAAGAATAGAACAGGTGCCAGCTGATTGGTATGTGAAGTCCCCCAGACTCTGCTCTTCATGTACCTGCTGAACACTGATGTGCTGACTAACTGTCCTTAATGTCTCTGTCAACCTAAACAATGGCTCCCATCTTGGAGCCAGGGTGGGGAGGCAAGTGTAATGAAGACATGGCCAATCTGTGAGACCACTTAAAATTTGGACAATCTCTGTGCATTTGTCTCTTTATGTGTTTACCTCATTCTCTACATGTATTCCAGAGGTCAAAGGTGCCAATCTGACTGGCATTAGACAGTGAGTGATACCAGAAGCTGAAAGCTGGTCCTGGAGTCCAGTCCCACCTCATCCGTGCTTCCTGGGGTCTGTGTTTTCTGCTGTCCACCATGTTGTTTTGCACCCCGCCCCCCACCACTAGATGCTGATACTGGTTCATCTCTTATGCCAACGGCCAGCCACTCCCTGTGGGGCCCAAGACACAGAGACCAGGCCCAAGGCTACAATTGCTTGGCAGCCTCTGGTTCCAAAAGTGTCGCAGTTTAGTAGGACCCCGAGATGACAAATGTATTAGATAGGGTCTCTAGAGAGAAGCAGACCCAAGTGGGGATAGATAACAGATAAAGAGGTAGTTGATAGATTAGGGATATGTATGAAGCAAGTAAGCAGGCAGAAAGGAAAAGGTCCCCTCTCTCCCACCCCATCCTCATGGCAATGAGTTCTTGGGATATAATAAAACCAACTAGCCCTTAGTCTGCCAGGACAAACCTTTAGACACAGGACTTAAGGCCTGATATGACCTTTAACTGGTACCAGAACTGGACCCAGAGAAGACTGGACCCCCTTCAGAAAGAAGGTCCAGTAGGAACAAAGGCGAGGAAAAGAATGTCAAAGACCATAAACTGGTCTCAACTCTTCCCCTTGGCAACCGCCCTACCAGTGAACTCTTACCTAGGTAGAAAGTAGGTTGGGGAAAATCCTATATAAGCCAACTTAGAATAAAGAAGGCACGCACATGTGTGTTGCCAGCCAATGCATGCATGTGACACCTGCATCTCCCCTCTTGGCAGTGGACCTGAGGGGCCTGGGTAAGGTCTAGGACTGATTTTCCTTTCTTACAAAGAGCAAGGCTCAGAGCAGTCTTTGATCAGTTCTAGACTTCCCCAACCATTCGCTGGGTAGCAGAGGTGGATGGAGAAAAAGTAGATTCCATTCTTGAGGCTCCCCGCTTCACATCCAGGGACCCCCCGCCAGCATCATATGTTTGATAGATAGATAGACAGATAAATGAAATGGTCCCATTTAGTTATGGAAGTGACACTATACAACACCTTGGTCCAAAGTCTCAAGGCAGGCCAGGCAGACCAGTGTGTAAGTTTCATTCCAAGTACAAAGCCTTGAAAAAAGATCAGTGTCCCAGCTTAAAGACCAAAAGTCAGCAGGCTGTGAGAATAAAACCTCTCTTGCTCAGCCTTCCCTTGAGTTCTGGTCACAGTGGATTGGAAGAGCACTTCCCGTGTTGGTGAGCATGATACAACCTTCTGGACCGCTCTAGAAGTAGCCTCTAGTCATGCACCTGGGCTCATTCGACTAGATACATAAATGAAGCATCACAGTAAGTCCTGCCAGAGGTGGTCAGCCTGGCACTGTCCAAAGTGTATCCTGTTATGGACTTGGTTGCCTGTGCAGCTTGAATGATCTCTGTTCTGAGTAATTAAGATTGTGAATGTCTGAGGATTTAGTGACTTGTGAATTATGAAGCATCACTGGACGGAGGCCCATGGTCCTGGGTTGAGGTCCAGCTGTCTCAAGCTCACCAACATCTCCTGGTTACGTGGTTCTCAGTCTCACCTGGCAGGAGCCTTCAAGTCAAGGCTGTGCTCCATTGTCGAAATCGCCCCCTCCACTGGCAGATGGTGTTCACTTCTACATAGTGTGCTTTGCTGCATTTTATTAGAGAAATTCATTCATTCCCTCATTCATTCATGTGTCAGGTGCTGGGATCAGCACTGGGGAATTGAACACAGATGCAGTTCCTGCTCACAGGTGCCTGTTTGCTGTACGGCTGCACCAAGACTAAATGGTTCCCACAAGCCTGTGGTCTGAGCCCAGATGTCACTGCTTAACACAGGGATTAGCACTTTTTTAAGAGAACCAATTTTTGGTATGCAAAATAAAGTTGTGCATTTTCTTAATATTAAAAAAATAAAGCAAAAGCAAATATTTGCTTAAAAATATACCCGGAATACTCACACCCTAACAGCTGCCACCATGCCTCTGGAGATGCCAAGCTGCCGAAAATTTCAGGTATGCTGTTTCTTTTTGGTTTTTGTTTTGTTCCGTTTTGGGCGGAGAGCTCTGGGCCTCTCAGAGTTGGGGTGGGTGGCCATCCCAGCCCTGCTTCCCAGAGCCCCGGCAGCCACACCCACGTTCCACCATTGCCGCCATGTAAACGCATCCCCTGGATCTGTTCCAAAGACTCAGGATTCAATCTTAAATAGATCAACTAGCTGCAAAAATTTTCCGGTTACCCAGTCCTGGCTGAGATCTCTGAGATACCTCAGATGGGCAAGGGGGCCAAGTCCCCACCCTGCCGAAGCCCGGGCAGCCACACTTACATCCCAGCAGCTGGCACCATGCCTCTGAGTGGACTCCACTGCCTCATGACTGAGCTTTGAAGAAATGTCAAACTACTAAAAATTTCAGGTACCCCACAGTTTTTTTTGGCTGGGAACTCCAGGCCTCCCTGGAGTGGGGGTGGATGACCTTCCCCCATGTACTTCTGGAAGCCCTGGGAGCCACCTCTACATTCCACCACCGGCACTATGTAAGCTCAGCACCCAGTTAGATAGTCTAGATTTTCTGGAGCATTCGGCTACATTTACAGCTGTGCAACATCTATAAACTCTACAATACTGACATCCCAGTAGGAGCACACCAGATTGGATGGAAATATAATATAGACTATAATATAGAAGCCAGCTAAGCTCGATGAACAAAGACATTAACACAGAAGCCTCAACTAGCAAAAACAGGTTGGTGAATCCTCAGACAAGGACTTAATGTTCCCATGGGGAGATACAACAATTTTCACAAATTTTCTTTTACTGAGGCTTTTTTTTAAAATTCTTTTATTGATTCACCATGTGGAAAGTTACAAAGCTTTCAGGTTTAAGTCTCAGTTATACAATGCTCAAACACCCCTCCCTTCACCAGTGCACATATTCCATCACCAAGAACCATGATATACCTCCCCCCTTCCCCCCACCTCCCCAGCCCCCTACCTCGCATGTGTAACTGGTAAATTTCACTTTACTTTCACTTTACTTTGATTACATTCAATATTTAAACAAAAAAATTCACTATTATTGATTTGGAGTTTCTCCCCCCTAAAGTCGATCTGCTGAAAAGAAAGCATTTGGTAATTTGTTTTCCATTGCTGAGAATGAAGAGATATGAGGTCAGGAGGCTGCACTAGCAGCAGCATAGTTTTGGATTTCTGTATTTTAGTAACTGAGTCCAGAGAAATGTCTGCCAGGAACCGCAACATTGTAAGCTTGTACCTCTCAGCTACTTTATATTCCACATATGAGTGCGATCTTTCTATATCTGTTTCTTTCTTTCTGACTCATTTCACACTGAGGCATTTTTTGATCATTCTATTAGCTATTTAGTAGTCATAAGAATAGATTACTGTGGGCCTGCTATGGAGGCAGGCTTGAGGGGTGATTGGGAAATGGGGATCAGGGTAGATGAAAGGTAACAGTGGGGTTGGATTGGGGTTGGAATATTGGGTGTTTAAATATAGAAACAACCCAAGTGCCCTAAAACAGATAACTGGTTAAAGAAACTTTGGTACATCTACACAATGGAATACTATGCAGCTGTTAGGAGAGATGAAGTCATGAAATTTGCTTATAAATGGATAAACATGGAGAGTATCATGCTAAGTAAAATGAGTCAGAAAGGGAGGGACAGACATAAAGGGACTGCACTCATTTGTGGAGTGTAGGGTTGCATCACATGAGGCTGACACCCAAGGACAGTAGATACGAGGGCCAGGGGGGTTGCCCCATAGCTGGAAGACTGCTTCATGAGCAGAGGGGAGAAGGCAAATGGAATAGAGAAGGGATCACTAAGAAAATGATGGCTGGAGGAAATAGTTGGGATGGGAGATGCATGCCAAAAGTAGATAATGGACCAAACATGATGACCTCTCAGTGTCTGTGTTGCAAGCTATAATGCCCCAAAGTAGAGAGAGAGTATGGGGAATATTGTCTGCCATAGAGGCAGGGGGAGGGTGGGCAAGGGGGGGTATACTTGGGATATTGGTGGTGGGGAATGTGCACTGGT
Organism: Sorex araneus; assembly: GCF_027595985.1. NCBI lineage: Eukaryota > Metazoa > Chordata > Mammalia > Eulipotyphla > Soricidae > Sorex > Sorex araneus. Next base: position 160,219,434 of record NC_073306.1, on the reverse strand, counting down.
TGAGGGAATGGGTGTTTGATAATGGTGAGATTGTAACCCAAACATGAAAGCTTGTAACTATCTCACGGTGATTCAATAAAATTAAAAAATTTAAGAATATTATATATATATATTCCTGGGCATATATACATACATGTATATGTATTCAGGGCTGTAGAGGTAGCTCCAGTGGTAGAGCAAATGCCTCCCATGTGTGAGGCCCTAGGTTCCATCCTCAGCATCGCACAGACTCTGAGCACTGCTGAGTGTGCCCTTGGTCTCTGGGCACTATTAAAGGTGGCTCCTGTTGAAATAAAAAGGTCCAGAATCAGGGGCTGGAGAGATAGCACAGCGGGTAGGGCGTTTGCCTTGCACGAGGCCGACCCGGGTTCAAATCCCAGCATCCCATATGGTCCCTGAGCACAGCCAGGGGTAATTCCTGAGTGCAGAGCCAGGAGGAACCCCTGTGCATTGCCAGGTGTGACCCAAAAAGCAAAAAAAAAAAAAAAAAAAAAGGTCCAGAATCTCCACCCTGATCCACGTGACCACTGTATTTTGCTACATGATTATAATGGACAATCATAGTCCTTCTGATGCCTTTCTAACTCCCATGCCCCCTCAGTATAGACTTTGTCTATACCCCACACAGAGTCCTGGATGGATCCTATGCAAAGGTGAGCCAGACCAGGAGACTTGAAAAAGAAGCAGGGCTTGCTTATTCCAAGAACAAAAGCTCCACCGCAGCCGTGGCATACAAAATCCACCCTACTCTCTGTCTCTATTGCTCACACATACAACTCACACACACATACACATTCATACATACCTAGTACTCAGAACACACACGCATTCACACACTCTGATGCGGATTTGCATACCCACCTCCAACGCCACCACCACACACATATACAACCTCTCCGACCTCCTCTGCTATGGCATTTCCTTGCTCGCTGGACCCCAGCCATTCTAAGCCTTCTCCTGGCGATCCCCTGGACATTCCGCAGGCACAGAGGAGCAGAGCAGGGGAGCCTGAATGGTCCCATGGGGTAGAGTTATCACCTGCCTGACTGGTTCACCTCCAGACGGGTGTGGATAGAGGAGCAAAGTCAGTTTCTGGCTTATGGAGGTGTTGGATATAGAGGCCACTCTGCAGTGTGAAGTCTGGAGCTGACCAGAGAAGGGGCTTGGGCCAAATCTGGACTCCTGTCTGCTTCTGTAGATCAAGTTTATTAGCGCACAGCCATAACCATCCATTTATAGATTGTCTGCGGCAGCCTTTGTCCTTCAGCCTCAGAGTTGCATTGTTGCAATGAAGAGTCTATGAAGGGAAGAGCCTAAATTATTTAATCTCTGGCCTTTTATAGAAAACCCTTGCCGGCCTGGGCTAGACGAAACACACTCATGGCCACCATTTCTTCAGGTGAAGAAACTGAAGTCTTTTAGGACTCAGTGATTGTTCCAAGCTAGTGAGAGACTCAACTGGAATTCGAACTTAGACCATCTGATTTTAGGTTCAGACCAAATAGCTTTTTAGACAGACCATGCTAAGAAATAAATTCGTGGCACCAGTTGTCTTGCATCCCTCTCAAACATGCCAAAAAGGAAGCTCCTACTTTAAGGAAAAATTAAGGATTTTTCCTTAATTGTCCTGTTTTCTCAAAGTTCCCCCCCCCCCGCCATTTTATTGAGGCACCATAATTTACAATACTGTTAGCAACAGTTTCAAGTATACATTATTCCAACACCCACCACCAGTGTGACTGGTCAATGACCCAAGAACTCTCACTCGCCCTATCATGCCAGATATAGTCCAAGCCTCCAGTTCTGCTGCCTTTGACCTTATGTCCCCCTCTTCCCCCACTGTCCCTTGCTGGGTCCTGAGTCAACAGGATGGAGGTTAGTCCTCTAAACCAGCTCTAATTCAACAACTGAAATAGTTTCATCAGATCATTCCAGCTGTGATGGGTTAAACCTACAGCGTTTTCAGGTTTCTACCTGCTGAGCTGCCTTTGGGAGAGATATTTTAGGGGGGTTCCTGATGGCAGTTGGAGTGGGGTAGGGAAAGAATCCACATGCATATAAAATTTTTCTGGATGCTCCCTAGCCCCTGTGCTGCCAGGTTTGATTCTGGGTCTTGGACCCACTAAGGTCTGAGCATTCTGTCTAATCTCCTGAGGGAGCTGCGGCAAGTTTCCTGGTTTGTAAAACTGGAATCAAGAGAACTCCGACCTCACAGGACAAATGGAAAGATGAAATGAGATGATAAATGAAATGGACCAGGGGCAAAGCCTCTCACTGAGGCAATGTTGCATTGCATGTCAGCAGGTGGCGGGGGTGGCAGTCAGGACCAGTCCTGAATCTTAGCCAGGGCCACACTCTGGGTCTTAAGTAGTTCCTGTAGTGGCCTCCTTGTCCCTCTTGAAAAGTCACTCTGCCTCACCAGGACACACACACACACACACACACACACACACACACACACACACACACACATGTATGTATGCACACACAAGCACACACACACATGCTGCACTTTGGGACTGGAAGTGTTGCTGGTTCAGGGCGGCTGGTTCTCACCTTGGTCAGGCCACGTGGCCGGCTCCTCCTGGACCCTGGGTCTGCTAGGGGAAGCAGGTCACTGGTTCTCAAGAGTTCTTGACCCTCCCCTTGATCTCTGCAGCAAAACTCCCATTTCCTCCACTCCTCGGCCTCTCTCCTCTTCCTCCACCATCTCCAGGAGATTCTTATCTCTCCCTCCCTAGGTGGTTTCTCTCTACTCTGTCTCACAGAACAACTTTCTAATCCGGTCTGCCAAACTCAAATCTCTAATGTGAGCTCTGGTGGCACTTAGAAAAAAAAAATCTTTTCTTTTGATCCTGCCTGACTGTCAAGACAGATTGTCTTGCTAAGGAGGTCAGGAAAAGTGTTTAGAGGCTGGAGCTAAGGGCTGGCCTCTTTCTTCCCAGGAGGACCTGCCCTCTCCTCCCTGCGGGGCCACTGGGAGCGATCACGGTGCCCACCGGAGAAGCTCTCTGGAGGTCCACTAGGTGGGGATGTTGTAGAAGGGAACTGAGCCCCAGGTGCATAAATGTCCTCCAAGGCCCTTGCTGCTTGGCGGCTCGGGCAGTGGCCTGGCTAATGGAGGGCCGGGGCACCTCTGACGTTGCAGCCAGGGCTCAGGGCTCTGCACTCTGTTCTTCCCCTAATGCCCAGGTGCAGCGCCTTTCCGGCTGCTCTTGGCACCCCTGCCTCTGAGGCCCTATTTGGGGCCCACCCTGACAGGTGCGGACACAGTGCAGACTCCTCGCCACACCGCTCCGTCCCCCCGGGCCTGCCAGATGGAACCAGACACCAGGAGCAGCAAGAGGTGGGATGAAGGACGATCTGTGACGTCAATAATTATTTCTGTCTGTTAAAGCATCCTGAGAAATATCTGACTGGCGTCATCAGCCGTGGCAGGCACGTTCGGAAAGGCCCGTTTTGGGTTTCTGCTGACGTTGTATGCGTGTCTCGGGAGCGCCTCCAAGGGACGTGGGGATTTTTCAGAAGCCCACACAGAGGTCAGTGGAAAGCCCTTGTGAGGTCAGAGAAATCACGCCATGCAAATTAAGTTGACGCAGGGAGAGAAAGTAAGCTTCTGGTTCAAATAGGAGCCGCAAATTAAAATTCAATTATGCAGGTTCCACGGGGCCATATTTTCCAGCAACACCTCCAATAGGATGCTGGAGTCTCAGTAGCAATTGACACATGTGTACCCAGGAAAATGTGGCAGAAAGGATGCAGCAACTTTCAAGTTGGGATGGGAAAGATGGATTCAGGGTTTTTTTGGGTTTTTGTGTTTGTTTGGGGGCCACACCCTGGTGCCCGGGGCTAATTCTTGGTTCTGTATCACTGTATCACTGTCATCCCATTGCTCATCGATTTGCTTGAGTGGGCACCAGTAATGTCTCCATTGTGAGACTTGTTGTTACTGTTTTTGGCATATTGAATACGCCACGGGTAGCTTGCCAGGCTCTGCCGTGCGGGCAAGATACTCTCTGTAGCTTGCCAGGCTCTCCAAGAGGGGCGGAGGAACTGAACCCGGGTTGGCTGCATTCAAGGCAAATACCCTACCCTCTGTGCTATTGCTACACTCAAAAATCACTCCTGGTGGTGCTCCTGGGGGACCATATAGGTGGTCGGGTGCTCAGAGATTGAACCTGGGCTGGCCATGTGCAAGGCAAGTTCCCTAACACTGTACTATCACTCTGAAGGGTTCTGTTTTTATGATGCATAACAGATGACAATAGAGCAGGGCTCAGCCCCATGGTCATTATCATCTCACACCTTCCGTGGGTCAGAAGAAGTCTGTTCTGTCTTAGTGGGAGTCTTCGCTGAGGCTTCCCCAGGGATGAAATCAAGGCATTATCTTCACCATGTTCTCAGGTAAGGCTCTGCTAGAGAAGAAGTCAATTCCAGGCTCCCTCCAGCTGTGGAAGGATTCATTTCCTGGTTACTGGATCATCCACAGCCTCTCACTTCTCCCGGGAAACGGCATTTGTTTGCTAGGGCAACCACAACAAAGTATAAAACACGGAAATGAACTCTGCACAGTTAGGGAAGCTGGAAATTCTAGACCAGGTGCTGGCAGGTTGATTAAGAGGGCTTGTCTTTGACCTTCAGAGGGCCGCCTCCTTGCCCTGTCCTCACATGGTCATCTCTCTGTATGTGCACATCCCTAGGGTGTTTCGATTAGGTCTGAGCCAACTGGTCTCGTGGATGAATGCAAAACCAACTGCTTAGGGAGTGTAACTGCATCTGAAGAATTCTTCCCCTTTGGCCCGAGACTATATTCACGGGAGTGACAGGCATGGCCTTGGCCTTAGTTGGTTGGTTAGATTTAGGAGATAGTCTCTGCCAATGACCTGGGGAGAAAGCATTAGGAACATCCAAGAGTCATGGAGGCCTCTTCAGGAAAGCCTGCCCCCTCCCTGCTCCGCACAAATTCCATGTCTGTGGGACTTCCTAGTAGAGTTCCCTGGACCTCTGCACCGGCGGGGAGGGGGGTTGGCTTTATGGAAGCCTCCGTGCTGAAGAGATTCAAGCTATCCCAAAGAGGTGCCCGGGGAAACTGCAATGAGAGAGAGGTGGGAGAGAGGGAGAGGGAGAGAGAGATGGAGTAAGAGGGAGGGAGAAAGAGAGAGGGAGAGAGAGAGAGAGAAAGAGAGAGGGAGTGAGAGAAGGAGAAAGGAAAGGAGAGAGGGAAGGAGAGAGGGAGAGAGATACAGGAAGAGAGGAAGAGGAGGAGAGAGAGGGAGCTGTCTCCCCCTCCACTTTCTCCTATCTATTTCACTCCCAGCTTGCAGCTTTAGCTCTGTCTACACTGACTTGGAGACCAAACTACCCAGCAGACGGCTTCCCGAATACCTCCTGTTCAGCAGAACAAGCCCGCCAGGTGAAGTGACGACAGTTCTAAGTCGCTCCGTTTGGGGGGCCATCCTTTCAGCAGCCCGAGGAACTGAAAGAGCAGGTTTCCCCAAAGGGAGCCCGTTCAGAGCTGACGGGGTCTGCCTGCCTGCTTCAACTCTCTGAGATGTGCATCCCAGGAAATTCACTCTGGGGGTGGCCCTACCCTGCTTCCTTCCCGGATATACCCATGAACCCCTCACCTGTCCACTTGTCCCCATTGCTCTTGCTATCCGGTTCATGCTGTGTTCAGTTGCCAGCTCCCAGCTGGCTCGCTCTCTCCCCTCCTCCCTAGTTTACGCTCTCTCCCCTCCTCCCTAGTTTACACCGCGATAACTGAGACCTTATCTTTCTCCTGTGCTCCTGGGAGGGAGGTCGGGATGGGAAAGCAGGGCTCTTGGGGGTCAGGAGGTCAGTGCCCCAGCAGCGACTGCCTCCCACACACACAGCTTGGTGCCACATTTTATCTGAGAGGAAGTAACTCTTCAGGGACAATGACTCAAACACCAGGGCTAATGGCAGCTCGGAGTCCCCCAAATTGTCTCCTGGGGCCTTCCTGGGAGTCTTACCACTAAGTCACACTCACAGGGTTTTGGCACAAAGGGGTCTGCTTTGCTCTCATGGTCTTCCAATACAGTAGGGCCTAAAATACAGAATCTGAGAGACATTTAAATGTTCTTCTCTCTCATCATTAAAAGAGCATCACTCATTTGTGGAGTATAGAATAACATCATATGAGGCTGACACGGTCAATAGATACGAGGGCCAGGGGAATTGCCCCATAGCTGGAAACCTGCTTCATGAGTGGAGGGGAGAAGGCAGATGGAATAGAGAAGGGATTACTAAGAAAAGGATGGCTGGAGGAACCAGTTGGGATGGGAAATGCATGCCAAAAGTAGATAATGGACCAAACATGATGACCTCTCAGTGTCTGTGTTGCAAGTCATGATGCCCAAAATTAGAGAGAGTATGGGGAATATTGTCTGCCATGGAGTCAGGGGGAGGGTGGGCAAGGGGGGGGTATACTTGGGATATTGGTAGTGGGGAATGTGCACTGGTGGAGGGATGGGTGTTTGATCATTGTGTGATTGTAACTCAAACATGAAAGCTTATGACTATCTCACGGTGATTCAATACATTTTTTAAAAAAGAGCATCAGAGTATTATACTGACTTTTAAAAAAAATTAGGCACTGTGATTTACAATACTGTTGTATATAGACCTAAAAAAATTATGCGTGGAAGGGGCCAGGTTTGTGGCCCAGTATTAGAGCATACTCTTTTCATGTGTTGAGGCCTTGGGACCTGCTCTGGCACGCCCAAACACTTCTGGCAATGCTGTACCTCTAAGGCATATCAATATTCACACCATTTCAAATCCATCATAAGAACTGTTTTAAAGACCTGCAACATAGCTCTGAGCACAAAGTCTTATTTTATGGAACATGATTCGTCTAACATATTGACCCCAGTGCTGCAGTTTGTGTTAATTAAGCCACATTCAGGGGTGAGCCAGCGGAGGATGCACTGGTGTCGATGTGTTTAAAAATGAGGAGAAATCCCAATTATGAATGACTTCAGGAGTGACCCAGGATGTGGACCTGGGTCCTCTGGAAGCAAGCCTGAGACAGGTTCTTTGCGTGGGACTGTCTTGGGGAGCCAGAGGAGGAACCATGCTGATCTATGAGCTGCATTTCAGAGCGGCCGGCTGCCCCGGCTCATCAAAAGATTTGATCCATTAACTCCTGTCCGAGGTTGGTCACAGGTGGGCTCGAGGGCATTCGAGTCACCCACTTTCGGGTTGGGGGCAGCAGACAAAGGCACAGAATGGATGTCCCTCCCCGATAGGGGACAGAGATGGTATCTTGGTGGTCACCACCAACTGGTCTCTATACGTGGCTGAAATGTAAGGTGAGACTCGAAGGCACACCCGAGAGGAGGCTGTTGGGGCCTCCTGTCCTCTCTCATGCAGACATACAGATACCAACATGTTGTTTGGAAGGGGGAGGCGGCCCGGAGCTCGGGCAAGGAGTCTGTGGCATGCTGCCTGTTCACCGGACTTGGGTTTCAGATCTGTGAGCCCTCGAGGAAATTCCATCTGCAGCATCAGAGTTCCGGGCGCAGCTCACGTGCTTTCTCTTTGGAAAGGACTGAAGCCAGATCCCCGCTGTGGGCCGCCTAAGGTTTCCCGCTTCCCTGATGCCGCGGTGGGTATCAGGTTCGTGCCCTTCAGTAGATGGAGGTCGTTGAGGCAGCCAGAGCCAGGCCAGGCTTCTTGGAAGTTAACCTGTGCTGACCCGGAACTGCTAGCATTTGCTGAGAACATGCCACCGCTCTCAGATTGGCCTAAGCCCAGAGATAAGAGTCATTTCTCATGTGATTCTCACTGTAAACCATGAGATAAAAATAATTCTGGGTTTGGGGCACCAGGGGAGGATTTGGAGGCCACATCCAGTGATGCTCAGAGGTCACTCTACTCGGAAGACTGTCTCGGGTGTAAGCATCAAGCTGGGCTCTGCTACGTGCACGGCACACACCCTCTGACCCTGTGATATTGATTTTCTTTCTTTTTTTTGGGGGGGAAGGGAACACCTGACAATGTTCAGGGATTACTCCTGGCTCTGTGCTCAGGGATTCAGTCAGTCCTGGTGGACTTGGGGGACCATATGGGATGCCGGGGATCAAACCCAGGTCGGCCACATGTAAGGCAAATACCCTACCCACTGTGCTATTAAGGTCGTCCCAGATTCTGATTTTTCTAAGGGGCAACAGAAAGCTACATAATTTGCAGGGCCTGGAGCCAAATAAAAAGGAGTGGCTCTCATTCAAAAATTTAGGAATCAAGATGGCAACAGTGAATCACAAAACTAAGAACGTGTGTGCAGGGGTGCAGAAGGTCTGCGTGACCACAGAGTATCAAATCTGTCCTTGTAGTCAAGAAACCCAAGCTCAGAGAGGTTAAGTGACCTGCCTATGTTCACACAGCAGGTACATAGTGGAGCTATGATAGAGTCCAGGTGATGTAACTCTTTATAAACTGTCAGAGGCTGAAGGCTGGCAGGTGAGCTGGGAAGTGGGCCTCTTCTGAGTCAGAAGGCTAAAGTTTGAGACACTCCTCACTTGAAAAGTGTCCCTCTGTGGATTTGATCTTTGTCTTAGTCTCCTCACCAGAAACTTCTACCAAGAAACGCTCAGCACTGTAGGATGGCTGTGCTGGGAAGAAGTTTAGCTCCCCCCCCCCCCCTCGCCCCCATACTCCACCCTCTCTCCCAAGGAGGATCCCTGAGCTCCAGGAAGAGAGACATGGCAGGGAGCACCAACAGCAAGAAGCACCCCTGCGTGCAGCTCTGGGAGATGGTGGAGATGACAGTTGTCCTGATGCACTTGCACAAGAAATTATACACAACTTTCCAGCGCTGTCTTCATACGCGCAGCATTTGCAGGAGTCAAAATGTGAAGATGCTCCAAAATGCCCATCAAGTGGTGGCTGGATCCATGAATATGTACAACCTTTCAATAACTATTCTTTTCAATTTTTTTTTTGTACTCTGTGCTCCAGATTCAGTCCTGACAAAGCTTAGAGGAACTATGCAATGCTGGTGATCAAACCAGGGTCACAGAGACTTTTATTTGTAGCACTGTAGCACTGTCGTCCTGTTGTTTGTCAATTTGCTTGAGCGGGCACCAGTAACGTCTCCATCGTGAGACTTGTTGTTACTGTTTTTGGCATATCAAATACGCCATGGGTAGCTTGCCAGGCTCTGCCATGCGGGCGGGATACTCTCGGTAGCTTGCAGGGGTCTCCAAGAGGGACGGAGGAATCGGAATCGAACCTGGGTTGGCTGCATGCAAAGCAAACGCCCTACCCGCTGTGCTATAGCTCCAGCCCAAGCCACTTTTATTTAGGAATAAAATACTAGTTCATGCTACAACATGGAAAAACATTGAAAACCTGCTGCATGGAAGAAGTCAGAAGGGCAAAATATCATATGACTATTTCTATGAGGTATTCAGAATAAGCCAATCTATAGAGAGGGAAAGTTAATGAGTGATGATTGAAGGATACATTTCTCAGCTGGGAGGTCGTATGGCTCCCACATGAACCCCCATGATATTTCAAGGAGGCCACAAATGAAAATCACGTAAATAGAGACAAGATATATATAAAACTAGGGGGCCCATTTGAAGGACAGGGTGTCCCCAGGAAGGAAACATTTCAGGAAGAAATACACGGTAGAGATGAGTTTGAGAAACATTCCTATAAGGCAGTCTGTGGCACAAGGATCCACTGTAAGTGGGCTTACAGCATGTCTTTGGGTGGTGAGGGTGCTAAACCTGCATTGTGATGGAAGACGCATGACTTGGTAAATTTCCTAGAATCATTGAAGAACCCAGTTAAAACAAGAGAATTTCCTAAGTTAATTTTCTCTCAGCAGTTTGAGTTAGTTTGGAGGTGATGAGGATTGGACCCAGAATCTCCCACATGTGATGCAGTTACTCTGCTAGCCCTGGGCTCACACCCCTGGCTTTACAAAGGTTGTTGCTGCTGTTTTAGACTTTGTGCTCAGGTTAGGGATTAGATTAGGTTCTGTTCAAAGAGGCAAATGAAAGCACGGTATAGGGTGATAGTTAAATTGAGGCTAATTGGTAGATTTATTCTGAGGCTAGGGTAACATTGCTCTAGAGTTAAGGTTGGGGTTCTTGTTCGAGTTTGGGTGTGGTTATTTTTAATTTGTAATTTTATTAGTACAGTAACGCTTGTCCTGCTGTGGGACCTGGGCCAGAAGTGCCTGATCTTAGGCATCCACTTCCTAGGAGGGGGCTCAGCTTGGAGTCTAAGAGACTCTGGGAGAGCAGAACCTCCACCCCAACTTAGTCCAAGGTGGGTGTCAGGCCTTTAAGTTGCCAGAAACAGATGCTAATTAGGGTTGACTAAGAAAAGGAGGTTATTGAAATGTCTGGAGAAGTGATCCACAAACCTGCGAGTTCCCCTGGAGATCTCTCCAGCCCGCGGAGAGACAACAGTGGAAAGCGCTCCTAATTGGGTGGATTCTGTGAGGGTCCCGATCTGAAATAAAACTAGTGAGGTTAGTAAACAGGGGGCCCAAGACGACACATGCCGATCAAGGGCAACTTTATTAACTGCCACGCTGGTTTTATACTTTTCTTAGCAGGGGGTTGGTACATAAGTTGTCAATCATCAGGGAAGTGTCTTCTCAGACCAAATAAGGAAAGGTTCGGGGTGTATTAGGTGGGCTTACAACATTCTTCAAGAGTAGATTGAGAAATAGTGGGGAGGGGAAGGCAAGGGTTTACCTGGCAGGAGCATCTGGCAGGAGGAATGCACAAGGTAGAGGAAGGTATTCTACTTTAGGGCTTTATGGCGTCTCTTAGTTAACTGCCCTGGGCTACTTTTACCTCTTGAGTTTGGCTATTTCCTTTGTCACAAGGGCACCTTTGCCTCAGGTCAAGCAAAGCTGGTAATGGAATTTTCCCGTTTGTCCAGGGATTTCGGGGTCCTCTTTTGTTCAGGGTCCTGAGCAGTCCCCAATACAAACCCTTTCTCCAGCCGGTCCACACTCCAGGAGGTTGATGCCAGAGCCTCCTCCTGAGCATTTAGCTTCTCTGAGTTGTTCCATGGGAGGCTCAATTCTTAATTTTTAAAACAAATTTTATCAAGGTAACAGACATTGGCTTATAATATAAGCTTCCAGTGCATAGCACTACGATTCAGTATCTATAGACACATCTTGGCCACTTCTAAAAGTCTCATTTCTGTCAACTTCTATATGGCTCACCCCTTTTACCTGGTTTACCTTTCTTCTTCCTTCTGGGACCACTATTTTATCCTTATAGTCTAAAGAATTTTATTGGCTTGGTTCCATGTCTTAGTTTCTTATTAAGTTTTACTTATGTTTTGTCCCTCTCTGGGGATCCTGGATCTTGGAGCTGTCAGGATTCTCTCAATGTATGTGATGGCGCTGGGGATTAATTCACAGACTCATACGTCCCCTGGGTGTGGTAAACCACAGAGCCATGTTCCGGTCCTGTCTTGCTGTTAGGGGGTCTTGGTATTAGTGTTTCTTTCTCCACTGTTTGAGGCTCACTAATATGGGATTTTCATGATTGTCTTGTTCCAGGTAGGTGATAACCAGTTTTGAATTTAAAGCATCATGTTTGCTGGGCAAGTGCTTAAGTCATGGAACCATCTTATCGTTCCTGCTTTGTTTCTTCATATTTCGCGTGCGCGCGCACGCGTGTGTGTGTATGTGTGTGTGTGTGTGTGTGTGTGTTTGAAAACTCCTAGTATCTGTGTCTCTCCATCTGACTTATTTCACCAGCATAGATGGTATAGACCCCTAAGGTCCATCTATGTTATTGCAAATGGCAAAATTTCATCTTAATGTCAGAATTTCCCCAAGCATAGCAAGGAAGCATCCGTGCTTGGGAAGGACTGAAAATGTGAAAAATATCCAGAGCATTGGTACCAAAATTTAATAGTGACAATACTCAGGATCAACTCATATTACAGAAACTCACCTGCAGAATCATAAACAAAAGAGGCTTTTGTCTTATTCCCAACACAGAACCAAAGTGGATAGTCCTGGACTGGTGAAGCTGCTTAAGGAATCCAACTCCTTCGCCTTCCGTCATTCTTAGTGTATGACTGACTGTCATCCTCATGGTGCCAGAGTGGCTGCTTCACCTCTAGACATTGTATCTATAGTCCTGGTAGGACAAGGAAGAACAACCAGAGTACAAAAGGCACACACAGTCATCCAGGATTCTTCTCCTGCTAACAATATTTACTGTCATTTACCAATATTTACCAATATTTACCCAGCTGCCCCATGCAATTGACTTGTAGTTGTCTTTTTTTTTTTTTTTAGGGCCAAGAACTACATTGCATGGGAAGCTAAGAATAAGAATATTTAACTGTAAGGCCCATCCAAACACAAGCAAGATTTTGTTAGCAAGGGATAAAAAGGGAACAGAACGCAGACACTAGCTGCGCTGCCTCTTGCTGTTGCGCTCTCGCACCATGGCAGTCCAAGCTCCCTCCATCCTGCAGGCCTCCTTCAGGTCCCCTTAAAACACAACACCCCTATTGTGCCTCGCATAGCACCATCACATTTTCTCCTAGTCTCTGCAACAAACAACAAGAGACGGACTGGGAGATGTGACTCAGGAATGAAACACCTGCCTCACACGTGTGAGACCATAAGTTAGATCTCCCCCCGTTTTTTTTGGTGATGGTAGAATTGCTTTATTTGTTTATTTTTATTTTTTAAAATTGAATCACCGTGAGATACACAGTTACAAAGTTGTTCATGACTGGGTTTCAGTCATACAGTGTTCCAACACGCACCTGTGCCTTCACCAGTGTGCATTTCTCACCACTGGTGTCCCCAGTTTCCTTCCCACCATCCCCATCCCTATAGTTGGCCTCTATGGCAGACACTTCTATTCACTCTCTCTGTCTCTCTGTCTCTCTATCTCTTTCTTCTCTCTCTCTCTCCTTTTGGGCGTTATGATTTGCAATACAGGTACTGAAAAGTTATCACATTTGTCCCCTTACCTACTTTCAGTACTCAGTTTTTGTCCAGAGCAATCATTTCCATAAGTTAGATCTATATTCCATCTCAGAATGCTGACTGGGATTCCTGTTCTGGTCTCTGGGGCCCAAGAATGACTCCAGGCCCACCATAAACAGTGTGTGATCCCTGGATGTGCCAGAACAACAGCAATGAGAAAGAAAGGGTTATGTGTATGTGGAGAGAGAGAGAGAGAGAGAGAGAGAGAGAGAGAGAGAGAGAGAGAGAGAGAGGTGATAAATTTAAACTATTTAATACAATAGGACCAAGGTATTATCATCATGTAATCAATAACAATGAACTGGATATTTATGAGCTATTCAGGTTCATTTTATACCAAGTCTTTAAAATCTCTGTGCTATTGTTCACGATTGGTTCGCAGGTCCACACATGGTTCACTCTGAACAGCTCAGCACATACCTTTAGGACATTCATTCTCAACTGGGGATTTTTATAAGGTGGGGCAACACAGAGGTGGAGAGATAGTACAGGGGTGAAGGCACTTGCTTGGAAGCAACCAACCCCAATTCAGTTACCGACACTATATACATAGTGTCCCCCAAGCATCGCCAGGAGTGATCCCTGAGTGCAGAGCCAGGAGGAAGCCCTGAGCACGGCTGGTTATGGCCCCCAAACAAACACAAATGAATAAAATGCAGGCGAGTTGAGCAGATCTCAATGAGGGGTGCGCTAGCTGAGCTCAGGGGAAAGAGGACTCGAGTGTCCTGCAAGTCCCTTGCTGGAAAGTCCCATCCCCGACACAGCACCCGGCATGGTCCGGACTGAGCTGCAAACACCCTATTAGGAATCCACATTTTAATTTGTGGAAGCATTCAGGGCAAGCTTGTCGTCGGTTTATTACTGTCAGATGGTCGGTCCAGACCTTATTCCCTGGCCCCTGGAACATTCTGTTATCTGACCCCTATCACTGTAAACCTACATCACAAGGCTTCACATCGCTGACTGGGAGTGACTGTATCTACAGTGTGTGTCATTGTGCGTGAATAGCTATGTAGATATGTGGATATAGGATTTATGAGTCCTATAGATCAACACATAAACATCTTATAAGGTACCCAAGTATATATGATATATCAATTGACTCCCTATGGATATGCACAGATATTTATGATCTATATTTATTCTTATGTTTATATTTTCAGGCTCTTCCTATCTCATTTCATTGATCTCCAGATGTGCCTGGGGAATTGGAGAGTAAGCATTATTTATTCCATTAGACAGATGAGAAAACTAAGCCCAGAGAAGTTAGGCAGCTGGCTTAAATTCACCCAGCAAGAGTGGGGAGATACCCTCGGCTAGAGATTATATCGAAATCTGGGATGGGGGCCAAGATCCAGGCTGCAGGCAGTATAGCAGAAGTTAGCCCAATGTGCTTTTCCGAAGACCTGCCCAGCCCTTCCTCGAGGAAGAACAATTCTCCCCCATGCCAGGCCTCCGGCACTCACCACCTAATCTCAGTCCTGTCCTCGTCACGGGAGCAGAGCAAGTGACAAAGAGAAAACATCGCAGTGCAATTGCAGGCTCAACAATGACAACTGATGAGGCACGCGCACAGGATCTGGCCTGTAATCAGCTGCCAGCTATCCTCAGCTCTTTAGGAGTCGGTTCTGTGCGCTCGGAGAGACTGTGGGAGCGGCACACACCCTCAACTCCGGCTCTGCACTCATCATCACTGCGCTTGCACCATGCGGAAAAAGGACCCCTTTGTGACAGCGCTGAAAATTACAGCCCAGGCAATCTGGAGCCTCAGTTAGGCAGATTCTTCTCTCTCCTAAAAGAAAAATCTGCTGTAAGTTTAATTATAGTCTGTCGTTACCAGCAATCTTGTAATGATCCAAAGGCCCTGGGAAAATGATAATAATAATAATGGACGGCTGGAGCGAGCGGGCGAGAGCAATTGAAAGAGGGGCTGAGAAGACCCTAGTAAGTGCAGAGAAGGGAGGTGTTGGTGGCATTCTTTAGAAACAATTGTGAAGTGAGGATCAGTGCATTGGAAAGGCAAATAGTTATTCTGGCTCAATTGTCAATTTACCAGCCCTACGGGTTCAGTGTTAACTCTATTCACTTTCTGAATCTTTAATCTTGTTGCTTCAAAATTCACCTTGTACATGGTAGGAACAGCTCCCAGGATGCACCGATGTCCAAAATCAAATGACCTAGATTTAACAGGACAACACTTCTCAGATCCCAAGAGGACATACTGAGCAGACTTAAAGGGCTTGGAGATTGTTCTTGGCGTGCTAGAAAGAATCTGCTGAGGTTTATCAGAGGACACCTTTTAAATCAAGTCTTTGTTGTCAGTTTCCATGGACTGGACTATAATTTCAAGCAGCAGCAATCATTGAGTGCCCCCTCTTGTGGCTATATCGGGAATAGAAACAACTATCCTCTCTTTTATCTCCCTGTGTCTCTCTCTCTTTCTCTTTATCTCTGTCTCTCCCTGCCTCTCGTCCCCACCATCCCATCTCATTCTTCCCCCAAAGCAACACCTGAAAAGACCAGTTTACCTAAGCTGGTGTATTTGGGGCTGAATATAAGAGAGACAGGCTTTGGGGGCAGTCTCAGATGTTATGCTGAATCTTTCTGAAGCCCAGATGTCCTGAATCCACGAAGCTTTGTAAAGGGATATGAATGTCAGGAGAAATTTCTTCCCTAGTTATTTTTCATAAATTATTTGTGGAAATAATTGTTTCATATTGTATATGAAATAGCTCCATAGTCATTTTCCATTTGTTTCTCTGCACGGATTCTTGGAGCATCAAAGAAACCTCTTAAGTCTTTGTGCTTCCACAGCAAGATTCTCGGTGTGAATTCAGTCTTCTGGGATAAACAGTAGTGTCCTGAATGTGGAATGCCATTGGTCACTTTGAGGAGACTGAGTATAGAAAAAGCAGAATGAGCTCTCCAGTGAGACACCCCGGCTCCCTCCACTACTGAGTTAGAGGAGAAGTTGGCCACCATCAGATGTCCCTCAAGCACCTTATCATTGTGCTTTGATTGCAAAAGGGAAAAGTTAGCGTGGTTTATCCATCAGTCCGTCTCCTAGTTTTTTGAAACCACAGAGAGATCTTCATAGCTGTGGGGGAAAAGTTAGGAAAGGAATGACCTAGGAATAATTTTGTTTAAATAATAGAAAATTCAACCCAAACCAGTATAGGTGCCAGTAAATAAGAACTCCATATAAGCTTCGTGTAAGGTTTGGTCCAGCATTCTCGGAATAGCAGCAAGTACTTCTCTCCATCTCTCCTCTCTGCCTTCTGAGGTGGAACAGGCATTGTCTGTGCTCTGTCCACTCTGACTCCTAACTTTTCCTAAATGTCACTTGAAGATATATTTTTTTGTATATCTAATACATCTGACACCATTTCTTGAAGTGCCCCCAGTAGGCTGTATTCTACTGTGGTATTTCTTTGTTTGCTTTGTTTTTCTTTGTTGCCATACCTGTTGGTGCTTCTGCCTCTGTGCAGGGATTGGTCCTGGCAGTGTTTGGGAACCATACAGGGTGCCAGGGATTGCACCAAAACTGGCAGCATGCAAGGAAACCACCTAACAATCTCTCTAGCTTTTAAATAATTTTATTTAGAAAAGTTTGTGTGTGTGAAAGAGAGAGAGAAAAAGAGAGAGAGAGATTCATAAAATAAAGGAAGAGTAATCACACACTGTGAACATATGGGTTATTCCAGAAAGGAATGTGCCAGTTTTCCTTTCATTCTTTAAAGAAATTTTCTTTTTTAAAATTTTTTATTTAAAATTTTTCCAGACTAGTGTAAATCCTTTTTGGAAGTTTAAAACAGTTGTACCGAGCTTCTGTGGTTTGCAGATTTGCAGTCCTTTTGTTTGATTGATTGGTCTTGGTTTGGGGGGCAACACCTAAAGGCTCTGTGCTCAGGGATCACTCTTTTCTTTCTTTCTTTTTTTTATTAGTAAATCACTGTGAGGTGCAGTTACAGGCTTACAAGCTTTCGTGCTTGCATTTCAGTCATATAATGATCGAGTGCCCATTCCCTCCTCCAGTGCCCATTTTCACCACCAATGATCCCAGCATCCCTCCCACCACCACCCCGTCCCCTCCACCCCACCCCACCTCTGTGGCAGGGCATTCCCTTTTGCTCTCTCTCTCTCTCTCTCTCTCTCTCTCTCTCTCTCTCTCGGGGTGTTGTGGTTTGCAATAGAGGTGGTAGTAGGTGGCCATCATGTTTGGTCTATGGTCTACTTTCAGCCCACATCTCCCATCCTGAGTGGGTCCTTTTAGCACCCTTTACTTGGTGGTCCTTTCTCTATCTGAGCTGCCTTTTCCCCCAGCATCTGAGGCCAGCTTCTAAACTGTTCAGGGATCACTCTTGGCAGGCTCGGGGAACACATATAGTCTCAGGAATCAAATCCAGGTCAGTTGCATGCAAGAAAAGTATCTCCGTTGGTCCCAGTTTACAATATTTGAATGATGGTTTCACCAGACATAAAACTCGTAGAGGACGGGTCTTTCTACTCCTTCTGACCTCCTTGATTTCAGATGGGAAATTTCAGAGCAAACTTTGATTGGGAGACCCAGGGGCTCAGCAAAGGCTTTAGAGACTTGCTGGTGTTGGACTTTGAGTTCAATCCTGAGGACCACCCCACATACCAAGTGTGGTTGTAGGTCACCATGCAGTGTGGCCTCTCCAGCAGCATGCATGCGAGCACTTCAACAAAGTATGCGACCTTCATTAAGCACAACCACTAAGGTGTCTATGAACCCTACCGTTCATAACAGCAGCAACAAAGTGAGGAAGGAAATAAAATAAGACCGCATTGAGTTAATGTTGTGTGATGCATTCTCTCTGTCTCAAGAATTTGTTTCTTTGTCTTCCATTTTTGTAACATATTTGACCATTTGTTTGGGTTTATTCTGTTTGGTAGGCACTCATTTTCTTGGATCTCTGAGTTCATACCTTTTGCTGATATAGAGGGCTTTCAGCCCTCAGTTCTTAAAGTTTTTTATTTTAGCCCCACTCTCAATAGCTCTGCTCTCCTTCTGCACGCTTGGTCAGAATGCACTCCAGCACTCTTGTTACCATTCCACAAGTTCTCCAGGCTCTGGCCCTTTATTCTGGTTTGTGCCTGTGAGTTTTATTTTATTGTCTATTGCTTTTAGTTTGATTTGGGTAAATTGCAACCTCAGCTTCACTGATTTTGTCCTCTGTCACCTCCATTCCAACCAAGTCCATTCAGTGAGCCTCATATTTTGGTTACTGGATCTTTTGGTTCCGTAGTTTTCGTTTGTTTTTAAGAGGCATGTATTTGCAGAAACACTCTGGTCTTTCCCTCCATATGTTTCAAGATACTCTGTAATGGTTTGTTGAAGCTTTTATATGATGGCAACCTCAAAAGCCTTGCTAACTAATTCTAACATCTCCACCTTCTCAGTGTTAGGATCTGTGGATTGTTTCTCATGCATACAAGATTTTCTTGGCTCTTGTATGATAAGCAAGTTTGATTGTGTCCTGAACATTACTACATTGAGACTCAGGATATCAATTTCTAGGTCTTATAGAGAATGAGGCATTCATCCAGCATGGACAGTTGCCCCAGCTTCAATCCTCAGGACCGCATATGGTCCCCTGAGTTCCGCTGAGTCCCTGAGCATAGAGCCAGGAAAAAGCCTTGAGCACTACTGGGTATGGTCCAAAACAAACAAACAAAACTTCTTTTTTAAAAAATAGAAATAGAAGAGACTCTACTTCCTACTTGAACTTCTTGTAGCAGAAAATCCATCCGAGATATAGTTCTATATCTGAGTGGTGTGCTTGTTTACTTCTCTGTTCAACTGCTGCTGACATCCTCCCAGCAAAAGTGAGGCACCAACTTGTACCAACTTATTGCCTTTCAGTGGGGGTGTAAACGAAACTCCCTGTTGGCCCCACTGAAACCAGAGGATGGATGAAGTGAAATGCCAATTACCTTTTTTCATCTAGGGTATTGTATTTTTAATCTCTAGAGGCTATATTTCAATCTTTTTGATATCTTCCAACATATGAAATATAGTTATAGTGATTGTTTCAATATCTTGGGCGGATGTTAGATCTTGATAGTGTGATATATGATTAACATCAGTGAGTCCCAAGGTCAGGTGTCTTCCTCTTTTGTTGTACAGTAGGTCTATAGTCAGGAAAAAAAGGTGATGGAGACTCAACTGCTAGAAATCAGAAAGCTTTTTTGCTATTTGATAGTGGGGCTGGATGATAGGAAAGGTAGGAAAGGTACCGTTAAGGGAGAAAAGGCAATGCAGAGTCAGAGATATTTTAGTCCTGGTTGGAATGAAGAATTGCCCTTCCCAAGGGGCAAGGTTTCTGAGATCAAGATGAATCAAAGTGACTAGTTGGACTCCTGAAAGAATAATATGCATAGGCAAGGACCAGTGATTGATGTCTGTTTTGGAGAAATCAGGTATTTGGCAGCGTAGGAACCAGATGACTATGGGGAGGGACTGCTCATGAAAAGTCTCTTTATCTGCCACCAAAACTACTCCAGTAAAGATCTTTTGCATAAGAACTAAGATGACTAAGAACAGATACTGTCATCTGTTTGAATAATCAGTCCACTTGGCTGCTTAATTCTGTGTTGCAATAAATGTTCTCTGTTAAATTCTGACATACACTATTATGAACAAGCTCTATTGTATGTCCACTCTCATGGGTCCATCTGGATTACTGGGTAATGGGGCTCCATGAGAGTGGAGGCACTTACATGGCATCTTGTGAGTAGTCCCAAGAGAGTGGACGTAAGATGTGAGTCTTCCCCAGACCTTCTCATTACTAGTATTTAGCTTTTCTCTTTCTACTCCTCTCATCAAACACCAAAAAATTTCATTTTCAATGGAAAGGCCCAGTTACACCCATGATCTCTGACACAATTCCTGATTCTACTCCGCTCGGCCACTGGAGTATCAATGAAATTATGAGCATTATGTAAACAAATGGGTGTGACTGTATGTCAATAAAACTTTACTTATAGCAACAGGCAGGGGTTATGTTTGACTCATGGGCCAGAGTGTGCCAGCCCATGATCTAAGTCATTCACTGTTGCCTATGAGAACATATTTTCCATGGATGTTATCTCTTGTTCTCCATGACATAGGTGCCAAATTCATTGCCCTCAGAGAAAATATTTTCCTTTCCCTCTGATTTTCAGAACCACCTCTGAGAGGTGCTATACTATGGCGCTGATCTATTTCAGGTCCATACCTACCCACTGGGTCAGTGAATCAGTGGGGACTGAGCTGGGGTTTATTTCTCCTCTTCGAAGTGTTGTAGGGAGCTCCATCTACTGGAGCTGTGAGCTGTGACAGAGGAATCAAGGAAACAGGTGGTCAACACGAGGATCAGGGGTTATATGAAGCTACCTCATGCCCTCTGACTGCCTGTATTTCTCTCGAGAGGTACCTTTTCCATCTTAGAAGGGATCATCACTGGGTCAGTCTGCTGTATTGCTTGACTGATTTGGCAGCTCCAAACTTAAGATAAGCAGCTCTGGTTACATAGCCACTTGAGCTCCATAATCAGATATATAATTGTTTTTTTTTTTAAAAAAAACAGAATCTAGTTAAATGCCAGGAGCTATGTGTTCAAGGAAAACCTTTTATATAATTCCAGAGCAGAACTGTGCCCCAAACAAATGTCCAGCTCAAACAAATGCAACCTGCTTTTAACTCTTGTTATGGATGTGGGTGGAAAAAAATCCCACATTTTCCCTATCCATAGTTACATGTCATATTTCTGAGATTGTACCATTTTGCTGTTGTAGAAGTGCCATGTGTGGCAAATTAGCTGAAATTTGTACCATAAATTGGTTAAGTTTGTGGAAATTTCTTTTCATCATACATGATCCATCTGATTTTTGCAGGGATAAAAATAATGAATTAAATGGTGATATGATGGGGGCTTGTACCTATTTTTCTCAAGCTTTGCAGATGCCACTATGCTTGCCATGTCCCTTCCTAGAATTAGACAGACATGTAGAGACAGGTATCACTAAATATGTATATATTCTTTACTATAGTTTCTTGGCTGGGGGGTGTCAGGTGATGAAGATTTAGTAGCATCAAGGAACCAATGTGAGAACCATGTCAATGGCTAACTATAGTCACGCTTGGATGAACAATGGGGTATGTTCTCAGAAATGTATTGGTAAGTGATCTTGTTATGGTGTAAATATCATGAATTAGAATTGAACAATTCTAGGTAAGATATCCCACTGTGGTCTATTGAAACCACTGTTTACCTGTTACTGATAGACATGGTGTTATCATGAGACTGATAGACTCATGACTGTAGTGTCTGCATATATGTTTGAAAACTACAGAAGTTGCCAGTGGGTACTTTCTTTCCTTTTTTTTCCTTCACCCCCTCCTTCCTCACCCGTCACAGTAGATGCTGTTACAATGACTGGGGTTCACATGCATGCTTGGTTCGGGCGTTTGCACCTTGGCTGTGGCTGTCACTGGAACCTCCACCCCCCTTGGTTGCTGTGTTTGCACACACTGGCTGTGGAATGACTGGGAATCGCTAGTGTGTTGGGTATCACAGATGATAACACTTCCAGGAGCATACACAGCAGAGTAGTTGGGACCACGCTCAGCATAAGAAATGATTGAACTAGGGGTTGAACTTGCAGCTTTGTGTTTGCAAAGTCCATGTCCCAAGCCACCAAGTTCTCCCCCAGACCCAACAAGAGGTATTTTTATAGACCCAGTGAGGCAGTGAGAAGCAGACTTGCCTCAAAAACACACTTTTCTAATAGGTTACCTTTTGATTTGGGCATCAGTATTAATAAGTTCAAAGCCCTTCAAAGCTCTGGGTATGCTTCTTGCCCCTGTTGCCTGAACTAACAACCCAGATAGCCTTAAGGATAGCTGAGACTTGTTCTGCTGTTGCAGGATCCATTTGTGTGAGGCCTTGTCTTCTTCAGTCAACTGGTCTGGATGTGAAAACCAACTCAGGTCTAGAAACTGGGTAAATGGTCACGACTTTCTACTTAGGTGGCTGAATTTAGTCCACACCATCCTTGACCTCTCTTTTATGCACAGTAAGTGGTAATTAGCTGTCTGTCCTCCCGGCTTACCTTAGGGATGCTGTATTATAGGCACAAGAGGGTGGGAAGACACGAGGGAGGGAGAGCTGGAGTAAGATGGGAGTGTGAGGTTTGTGCTGGCGTAATAGATCAGGGACAGAAGACAATGCACCCTTTTTGCCCAAAACCCCCAAGCTCTGGTTGGGTCCTCTCAGAATACCAGGGCAGCCTCTTCAGCCATTCAGGCTAGAGAATGGAGCCCAAGGTTGTCAGAAATCTGTAAACAAAACAGGACAGCTTTAGAAGTCACTTTGAAAGTCTTCACGTTGTTAATAGAGGGTCACCAAGAGGGTAAGTTGGGACCAGGAGGCCTGGGGCAAGTTCAGAGAAACCCTTGTCATGGGGTCAGGTTGGGTTAACTAGGTTTTCTGTCATCTCCCAAGAATCACTTTGGCTTTTACCTCAGCAAAGGGAGAAATGACTCAGCACAGATCCACTTAATTTGGTAGCAAGTACATGAAAAGCTCGAGGCTTTTATTTTTGCCTCTCAATATTCTGACCATTGTGCCTAATATTTTTCGAAGCAAATTAGACCTCTAGAGTCTAATACCCACATTAAGCTTCCTGCCATCTTCTCGGGTAAAGATTAATGCAAAGATTGCTTTTCTCCATTTTGGGGAGAGGGGGAGGTGGAGGCTGTTTAACTAGAGTCCCTAGAAGAACTTGATCTCGTTTCTTTTGAAAAAGTCTCCTTCAAATAGAACCCCAGTGTGGTGTTTTACCTCCTCGGCGGTCTGGCGGTCCGCGAGGGGAAATCATCCTTCATGTCTCTCATGCTGGAAGAATTATCTTGGCCACTGTGGTGCTGTGGACCCTTTCAGGCTGAAAGTCGGCTCCTCAGCAATCTAGACAGTGGGAAAGGAGGTGGGCGCAGCGAAATCAGAGCATCAGCCACACTGGGACCACCCACCGGGGCTGCAGGTCTTTCAGAAATTTCTCTTCCAGAATCAGCCACTTGCACTTCTCTCTGTGTGGAAACTACAGCCACCAACAACGGGCACCAGCAGATAGGAGTTGGTTAGGAAAGGGCTGAGCACCTCAGGCAGGGCCTAAAGGGTGAGCTAATGAAGCATAGCAGCACAGGTGATATGTCAGGAGTGTTTCGATGGGGGTTAGGTGGGTTTGGGCTTATTCCCGCCTCTGTGCTCAGAGATCACTCCTCCCCCCCCACCTCCTCTGAAACTTTACTTATACACCATGATTTATAAAGTTATTCATAATAGAGTCATTTTAGGTAGTCAATATTCAAATACCAGTCCCACCACCAGTGTGACCTTACTCCACCATGTCCCGAGTTACCAGGAAACCCCTCAGGGCTCACTTGTGGTGGGACTCAGACAACCAAATGCAGCGCTAGGGATCAAACCAGGGCCATTTGCTGTCCTATCTCTCCATCCCATGAGTGATGACTTCAGTGACACCATGAGTGGCTCCTAATAGAAATCTTTTAATCCAGAATTACTCTATGATTCCACTTTATGGGAGATATCTATGGTAGTCAAATTCTTAGCAGCAGAAAGCAGAATGGTGGTTCCCTAAAGGGAGGGGAAATGAAGAATTGGAATTTCATGGGTTACAAGATGATACTATTTTGATGAGGTTGAGGGTTACGAACAAAGAGGCAAAAGACAAAGAATTTTTCAGGCCATGAAAATACCGCGTGACACCACATTGACGGACATGGATGAGCGTGCTTTTGTCCAAGCCTGGAGACTGTAGAATAGCAAGAGTGAACTGTAATGTGAAATACAAGGCCTGGTTGATGATGTGATGGTGTAAGCTCATCCATTATCACAAACGTCCCTCTCAGCCGGGCATATAAGAGAGGTGGGAGGGCTATGCATGTGGCAGGACCTACACTCTATTAACTTAAAACTGTTCTTATTAGTTAGTCTGGGAGCCACACCCAGCTATGTTCAGGATTCACTTCTGGCTTAGGGTGCCAGGATTCGAACCCAGATTGGCTGAATGCAAGACAAGCACCTTACCTGCTGTACTATCTCTCTGGCCCCTAAAACTGTTTTTTAAAAGATCTTAGTAAAGAAGTCTACCTTCACCCCCTACCCCCACCACAGAACAAAGTCTAGAGATCATTTTCCCTCCCTTTTCTACTTCTGGCTTCTAAGCAGAGGACTACCTTTGATACCTCCCCTAAAGTAGAATCCTAGAGGTATTTGTTGTCTTGTAAATGACTTTCTGTTGGAAGGCTGAATTGGAAGGGTTTTGTTTCGCCATGACGGTTGTTTTAACATCACTGTCACTGTCACTGTCATCCCGTTGCTCATCGATTTGCTCCAGCGGGCACCAGTAACGTCTCCATTGTAAGACTTGTTGTTACTGTTTTTGACATATCAAATATGCTATGGGTAGCTTGCCAGGCTCTGCCGTGCGGGTGGGATACTCTCAGTAGCTTGCCGGGCTCTCCAAGAGCGGAGGAATCGAACTGGGGTCAGCTGCATGCAAGGCAAACACACTGCCTGCTGTGCTATTGCTCGAGCCCCTAGTTGGCCGCATGCATGACAAGCGCCCTCCCTGCTGTACTGTTTTTACCACCGAGCAAAAACATTTTTAAGAAGCCATTTAGACATCACCCACTTCCAGACAGAAGGGACTACCAGCACTGCCCCATGGAATAAACATGTGGAGACTCAAAGCGGCAGTGCTCAGAGAGTGTGAGCCACACACGCCACAGGAGCCTGTGCACACATGAGCCGCCCTGCTCTTTGCAGGGAGTCTGGGCGCTTGGGGACTTTGGGAATCAGTGCTCCTGCGTGGGCAGTGAGGACAGGGGACTGAACGGGCGAGATGGGGATGCGTGTCTAGTGAGCAGCAGAGAAAAGCCAAGACCTGCCCCCTGGTGGACTGTCCTTGTCCTCTGAAGCCTGGGCAGCTCCACTGGGCCGCAGCCTGACCCTCTGCAGAGCTCCAGAGAGCGTGCCTGTGCAGCGCGGCCTTTGTGGAGCTTTGGATTATTAAGATGCAAATTAATAATCATAATTCCTGGCCCTTAAATGGCACCTCTTCCTCAAAGGCCCCAAAGAGCTTTCTTATTTACTGTTCCACACAAAATGCTGCTTTCTCCAATAACACTGGGAGGTATGAATGGCCACAAAACCGATATAAAAAGAAAACATTTTAAATATAGCTACTATCGCAGGTGCATTTTGGATGGGAAATGTATTTGGTTGGATAAATTGTTATCAGCTAGGCTTTCCCTTCTTTTCTCCCTTTTTAAGTCACCATAAAAACCCAGAGTAAGTTACCATGAAAAGCTATAATAATGCTAATTTTGTTCCCATTTCCTGGCTTTTTCCACTAGACTTGAGGCTCTTTAATATGACTTTAAAATTTCCCCCCATTAATAATACCCTTTCTTTGGGGCTCTGCTCTTTTGAAGTTGTATTATTATTTCTCTCTCTGTCTGACGGCGGCATATTTGCTGTTTAAAATCAACTCCTAATGCATGAAAGCACATTCCCAAGGGCCACGCTGTCCACCCTGAAGTTTAAAAGCTTCCAGAAATGAGTGGGGATGCATCATCCTGAGCAGAAACATTTGGGGCAGCTTGCCCTGAAACCTCCTTGGGAACGGGCAGAGCTCGATCATGGGGCGCATTTAAATGAGAAGGCACACACACCCAGTCTGTCTCAGCCGGCCTCAAGCCCTACTAACAGCCCTGGCCCAGGTGGAGCCCACCCATGTGACGATCACTCACTCAGGTCAGCAATTTCCTACACGTCCCTGAGAGGCTCCCCACCCCACCACACACACATACCCAGGCACACCAAGGCTCAGCTGAGTTATCCAGGGAATCTGGGTGCAGCCCCTCACAACACTCTCTACTGACCTTGTCCTAACCTGGTTCATCAGAGGCCTTGGGGGATCCCCACCTGGGCTTTAGCACCACCCCTCCAAATCAGGAGTTTGTGCCCTTAATTAATGCAGCTTGCTTAGCGGGAAAGAATCTGTCTACACGTGGATGAATTAAAATAAAGAAGAAAGGGGGGAAAAGAAAGAAAGACTTACATTAAGTCCTGAAACTATCCAGAGATAGAAATATTATCATTATTTCCAGTTTATGGATGAGAAAACTCAAGACTGAGAGAATCACCTCTTGCTGCAGTCATAGAATGAAGATTCAAATCTTTGTCTTACCCCAAATTCTCTGAGCTTCGCTTTCCCTTCCAAACTTGTGTTTGTGCCTATCACCCAGATTGCCACCTCCATTTTACTTGATTTAGAGGTCATTTTGAGGTATTTTTACAATTTGCCCACCTGTAAATACATGCAAATAGTAAGGAAATATGAAATACTACTATCTAACATTTATATAGGATAGCACTGTCTGTGCAGGGTGTTGCTCTAAGTGCTTTTGCATGTTAATTAAATTAAATCACACCCTTCATATTATTATTATTATTATTATTTTGTTTTAGAGTCACACCTACCAGTGCTTAGGACTTACTTCTAGCTCTGTGCTCAAGAATCACTCCCAGCAGTGCTCAGGGGACCACATGTAGTGCCAGGGATTGCACTAGGGTCTAGTACATGCAAAGCGAACACCTTAACCCCTGTATTATCTCTCTGGCCCAAATCAGAGCAATTTTATAAGGTTAGGGTAGAACCTACTTTCACAGAGGAGAAAATAGAAGGCAAAAGTTGCAGAAAATCAAAACCAGGCAGTTGGTTCTGAAGGTCACAGTCACAAGCTTGCCCTGTCAAACAAAAAATAATGTTATTTTTTTTTAAAAAAAACAGCACTTTTTCAAAATTTCTTGGGGAAAAAAAGAAAGATAATTTGAAAAGTACAACTTTCTGGTGAAACACCTATGCTCTTCCCCAGATCAACTGCTGTCAACACCTACCTGTGTAGCCTTTGAGGAGATATTGGGGGAGGGAAAGGGCCCACTTTCTTCCATGAGGGCGGGAAGTAACGTCACTCCTATTGGAAATGCAAAGCATGTTGACCCGGAAGTTTGCTGATTGAGAATGCATCAACACTGTTCCAGCCTCAGCCTCATTTAAGAGAGGATTTCTATTTATCAGCTCTTACAGCTATAATAGAGATGGGCACTCTTGCAAATCCCCTCTACCCACCCGTGGATTGCTCCCAACCCATAAAGGACTTCCCATGAGGATGAACACTCTCCGTTCTCCTTTTTGCAGATGGGGAAAAACAAGGGCAGAGGAATGGTCCTGATCAGCAAGTAGAATGGCACGAGTAGTATTAAGAGAAACCAGGACGTCATGAAGTTCTTGAGACAAGCAATAATTGCTACCGTTGACTAAAGGGGTAAAGTTGGGGAAAGGTTCTGGAACCTAGAGAAAGAGAAAGAAATGTAGGGGGAAAGAGAGGGACACCAGACAGAAACATAGTCACTGCAAACACGCAATCTGGTAGGAAGAGAGCTGAGGGAACAAAATTCATGGCTCTCTCTTCTCCTGTCCTTGGTCTCCTGTCACCTTACTTATACTGGTGGAACACATGTGGAAGCAAGGAGGTCTGTGATGTAGCTCCCAACATCTAGGATCTCAAGAAGGCAGAAAAAGATTGGGGCCTTGGTCTGTACACATTGCTCTAACAAAACAGCCCTTAGTCTTAGTTTGTACACATTTCTCTAACAAAAAACACCCCTAGTTTTAGTGTGTACACATTGCTCTAACAAAATGCCCCTAGTCTTTTTAAAAAATTTTTAAAAATTTTATTGAATCACCATGAGATAGTTACAAGCTTTCATGTTTGGGTTACAATCTCACAATGATCAAACACCCATCCCTCCACCAGTGCACATTACCCACCAACAATATCCCCGGTATACTCACCCTTTTCCCACCCTCCCTCTGCCTCTATGGCAGACAATATTCCCCATACTTTCTCTCTACTTTTGGGCATTATGGCTTGCAACACAGACACTAAGAGGTCGTCATGTTTGGTCCATTATCTACTTTTGGCATGCATCTCCCATCCCAACTGATTCCTC
This sequence comes from Sorex araneus, assembly GCF_027595985.1. Lineage (NCBI taxonomy): Eukaryota > Metazoa > Chordata > Mammalia > Eulipotyphla > Soricidae > Sorex > Sorex araneus. The sequence goes on along the minus strand of NC_073306.1, from coordinate 160,191,309 downwards.
TAGTCATCATTTTCTTAGTGATCCCTTCTCTATTCCATCTGCTTTCTCCCTTCTGCTCATGAAGCAGTCTTCCAGCTATGTGGCAATCCCTCTGGTCCTTGTATCTACTGTCCTTGGAACACCCCTGGTCTTAGTGTATACACATTTCTCTAACAAAAACACCCCTAGTCTTAGTGTGTACACATTGTTCTAACAAAAGGACCCTGGGAGGATCAGACAAGAAACACTTGTATTTTACAGATCTGGAGGCTGAGAAGTCCAAGATCAAGGTGTTTGCATATTTGGAACCTGGTGAGAGTTGATTTTCTGATTCATAACTGGCCATCTCCTCCCTGTGTCTCTATGTGGCCACAGAGGGCAAAAGCGCTGTGTGGGGACTTTTTTTTATAAGGACATTAGCCCATTCATGAGAGCTCCTCCCTCACGACCTAATCACCCCACACACGTCCCACCTCTTAATACCATCACACCAAGGATTGGTTTTCAGTGTAGGATGCTCGGAGGATCACAATCATTGTCTCTAGCAGCTGAAAACTGAGTGGGTCCGGAGGAGCAAACCAAATATCACAATGTGATGAATTCACTGATTAAGGATAAAAACCTCCTACGATGAAAAAGACCAGACTTTGAAGACCACCCCACTCTGACCCAACCTCCTTATTTCACAATGAGGTCAATGCAGCCTTCATTGAATCCAGCTGCATGCCTAGCGAATGCAAGCCTAGGCTCTTGACTGCAAATCCCAAATTTGTCCTCAAGACTCTCCTTCTGACTCTTCTTGGGGACATACTTCAGCGTCACATGCTCCTCTGATCACTGATGTTTGCAACCACTTGCTGATTTTTCATGATAGGTCTCTTAAATCACCTGCTGTAACCCACTGCCCAGCTACTTCCATGCCTCTAAATTTACAGTTCCAGTTAAAGGCACGTCCATGAAGGGAGAGGGAACGAACGACTGCCCCCTTCCCTTCAAGTCCCCAAATTGATTTGGCACTCGAAGTCACTGTTATATTTTATACTGAGTCTTCTGAATCAGTTCATTGAATTTTAGCTGTAGCTATATAAAATCCTCTCCAGTGAAATTATTTGGCCATATTGCAGAGGGCTCTGCCATGATCTATCAATGCCACTAACTATCAGCAATAAAGGGGAAAAAAATTCTCCTTCTTCTCTTTTTATTGTAATGAATTTTCTAAACTCAGATTGAACCTTGGAAGGCATTTTACTTGCTTTTTAATTTTTAAAAGGCAGCATTTTGTATTTTTGTATGAAACACATGAGATATTGAATCTTAGGTCTGCAGTGGAAAGGTGGTCAGGAAGAGTCAGGAGAACTGGACTTAGGTTTCTTGGAAGGAGAGGACCAGCATGGGGAGGGCTCACAGGGAGGTGTTGGAGTTAGAGATCTGTGATTTAGTGCAGGCCAGGAGGGAGGCATCGACTGACTAAAGAGCAGGTATGAGAGCCCAGTTGGATTATTTCAATTCACTAGAGCATCAATAAAGGAGGAAAGTTGCTCTGTTGTATCCAGTGGTTGCAAAAATATATATTATTGCGCTACACAGAAACCTGATTTTTCAGGTCAGAGAGGAAGCTCTGCAAAAAGGAAATAATCCCCAGCTCATGGGGGTGTGGGGAGCCCTGAATATGATGAATACTATTAGTTTCTGGCTGTGGGATCAGGCCCAGCGCTACTTGATGGTCAGGGGCATGTGGTACTGGAGATCACATCTGGGCCTCCCAGATGCAAAACATATACTCCAGCCATAAATGACACTTTCAAGGCAAATATTTATTTTAGTAAATCACTATGAGCTACAGTTACAAAACTTTCATGTTTGAGTTTCAGTCATACAATGATCGAACACCCATCCCTCCACCAGTGCACATCTTCCACCACCAGTGTCCCCAGTATCCCCCCTCCTCCCTCCCCCCCACCATCCCAACCCCCTCCCCCGCTTCCAGGGCAGACAATTGCCCTCTGACTCTCTCTCTCTCTCTGTACTGCATTAGAGTTTGCAATACAGATAGTGGGAGGCTAAAAGCAAATATTTAGCCTAGCATTGAAACTGGGGTTAATATTAACTTGCTCCTGAGGATGCATAAAGTAAGCTGGCATTTCTTGTGAGGATAAGGTGACCACGTGGTCGTCAGTACTGTGATCTTTGCAGACAACCATAAAATATGTTTCCTCGCTCAGGGTAAGCCCTTCATTTCATCAGCGTTGTCTCCGCTGCCTGTTTCTACAGTGAGGGGGGCAATGGCATCTCAGTCAACGAAAAGCCAAACAAAAAGAATTTCTGAAAAACCAATAACCTGATGGTGTGGCTCCATGGTAGAGGCCCTGCCTCACATGGTGCGGCAGGGAGTTTGAGCCTTGGCACCATCCCATGCCATAGCCAAGTGCCACCCTGCCAGTGTGATCCTCAGCAGTGAAACCAAGTGTGTGACTCATCAATTTTATGCCCCCCCCACCACTTATCCAGAGCATTTTGTAACAGTGCAGGGGAGAGGAGGGAAAGTCCAGCTACTCTGGAACACACTCTTCCCTTGTAGAAGAAAAAATACATTTGCATTATTGTCATAATCGGGGGGGGGAAAGACCAAGAAATTTTAATTAAAAATTTTGTTTGAATGATTAAAATATTGAGGTTAAATATTCATTTCTCATTTAGTTTATAGGGACCCTCTTGGAGAGCCCAGCAAGCTACTGAGAGTATCCCGCCTGCACGGCAGGGCCTGGCAAGCTACTTGTGGTGTATTCGATATGCCAAAAACAGTAATAATAAGTCTCACAATGGAGATGTTACTGGTGCCCGCTTGAGCAAATCGATGAACAATGAGATGACAGTGTAGTGACAGTTAGTTTTTGGGGTGACTTCCCAAGAGGTCTCGAGGAGGTCCAGAAGTCCCGTGCTGACATCAGAAATTTGGTGATGTCACTGAGGTGTGTGAGGTCATTCTTTGTCTAACCTATGAATATTAAGAAATATAGGCCTTTGGGGGGGTCGCACTTTTAGCCAATCTGTCATCAAACCTTGCTGGGTTTGACAGGAAAATGTAACCAGATTTGGAAAAACCATGCACACCTCCAATTGCTAACTACTCTATTCTTAGCCGTTGATGTCTTTCACTAGTACAACCGAAGCAGGTCTGATCTCCTTCCTCCCACATATCCTCTGTCTTTCCTCTCATCCATTTATCTGCAGTAGTGGTCTGGTCCTTCTCACATAAAAACCTAAGTATGGCCTTCAAAGTCTTTTATAATTGGGCAGTATCTTTCTGTCTGACAGCTCCTACTTATCTGATTGCTCTTTTTTTGTTGTTGTCGTTGGCTTTGGAGTCAGTGGGTCTGTTCCACGCACAAGCTTTGGGGGTTGCTCCCATTCTTGGGGGATAGTGCAGTGCCACGAATCAAAGGGGGCCCCCTGCATGCAAACCATGAGCCACAGCATTTGAGCTATCCCTCCAGTCCCGTTCATTTTTTCTTTCGCCACATTCCCAGCATCTTTGAGCTCTGTACCGTCTATATTATTTTCTAAACACACTCTCTTTGTCCTCATGTCTTCCTTTGTCTGGAGAGCATTTCTGCCACAGCTCGCCTATTTTCATTCAGGTATTTGATCCTAAGATCATTTTACTCAGCACAGCCAGCTCCCTGCTCTCCCGTTGCTCTCTAGAGTAGGTGGTTTTGATAGCTAACTCTCATAAATTCTGCCACCAAGGAGGAGTCCATTTCCTCATCCTTGAGTCTGGCTGATCTTGTAACTTTCTTTCACCAGTAAGAGGTAGAAGAGGTGCCAGTATTGCAATTCCAGGACTAGCCTTTAAGAGGCCTGAAACCTTTCACTTTTGTTTTGTCTGGGAAGGCCAGCTGCTATGCTATAAAGAACGTCAAGTTAGAATATTGAGTGATGAGGCCCTGTGGAGAGAGAGAGAGGCACGGACAAGCACGGAGGCTCCATCTATATGAATGAACTCTTGGACCTCTTAGTTCACTCCAGTGCCAAATGAATATGGCCCAGTGATTCACTCCAGCTGATGCTACATGGAACAGAAAAACTGTCCAGCTGAGCCCTTGCCAAATTTCTGTCCTGCAGAATCATAAAAAATGTGATGATGGTCTGTTATTATTAAACAATAAATAACTGAGAGACTTTCAAATTCCTCACTCAGCTGTAGACCGGATGTTTCTGTCTTCCCTCAAATGGAGGGCTCACAAATTAGAACTAATCCTATTCCGGAGAGAGAGCATTCCGTAAGGGGCTTGACTGGCACCACATGTGGTCCCCTGCGCACCTCCAGAAGCCAGCCCTGAGCAGAGCCAGGAGTAACACCTGAACACAACTGAGTGTGACTCCAAAACCCAAATCAACAAAGACCAAAGAAAGCTTTCTGGGGTCAAGTAACAACTCCTCTCTAGACACCAATGTGCCAACATCTTGATGTAGACTTCCATGGCTCCTCAACTCTCAGAGATAAATTTCAATTGTTTATTACCATATCTCAGTATTTTTACCCCATATTTTTATGGTATTTTGTTATAGTCTCCTGCACAGAGCAGAGCACTGTTTATTTTCTTCGTAGTAATTATCTCAGTAAGAAATTAAGCAATCATTAGTTTATATGTCTACTGTTTATTATCTGCCTCTCCCTCTAGAATATAAAGTCTATGAAGAAAATGACTTTGTCTCGTTCACAGCATTCCCAGTGGTTGGAACAATTCCCGGCCTATTTTAGGACTCAGTAAGCATTTGTTGCCTACATTAATAGAGCAAGAACCATAACCGATAAATAGAAGCTTTGCTTCTCTACAGAAATCATCATATCCATCTTCATGGAAGCTGTTTTCTTAAATCCCAATATCTAATTTTATTTGTCTTTTAAATCCAAGATCTATATCGGGTTACTGGGAAACCTTCTCAGGCATTATTTTTTCCTATCCAGAAAACACTTTGGGTGGAGGCCTGAGACGCGCTTTAAGATGACTTAAACATCATTACCATTCACCGGCTAGTCATAGCTTCCCTGTGGATAGGTTAATGACAACATTCCACTTAGTCTCCTATCTCCTTGGGATAGATCTTCGGTGCCACCCAGTCCCTCCCATTTAAATACATACGAAGTCCCATTTTTAGGACAGAACATCCAAGTAGGAGCAGAGAGATCCTTATTCATTCTTGAGATCTCACCAATTTTTCCATCAGGGCCGAGCGAACAAGCAACCCCCTCAATGTTAGTCATCAAAGAAGATTTTTTTTCTAGTATTTTTCCTCCCTGACTCACTGGCCCTCATCATGCATAAGGCACAGAATCCTGACACTCTGGGTTTTGCCTTTCTCTGAAATAGGTTCACTGCAACTTTTTTCATGCCTGGTTGGAACCCAGAGTCATAATTAGGACAAGGCTTCTCTCCCAGATTATTGCTCTGATGGTTCTAAATTGGTTTGCACAATCCCATTTCTTTCTAAATGAGCAGGATTTGCCTTTCTGAGTGTAGACGTGGAGATTGACCACCAGGTCCCCGACACTTTCCTTTCACAAACATTTTCCCTGGTGTGTTCAGGTGCTCTGCCCTGTACATTTCATTTTGAGAGCTACATTGCTAGGTTGTAATTTAATTTTTCTAAATTTAGTCTGTAGAAGGCTCATGACCAATGAAAAGGAATTGCGGCTTACTAGGTATCCACATTTAAGCAAAGGGAAGACCTCTCTAGGGATTGGGATTTATTTACAGAGTTTGGGGACTCAAATGAAGACCAAATAGACGTAGCAGCCACACTTCCCTTTTGCAATTTAACAGTCTCTTAAGCACAAAATCAAACACAATATAAATAAAGTGGCACGAGTGTCTTACCTTAACTTCTGTTGCCTTCTATCTTGCTGACCCCTAGATGTCCCCAAAGACCCCCTTCTATCTTCTTGAGTACTTGGAGCTTTTTAAAGAGAAATAATTGCATCTCCCCAAGTGCCTCCTGATACCTCAGGAACAGTCTGGCCATGCAGAAAGTAAAGTTACTGAAAGATCATATTTATTGAAGGTCTTGATTAGAAGGAATATTAGTTGTGTGCAATACATTTCAGAAAATCTGTTAGGTGCCTAAGACTATGCTTAGCATTGTGGGAAATAAAGAAATAAATCAATTTTATATCTTCCTCTCAGTTAATAAGGCCACACAAAAAAAGAGGCCACAGATAGTCCAGTCATACAGAGCCTGCCCTGTGCAAACACATGGGCTGTGACAAAATCCTGTTAAGGTATTCATCTTTCTGTGCCTCAGTTCCTTCAACTTGTAAGTTGAAAGCAATTAGATTGCTACCTTATAAGTCTATAATGAAAGGGGGCTTAAATGAATTCAGTATAAACAGGGGTGTGCCTGTCATATAGTGATTTCTGCTTTATAGAGATAGGGAGAGAGATGTGTGTGTCCATACATGGGTCCTTTCAATGTAGCAAGTACTTGTACAAGGGAGCGCCATGCAGAGTCAAAATCCAAAGGTAGGAGACATTATTTGCAGCTTGAGGAAACAAGAGAAGCTTTCTGGAAGAGTGGCAAAGACAGCAATGTTCATTACCTGCGACTATATTTTCTTTGCATATGTCCCAGCTGCAGGAAAGGATGCCACCAATCCTTGATATTGCAAGGAATAAATATATGAAGCCGAGTTCCCAAAAATCTGGGTGTAGGAGAGAAACTCCCTCTAGCCCAAGCACACATGTTAGCCCCTGGCCCTGCTGCAATCCATGTGTAGAATGAGAAAAGGATGAGTGTTGGATAGGCAATGCTACTAGGGTTTGGGGCATAACATCATTGTAGTGTAGTGTTGGTGGTGGAAAACCTAAGGGAAAAATATGAACATGATATTGGGAGAAATATTTGCTAAATTGGAAAGAATAACCAGGGTAAGATCACAAAGGATCTTAAATTCCAGGCCTATGAGGTTAGGAAGGAATAGGAAGCCACTGAGATCATTACACAGGAAGGTAGTATTGAGGGTGAGCTCCTTGCAGAGAAGAGGCGTTCATGATATCCAAACATTTGTACTGAATTCTATTTGAGTCAGAGGGTCTCTCCCTTTCCCAATAAGCTCAGAACTCTAGTTCATTTTGCAGAATAGTATCAACAAGAATTGGGTTCTAAGATCTAAGACAGGGATATCCTAACACATTTCTGCTACGGCCCAGAGGAACAGGAACAGTTCTTTATTTGCTGTTGGAACTGGAACAATATTTCAGTAAGAAAGCTTCTAGGAAGAACAACCAAGTGCTAAAATGCTTTCTTTAAGTGATGATGCCTAGTGTGAGTGGGGATGGGGTTTTGTGATTGAGAACACTTCTGGAAATGGAATTGCTTTTAAATACCCCACAACCATAATTAAAACTTAAATAAGGACACATTTCTGACCAAAGTGGAAAAGAATCTGTTGACTTAAAACAACAACAACAACAACAAATAACAAGAATCATGGTTTTTATGCTTACCCTCCACCCCCGCCCCCAAAATGTTGATCTCTATATAAATGATAGATACTAAGACACATTTCTTCATGGCTCAAATGTGGTAACATTTCTTTTCAAGTACTATATAATCTAACACTAGGGGTAGAGTCTTATGCCACTATATGTGTATGACTCACTACACTCACCACCACAGAAAAATCCATCACTCATTCCTCCTCTTTCCTTCCACTTCTCCTCTGATAACCACCGCACCAGTCTAGAAGGTGTGTGTGTGTGTGTGTGTGTGTGTGTGTGTGTGTGTGTGTGTGTGTGGTGCTGGGAATAGAACATGTGAGGCATACATTTTACATCTGAACTACATCCCCAGCCCAGTTTTGCTATTTTGTCTTTTGTTGCATATTTGCTATAGTCATTTATATTCCATATGTGTGAAGCAATCCAGTCATTGTCTTTTAGTTATGTACTTATCTCACTTATCATAAGCTTCAAGTTCTATTCATTTTGCTCTAGGTGGTATGTTTTTATTTTTCTAAATGTGGATTAAATTTCCATTAGTATTTATACCAAAGGGAGTATAAAATGAAGCCCCCATAATCATGCCACCGAACTTCGCGCTAGGCTCTTTTCACTCAAGGTGCCCCAGAGGGGAGCAGGTGAGAGCCCTCCCCACCCCAAGGAACCCAGCCCTGGCAGCCGACCTCCACAACTCAACTGCTGCCACACTCCAGGCCGCTTTCCACATGCTTGAGTTGAACTTCACGTATGAGTGAACATATTCCTAAACCACGGCCGTGGAACACATCATAAGATACTCCCTACTCATTTTCCATAACTACCACACCATATTTGATTGGAGGCAAGATGGCACTGACACTGCCTGAACCTCTCGCACTCTTCCAAACCCCGCTCACCATCTCACCTTAGACAACGTGCGGCTCAGCACGCCAGGCATGGAATTCTACGCGTGATCCTGCTGGAACTCTACGAATGATTCCTGACGGACATCACCAGCTGTTTTGCAATATTTGGACAGAATGGCATCAGTGGGGGCATGGAGAAACTGTGGCGGCAGCCACAGTGTCTCCTCCTGCCTTGGCCAGGCCAAGTCGCAGTGCTATAGGACGTAGAGCCGTGGCAGCAGTGCGCACAACACCTGATCCACTGTGGGGTGCTGTCAGCTAACCACCGGGTGACCTGGGACTCAGCGCAGGTGTTCTATGTGGCACAGATCCTCCGCAATAGGGTTCTGCCCTGCCAGCTGCTCAACAACCTCCGGGCGTACTCCATCAACTTCAAGGAGATCAACCTGAGGCCACAGATGTCCCAGATGCTGCCCAGAGATGCAGGCAGGTGCATGTTTGTCAGTGTGCAGATTGTTACATGCCAGTTGACCAAAAGCTTACATTCAGTAGGCTGGTAACACCTGTAAAGGCGATTAGAGGCCGCCCAAAATCCTCTGTCCCTCTTGGAGAGCCCGGCAAGCTACCGAGAGTATCCCGCCAGCATGGCAGAGCATGGCAAGCTATCTGTGGTGTGCTCGATATGCCCAAAACAGTAACAAAGGTCCTCATTCCCCTGATTCTGAAAGAGCCCCCAATATGCCATAGGGCTACACTAGCATGCAACAGGGAAAATGGAGACGTTATTGGTGCCCACTTGAGCAAATTGATGAACAACACGATGACAGTGATATAGTGATACAATGATTTATACCACCATTTCTTTTGTTTGTTTGGTTTTGGTTTTGGGGCCACCCCAAAGCCATGACTATGTCCAGGGATTACTCCTGGTTCTGCACTCAGGGATCACTCAGGGAATGAGAAGAGGGGTGGGGGTGGGGGCGAGAGGGATTGAACCCAGGTTATCTGTGTGCAAGGCAAGCATCTGACCCACTGTGCTATCCCTCTGGCAATACATTACCATTCCTTTTCACAGTCATCTGTTGGCATTTAAGTTGATTTCATGTTTTGATCATTGTAAATGATACCACAAGGAAAGTAGAGGTCCAAGTATCCTTGTGAATTAATATTTTCACATCTGTCATTATCACTGTCATCCTGTTGCTCATAGATTTGCTCAAGCGGGCACCAGTAACGTCTCCATTTTGAGATTTGTTATTGTTTTTGGCATATCGAATACACCACAAGTAGCTTGCCAGGCTCTGCTGTGCAAGTGAGATACTCTCGGTAGCTTGCCAGGTTCTCTGAGAGGGGCAGAGGAATCGAACCCAGGCCGGCTGTGTGCAAGGCAAATGTCCCACCACTGTGCTATCACATACTTTAGATAAATTCGTAGGAATTAATCCTGCTGCTGTATCACATGGAAATTCCCCTTTTTTAAAAAAAGGGAAAAAAACTATTTCTATACCTTTTTTCCTAAATGCCGCTCCTGTTTACATTCTCACCAATAGTGACTTCATCAGGGTTCCTTCTTGATCCACCTCCTTCTTGCTTCCAATCTTCCTGACATAGGCCATTCTCAAGGGAGTGAGGTAATGTCTCACTGGGGTTTCAACTTTCATTTCTCTAATAATAATGGTGAGCATTTTTTCATGTTTCTGTGGGTAATTGGTATCAACATTTTTTTTCATAATTCTGAAACAAAGTTTCTCATTGCTATCACTTTTCTCCATGAGATGAATCAAGGGCGTGGACTTCTTCTATCTTGGGATTTTGTCATCTTTTAGATGTATTTTTTATGGCCACTGTGATCATCAACATCAAACAGGTAAAAAAAAAAAAAGAGGGATCACCAGGGAGGTATTGCACGGTAAACACCCTCTCTGTTTCATGGAAGCAGGCAGATCTCAGCTATAGAGTCTCCTCTGTCTGCAAATTAGGTATTTCCCTGTGTACCCTAGAAGAAGAAGAAAGTTGTATGTAGAATAATGCCTGGCTCTAACATTAAGGATGTTGCCTCCCCTCCTCTCCAAATACCATTCTTCTTGATGTGCCTATTGAAAAAAATGAGTTTGTGAACTTTTGGTTTCCCATCATTTGAACAGACATTTATTTAATATCTATTTTGTTCAAAGCATGTAGGGTATGTTGGGGGCAAAATAATGCAATAGGAAATTTTCTATAAGTTCAAAAATCCAGTTATGTATACACATATATATGTATGCATGTATGCATAAGATAAAATGGAAACTTCTATGGTGTAATGGGGGAATGGTAGGTAAACCATGAATGGTGGGCAAAAATGGTAGGTAAAAAAGCAGCGAGACAGAATAAGCCATCAGAGGAATCTTGATGGCTTAAAAGCAAAAAGCAGATTCAATGTAACTTGTGTGCAGGGTGGGAGAAGTGGGAAGAGCAGGTTTACTCTGGAAAAGGGTGATTGGGGTCCTCTGCCCTCCAAGTCTCACTAACCACATCTTACAGTGTGCATTTCCGAGAGGCTAGTCAATCACCTCTCTCCACAGTTTCTATTTTTTCTCTACTTTTCATTAAGCAGGTACCCTGCTTTCTTTCCACTTCAAATAATTATAAAGATGATTATGGAAATGATAGTGGTAGTGATGCTGATGATTAGGAGGGAGCGGAGATTTTTTTTTTTTGTAAAATTCCCTAATCTTCTCAGAAATCTTTCTGCCTTACTCTAAAAGGAATCCTTGAGCTAACATGCATACACTGCCTTGGGCATCTTTCCACTCCATGGGAGCCCACACTAGAAAAATTAGCAGATTATAGACAGCTTTGAAAACCAGTGGAGCAGGTCCGCTTGACAATCAGTTTGGAGAACACAAAAGTCACAGAACAGCACATTAAGGCTGACTCTGAAGGAGATCCAACATCTTTACAGACCATAAGACCCAAAGCAGATTTTCTCCATGTTCAACCTTTTTGAAAAGCAGAAGTGAAAGCGCTAGAGTTCATTGCTAAGAAGAGTGCTTATTCCTCACTTCACAAGGTAGACAGATCTGTTGCTACAGCAACCTGGGAGATAAAGTCAAAGGCACCCACCTACCCCATCTACCTGGGATATGTTCCAAGATTGCCCTCCTCCACCTCCCACCCAGTGAATGCTAGAAACCAGATTGCTAGACATGCAGATCCCTACACAGACTATATTTTTTCCTGTGCATATAGCAGGTCTTTGAATAAAGTCAATTTTGTTTAACATTGTTCTGTTATAACAATGATGAAGGGAAATAAATCCTGGCTGATGTAGAACTGCAACGTTCAAGGTCCTGCAATACCTGGGAGATAAAGGTATTTTATTATTTTATTTAAAATAATAAAAATTTTATTATTTTATCACATGTCGTTTTGCTTAAAGTCACAGTTTCCAAGAAATTGTGGAGGACTTCAGGTGAGAACTTATTGTGCATAGTGTGGTAAAGTCCCATGTCTAAATTAGGCAAAGTAATAGATTAGTAAAATTAACAATAAAATAGAGTGATTACAGCAAAATGCCATAGAGTAATATGAAAGTAAACCTCCCTTCTTTCTAAATATCTAATTTGGAACCACAGTTGACCCTGGAACTGAATGCTTACCTTTCTCCACAGGTACAGCTGTGTACAAAGTGGGAGAATAGTGTAGTTCTTGATCATTTTAGTTGACCAGGAATGCACCTAAACACTACTGTGAGTTTCTCAGCCTGCATGAGTGCCAGTAATTTTCCCTTCCTTCTGCTGGCTGGACTCACATCAGATCCCAGATGCACGAGGGAGTGATAGGAAATGGTTGTACGTCCCTGTTGTGAAAACGATCACACATTTGCATCGGTTTCTGAGGGGGTGCGGGGGCAGCACAACAAATCACCACAAATCTGGGAGCTTGAAACAGAAGCAGCCTGTGGTCCTGGCCATTTGAGGAGGGTCCTCTAAGAGGAAGGAATAGTGATTGCAAAGACCGTGTGGTGAGAGGGTGTCCAGTCAGTGTGATAGGCAGAATGAGCAAGGATTGAGCAGTGGGAGGGAGGTAGAAGTTGTTCTGAGTTGTGGAGTAACAGGCAGTGAGAAGGAAAAGGAAGCAAATTCATCGAGACTGCAAGAGATCTTTATCCCTGCATATAAAACTAAATTCAAAATGGACTTAAGGTCTAGATCTAAGAACTGAAACTATAAAGTACATGATAAGACAACACAGGTGAAATGTGCCCATGATATTAGCATTAAAGATGGTTTTGGGGACTGGATCCCACCAGCAAGGAATATGAAAGTAAAGTAGACAGAGAACTAGCACAGGAGTTAAGGCACTTGCTCTGTATGTGACCAACGTCCAATCCTTGGCATCACATATGGTCCTCCTAGCATAGCCGGGAGTGATCCTGATATCAGAGCCAGGAATAAGGTTGGGATGATCAGCTTCAGCCCCTAGCCTCCCTGCCACCAAAATAAGAAAAGAAAGAAAGAAAGAAAGAAAGAAAGAAAGAAAGAAAGGAAGAAAGAAAGAAAGAAAGAAAGAAAGAAAGAAAGAGAGAGAGAAAGAGAGAGAGAAAGAAAGAAATTCTTTATATTAAATTAGTATATTAAATTTAGAGCTTGTATACAAAAAAAAGAAAATATAAACAGAATAAAAAGAACGTTTATTGAACAGGAGAAAGCATTTGTACCTCATATATCTGATGAGGGGTTAATATTCTAGGTTCATCAAGAATTTGTACTGAATTTTAGAAAGAAATCCAATAAGAATGAGCATAATATTTAAGAAAGCATTCTCCAAAGAAGACATACAAGTGAAAATAGGCATATAAAAATTGTTCATCCTCAGAGAACTGTGGAGACCACAATATAGCACAATGTCACAGTCATGGGCTTGGAGAGATTGTGGAAACAAAAGAATTCAGAGAAAGTGCTAGTGGAATGCCAACTGGTACAACCATTTTGGAAAACACTATGTAGTTTACTTAAGTATTTAGAAACAGCTGCAATAGGACTAGCAATCCCATTTTGGGATTATATCAAAGAATATAAACATGTTGCCATAAAGATGAAATCCACTAATTTAATGCTTATTTTCAGCAATGCTTGAAATAGCTAAATTACAGAAGCAATGTAGTTATATACAGAAGATGTGGTACATTCATACAGCTGACTATTCTTGAGCAATATAAAAGATGAAGTCTTGCCATTTGTAACAAAATGGAAGGAGTTCTAAGAATTAAGTGAAATAAAATAAGTCAGAAAGGAAAAACAAAAATGCTAGTTTCCCCTTAGGTGTATAAGGATATAAAATTGATAAACAGACAAAAAATTAAAAATTAAACCAAAGAACACTAATCATAGAACAAAGGTTACCTGAAAAGAAGGGATGGAGGGAAGGGGAGAGGGAAAGATGAATTGGTTACTAAAAAGATTGTTTAAAAAAGAATTTAAGTACAGACATATATGCAAACTGCATGAGTAAATATTGCTTTTGATTCTATGATCAATTTCTAGATTATTAAAATACTCCCCACCGAAAAACCAAGGATGGCAACAGAAAAGACAAGAGTCATTTTACATGAAGTTATTTATAACACAAAAAACTATGGGATAAAATAATGTCAAGCAAACCAGCAGAACATTGGGTGAATAGTGTGAAACATCTTATTTTTAAAATAACAATAATGAAAAAGAGAGTGAAATAAAGACAGTAAATACAGAGCTCTTTCCCTTATTTTTTAAAATTTCATTTGTTTTGTGAGCTGGAGCGATAGCACAGCGGTAGAACATTTGCCTTGCACCTGGCCGACCGGGGTTCAATTCCTCCGCCCCTCTCCGAGAGCTAAGCAAGCTACCTACAGTATCCCGCCAATTACCCGTGCATATTCGATATGCCAAAACAGTAACAACAAGTCTCACAATGGAGACGTTACTGGTGCCCGCTCGAGCAAATCGATGAGCAACGGGGTGACAGTGACAGTGACATTTGTTTTGTTGGGGAGCCACCCCCTGTGGTCCTTTCACCATCCTGCTTTCACACCATCCACTCTCCAAAATCCAGACCTCCTTCCGAGTCCGCCTGTGCTCACTGTCCTCAGCACTGTGAGCGTGGGTGCTTTCTGCATGCACACACAACACTAATCTTAATCTTTGTGTGTGTGTGCTTTGTTTTGGAGCCACATCTGGATCCATTTAGGGCTTATTTCTGGCTCTGTTCTCAGGGATAACTCCTGGCACGCAGTGGGAATCTATGCGGTGCAGGGATCAAACCTGGGCGAGGAAAGTACCGTTCCCACCTTGTGCTCTCTCCCTTGCCCACAACTCTAATTGACCTATTTTATGTTACTGCCATTCAAAAATAGCATTTCTCGAAGAGAACCCAGTATGATACCTTCTTCAGTACGCACGGACTGAGTGGTGTTTCCCTTCTTTATCTCCTAAAATCTTTACTACAACTTTAGGGATTTTCACTGCAAATCAAATTTGAACTAAGTTTTTAGAGGAGACCAAGTTTATGTGCGAAGGCATAAAGATGTAATGGAATCCTTTCAAAGAGCTCTCTTGCTCATGCTAAATCATAGGGAACAATGCATTTCCTGACATTTTTAGGTTCCCAGACTAGAGATAGAATATGAGTGGGGGGAAAGGGGTGAGTAGTTTTATAAAGGTTCGTTGGACTCATCCTTCTTTTAGACCAGAAGTTCCAAAACTTATCTCGATCACAGTCCCATTTTCACAAAAAATTATTCAGCGCTCCTCCCCCCCAACCCCCCCGAAATCTAAGTTGTTTAAGAGAACCAGCAGACAGTAGTGCTGCCTTCCCAATTCCACTTGAGACTACTACTGCCCCCCTACCCCCACCATTATACCCACACCATTTTCCAGCATCACCCATTTTAGGTAAAACACAAGTTCATACTGTATCTTCATGCATGGAACAAAATAAATTTATTTGGAGCAAAACATGTCATGGAATTGAGCAGAGCAAAGTCTTAGTGATAAAATGAAAGATATTGTAAAGAATCTAGAACTCTAAAGGTCTCCAGGGTGTATAGAAAAGTGTTTGCATGCATGTGGGGGTATATGTGGAGAGAGAGAGAGAGAGAGAGAGAGAGTGAGAGAGAGAGAAGGAGGGAGAGTAGGAGAGGGGAGAAAAGAAAGAGAGAAAGTAGAAGGTGGAGGATAAGGAGAGTGTATGGAATGGCAGGCACTGTGGGATCAAGATAACTTAAGGAAGTGTAATTGGCAGTTGCCTGCTTAGCCAAATATAGAAGTAGCTCCTTGAGAATGACATCATTACATGGTAAAGGAGACGTCTGTAAGTGGAACACTTCGGGCTAAGAGAAGGTTTCAGCACCTGTTTTAATCAACCTTACTACTTTTTTTTTTTATGAAGATTTACACTTATAGAAGTTTGAATAGTTTTCTCGAGTTACTTCCCTTTGCTTATAGTTTGGAATTTTTCCATGTTTTTTGGACGCAAATAAATGCAGCTGTTTGCTCTGTGAGAGCCATGGAAAACATATATTTATGCTGCATTTGTAATATAGAGAATGTTCAATTGAGGCTGAATTTGGCTTCTTGCCTTATGTTTCAACATTTCTTTTTAATAACATAAGGTCCTTCATTCATGCAAATGATGCTATTGACTCATCAGCATGTACAGCAAAAGAACAGGGGTCTGGGCATAAAAACAACTGAGTTTCAGTTCTGCTTCGTCAGTAATGACCTTCCTGCATGTGGCAGATTATATTTTCCAATGATGCTTCTAAAATCTCACATCCTTCATCCTTTTTAACAGGGTGACCTTGTCCCATTTCCTTTGCAAGGAAGTGAGTGTATTTCTTCTTCTAGAATCCAAATGCACTGTGGCTTCCTCGGAACCAGTGGAATGTGGCACAAATTACTGTGCTTGAGTTTTGAGGCAGGGTCAATATGGGCCATGCAGGCCATTTAGATCCCTAAAACATCTGAGCTGGGAGTTGCGCTATGAGAGACGTTTGACCATTCTGAGGTTATCATGTTGTGAGTGCCAGGAGTAGCCAGGTTTGGCCCTCCAGTCAGAAGAATTGGTCTTTGATTCTTCCAACCCAGGTTTCAGGCATATGTTTGAAGACATTTAAAAAATTTTTTTTTTATGTTTGAAGACATTTTCAGAGGATCTAAATTACCCATTATGAATTACTCTCAATATTCAATTTCCATCTGAGGCTTCAGATAGACCAGACATCTGCTATACTTCCTATGCCTTTGTGGATTTCCAATCAACCCAGAAGTGGTTAGGATATAGTATTTTACTCCCCTGAAGTTTACAAACAACAGGAACAGACTTAGCAGCAATTGAAACAGAATGGTGTCATTAAACCAAAAAAAAATTCTAAACCATGTGATGTTAGCTTGAGGATCCAGAATCTGGTGGGTTCTAGAAACCCCTTATGAGGCATCAGAGATAGAAGGCCTCAGGAGAGTGTTGTCAGAGTTTAAAAGAACCAGAAGAAAATGTTTAAAGAAACTGAAGGAATGATTCTTGTTATGGTAGTGAGAAAAAAATTCCCAGCCAAGGTGCTTCCTGTAATAGTGTACAAAATATAAAATATATCTAGTAGACTTTGTGTTGCCCACAGCAAAATGAGGTTTGTAAGCCTAACTCACAAGAATGAATTCTTCTGTTTTCAAGTATAATTTGGAAACTATATAAAAGTCCCAGAACAGTCCTTTCAGCCAGGATAGGGTTCCAAATTAAGAAATATCTTCAGAAAAAGAGTAGAAATTCAGGATGTGACTATAAGATGCTTTGTTTAAATTGCAAAAAGATCTAAGGTACTACCTCAGTGGTTTTCAAGGAATATTAAAGTGATTCAAAGTCATTCAAATTTTGTAGATCCTATTATTTAAATGAGAAAGCATTAAAAATCTCAAGGGAAATGTCCCATCCATAGTCGTTATCTGAGGGCCCAAGAGGGGGAAGGGCTGACACAGAGAGATCTCCATGTGTGATTTTATCAAACACCGTGGATTTTAATGATGCACAGTAAAATAAAATTCAGGTTTTTTTTTTTAAGAAAGAAAAGCCTGTTAGCTCTGGTAGAAAGAGATATTATAAAATGTATTTTGACTCCACCACTAGCTCCAAATTTAAGGATAAGAAACATGCTTAAAGGCTATTGAATTACATGCAAAAGTGATTTCTTGTGGTAGAGAAGGGATAACCCAGAGGGGAAAACCAAGAACCATATAGAGAAAAATGCCCAGAGAGTAAGACTGAGTCCTAATTTATGCCCAGATTTCAGAATTGTTATGGTCCTATGACCACAGATGTCTTCTGTTTTCATTGTTTTAAGTAGGAATGTCAACTACAGTTATTTAGGCCTAGCCAACTGCTGATGCTGCATGTATGAAGAATAGATAAGTTGCATCTTTCGTTCATCATTTTGCAGATCAAGAGGAATGATGCTTGAGGAATTGGCAGAAAAACAAAAGACTCGCTGTGCCTCAGGATACTCATCCACACTAAGTTTAAATGAAGAGATTCTGGACTTAACAACCGATGCAATTATGGGTTGAGACTTTGTGTATCTTGATAGATCAACTCCTTTCAAATGTGCAATGGGTACTGTGGCCAGTAGATATGATGTCACAGATGACATCTTCCCAAGATGGCTACAAAGATCTAGAAGCTTCTCTGAAATGCTCTCTTGACACATTTTCTATTCAGAGGTAGTCTGGGCCAGTATTTACTTCACCATGATAAAATATATATAGTGGAAAGGATGCTGAATGACTTCTTAGGATAGATCATACAAGACTGTTGAATTTCTACCATGTCCTTTGGAATGAGAATTTTCGCAGCCTCACAGCATCCGGGGAGAAATCACCATCTGAGTTGGCCATGTGGTGAGGAGGAACAGTCGAGTGGAGAGATGACCTGATGTGTGGGTACTCTGGTCAGCAGTCTTAGTCCTCCGACCAGGTGTGAGGCATACAAGACAGATGAGCCTTCAGATGACCCACTGAGCTGCCCTCTGCTCTTGAGTCTTCCCAGCTGAGGTCCCACATATGCAGGAAGAGAAGCTTCTTACTCTGTGCCCCTTCTGGATTCCTGAGCCTAGAATTGGTGGGCAGCAAGACACATTCTATACCCCTCCCCTCCGCCCCCCGCACCCGTGTGGAAAAGATGGTCATGCAATCCAAAGACTGGGACCTCATTTTGCTTCAACGTTTGTAAGATGAGTTTGATCTAGACAACTTCCACAATCCTTTTGTATTCAGCTATGCTGACTTTAAAATCTGATCTCATTCATCACCTTCCGGCTTAAAAACCTTTTATGTCAGACTGTGTCACCCCCTTCCCCCCACTCCAAATCTTCCCTTCCACTCAGGGCCACTCAGTTAGAGAACACATTTCTCTGCATCCTTTGGTATTTTGTAGGTGGGATGTACACAATGATTCGTCTGTGGCAGGGCTGAGAGGGAGGGACACCTGTCCCGTTACCTCTCACTTGTGTGGAAGGAGGAAGACTATCTTAGAAGGGTTTCCTTTACATAAGCAGGGGCACTCTTGAACTTCAAGCTCAGCTTCTACTTGTACTCGAAGATGGCAATCTCAGTGAATGGAGAATCACACAGGTAAGAAACACAGGGATAGGAATGGCCTTGGGGAGCAAGGTAGGGCATGCCTGACTGATGTGTGGAGGAGAAATCAAATTCTTTCTTATTTAAGTCACTAACTGAAGTTATCACTATAATTCCAGTATATCCCTCAAGACTCCCAGGGCTTGTGTGATAAATCTCACTTCCTTAACAAGGCTAAGGTTCTGGTCCTCCCTTCAACCCTCTCTTCTGTCATTCTCTTCCCTTTCTGTGCTCTGCATAGCTTACATGGCATTATTTTGTTCTCATGCTATTCTCTCTGCTTTCCTCTCAAACCGGTCTCTGATGCCTATAACTTGCATGCCTTAAATCAAAACTTGCTTAGATTCCGTGTTATAGACTCTCATTGCAGTGTGTAGTTTTTTTTCCTTCATAGCACTAATCATTTTGCTAACAAAATCATCCTGGGCCCAACTCTTTGATATATGCTTCACCATTATACTTAAGACAACATGGAATAACTAAGGCCCATGTCCTTCTTGAATCTTGCTCTACTTCTAGCACCTAAGCTGCTCACCACGTAGTAGGTACACAATAAGTGTTTATTGAATGGACTTTAAAGTTAACTGACCAAGATTTGCAGTTTAGGCTTGTGATTCTGAAAGTAAGCAAAAGATGAATCTGGCCAGATGGGTATCAAAGACCAACCTATGACCTTGGTTTCATAGTTTTTAAACTCACAAATCTGCTGAGCTCCCTGCACCAGGGTATGTGTCTCTGGAGTGTTTTCCCCTATGGGTCATCTTGAGTGTCATCAGGGATACTTCTGATAATAGAATATCTCTCTTTAAAAAATTGGTTTATGGATGAAAAAGTCCCAAGTATATAGGATGCTGAGTTTAGCAGAATCTGTATGTAAATTGGTATTTTGCTGGTGATCAATCTTGTGCTAAAAATGGAAAATCAATAAAAAAAAGAAAATCTAAGGGGAAAAATAAGTTGTAGACATTTTTGGTCCAATGAGTTTCTAAGTCCGAGGACAGTGCATCGGAGACCAAGGTTACTCTCTGTTTCCAGGGAGTGTGCAAGAAAGCTAGGCGAATCTCATATACTCAGAATACAGCTGAACTCCCAGGGTGAAGAAAGTTCCAAAGGCAATGTATTCTTCCACCATTCTCTGGGAAAGACCTTTGTAGTCTCCCCGTGGTCTCAGAAAGAATCCGTCATATGTGAAGGGCAGTTTTAGGATATCTTTCCCTCAGGGGGCAGCTCCTATTGTAGAAAATGCAACGAGCTTAAGGACATTGAAGATGCCTAAAAAAGAATTAGCATGAGTAAAAAAATGTCTCATCTCACAGCCTTCAACACAATATCCAAATGAAATGGGTGGGCACAACAGATCAATGGATTGGGGGGACCAGAGTTGGGGTTCGCAAATGCAACTGAGTTCACACAGACTCAGACCACTTGACTCAACAAAGGGAAAGCCTTTGGGAATGTTTAAGTTTTCACTTGGTGAGCTGAGGGCCTGTGCCTGGAAACTTTCTCCAAATTATGTATATAGATGCCTAGTTAGATTTACAGAAATGGGGGATAAATCCCTTTGCAAAGAGAACAGTTGACCTGGTAGAGTCGTGGACCTCCCCCAGTCTACATGTTGCAAACCTAACCCCTTCAGAATGTGATCTTATTTGGAAGAACGGGGTTCATAGATCAACTTAGTTACTCTGAGTCTTCTAGGTGGAGTAAGGTGTGTCCTTGATGGATTATGATTGAATTCTTAGGAAAAGGAGACATTTGAACTCAGAGGCAGGTAGTGTGGAAGCATGCAGGGAGACGATTATCTCCAAGCCCAAGAGAGAAGCCTGGGCACAGATTCTGCCACCGTGGTTCTCAGGAAGAACTAAGAGTCAATTTTGGACTGCTACTTCCACTGCAGCATTAGGAACCGATATCTCTCTGTTGTTAAAGCCACCCAGGCTGTTGTCCTTTGTTGAAATCTGTCCAGGATATAATATTAAGTAGAGAAGACCCTATGAGGTAACTAGGGAGTAGACATCCACCATAAATTCCGGAGAGTAACTTTCACAGCACATAGCAGAGTATGAGGATCTTAGAGGGAGTTTAGTCCTGGTACATCCCTGCTGGCTCTGTGACTTGTGTCAAGTCATTTCAAAACTCTTTAAAATTCTCAGCCTTTCCTCTCTTTCAAAGTAACCAGGAATGATAGTCAAAATATTAAACAGCTAATATGGGGCACTGCAGAGTCAGCCAACCCTCCATGTGTCTGTAGGAGAGAGACTATAGTGCAATAGTCTTGAAGATTCATTCTACTCCTGAAGGCAGCTAGCAGTGACCTACAGACAGAGGTGCCAGACTCTCCTATGCCAGAGCTCTTCTGTCCTTTTAGAGTACAGTTGCACCACGAAAAAAGATATGGGATGGTGAGGGCCCTCATGGAGGGTGAGTTTCCTACACCAGGTTCTTCTGCTATGAGAGTTCCCTGGGTATGCCTGCCTGAAACTTGAGGGATTTGGTAGAGAAAAAGCATGAGGGTAAGTGGTTCATTCAAGAGACACAGAACAGCTGTTATTTACAAGTTGTATGGAAGTATTTAAATATTTCAACAACCAATGGGGACTTCCCAGCTTTTACCTGCTGAATATCAGGCAGGCCTGGAATAATTAGAGATAATTACACATTTCTGTGAAGATTAGATGAGGTGACACATGTCAAGTGCTTAGCAAAGTGCCTGGCACATGGAAAATGCTCCATAAACGCCAGTTTACTTATTAATGAGAAGAATGGGATTTAAACAGGACTCCGAAAACAAGTTCCAAGCACTTACTAAGTTCCGGGCACTGTTCTGAGACACAGTTCCTGTTCCTGGGAAGTTCTTTGTTAGCAGAATGGAGACATTGTTTTCTATGTTTGTTTTTCATAGTGGCAGAAGAAGGAAGGTTTCATCTTCCTTTCCTTCCCACATGAGATGTTCTTATCCATTTTTTATTTGAATATTTATTTAAGGTTTGTCCTACATCATGGTTTAGCTTCAATGATCCCTGCACTGGTGGGTTTTATAATTATCTATCTATCCCTCTATAATACAACATATCTATCTATCTAGCTAGCTATAGAAATAAAGATACACACCTCCCATCCCCCCCAGAGAGAGAGAGAGAGAGAGAGAGAGAGAGAGAGAGAGAGAGAGAGAGAGAGAGAGAAGCACGAACTCCATTAATTTGGCTTTCATTACAATAGAGAGTATCAGCTTTGGTTAATACATGGCCAGTATTCTTTATCCAAACAGGATCATTTGTGGCAAAAACCAGAATTGTGGCTCTGGTAGTTTGTTGACAAGAATGGCAACCCTTACATCCTTCCAATCTTGACAAGCTTCATAAGGACCACAGCCTCCGCATTCATTTGATCACCACTATGGAATTGTCCTATAAAAATTTCCCAGATGACTGGTTAACCCACGAAACCATAAGGGTCAATTGATGTTTAAGGACAAACTTTGGTGCTATTAGTTGCATAGCAACAGTGAATCCAAATTCTGCTTTTCAATAAGCTCAAAAACAACAAACAAAACAAAACAAAACAAAAAAAACCTCTTTTGCTTCTAAGCATTGAGAAGGAGCCAATGACTAGGAATTGGAAGTTGTGGATTCTTGGCAGAGTTCAGACAGCTTGGTCCTAACAGGGTCTGTGGTCCTGGGCACATCACTTCTTCACTCTGGACCTCTGTTTCTTTTCTGTGCACACTGGGGTTCAAACTGCTATGATTGCTCATACTTCCAGTGCTGTATGGCATTGCACTCTTTCTTGGATATAACAATAATACCTTTACTAGACTTCTGTATAGACTTCTTCCAAATGCAAATTTCTTCCTAAATTTTGTTGAGTTAGATAGTTCACAGCCATCCGATCAAATATGGACAGGTGGTGATGCTCAGCTTAAGAGCGCTGAGGTGCTCCAGCATCCATGCTTCTGCTCCGCTCCTGATTTCTTTTCTCAGGTGGTGGTCCCATCACTGCTTCCTCCAATTTGGAAAGGGTCATTTCTTCCTCTTTTTTATAGTGGTAAAATATAGACACATAAAATGTAAAGGTTAGCCATTTTTAGATGTGCCAAATAATCTTAGTTTCATGGGTCATCCCTAATTTCTACAGAGGTTGACTGGATGTCACCTTCTAGGGGAAGAGGACAATTCTAGAGCATTTACCCATGATTCTTCACTGGCTAACTTAGGGAACATGTTTTTCTAGGCTAGGTATCTTTGTTTTCTTTTTTCTTTTTGGGTCACACCCAGCAATGCTCAAGGGTTACTCCTGGCTCTGCACTCAGGAATTACTCCTGGTGATGCTTGGGGGACCTTATGGGATGCTGGGAATTGAACCCAGGTGACCACATGCAAAGCAAACACCCTACCCGCTTTGCTATCACCCCCTAACCTAAGTGTATTAAGAACAGAGGATAGGTTTTAGCTTGGCTATCATTCCTGTGTCCTAACTAACTTATAAGACACTATAAAACCTGAGTTTTATGTCTATGCATATAAAACCTGAGATATTTGCTGAGAGAACAAATAACCCTGGAAATTAAAGGAGACTTTCCTAGGTATTTCTTTTCCTTGTGTCATGGAGTAAGTGGTGTTAATAAATGTCACCCATCGTCAGGCATATAAGGGATTTCCTGGTTCCTCTTCCCCCTCCACCAAAAAAAAAAAAAAAACTACTCCTGGCTCTAGTGAGTACGTGATAAGCTTTGAAAGACCTTTGTTGACATTCTCCCTTTAGAAATCATGCTCACTTGCTCTGTGCTCCTGTTTGAGAACAAAGAGCGATTTTCCTCTTGGTGACTGAATGAGGTCAAAGCATTATTATCAGTGTCACCAAGGGCTGACAGGTTCTGCCCCATGGATGGAATAAAGTGAGCAGTTCGCACTCACCATTGCTCCAATATACCCACAAACCCTAGCCTGGGCCTACAGCGCAGCACCTCTATCTGCCCCCAGACCAGGTGAGGTGTGACAGCCCAGGACCATGCAACTGTGTGGACATTGAACTGAATCACAGCCTTGGCCAGAAACATGGCCCCAGAGCTGGTAATATTGGTCTCTAACCGGAGGAAAGGGAGAATAAACCCTTTGTCTGAGTTGTGTCTCTTGGGGTCTTGACTTTCTCTTCTCACTGCAGTGGTGGGTTCAGAGCAAGGCCTGGCTCTAAGAGGCTGTCTCTCAACTATGAAAGGTCCTCTTTGCTGTCATAGTCATGGTCACTGTCATGGCCAGCTTGAAGAGGCTGCTAGCAAATGAAAGCAAATCATGAGATAAATGCTATGACCTGGTAGGAGGGGGCAAGATAAACGCCAACTTCTGGTGTTCAGAAGGACAGCCTAATGGATGATAAATATTTCACCAGCCCCATCCATTTGTCTGGAATGCCACCTTTCACCCTCTCCATCAAATCACTTTCTCTGTGCTCTTTCTGCTCATCACTTCCTTCCAGTCCCATTTACCTTCCCCGGTGCAAAAGGAAACACATTTCTGCCACCAGTGAATTCTTTGTACAGAGTTGGCTCCAGATAACATTGATTCTCTTCTTTCACTCCTCTCTCTCTCCTTCTCTCTTTCTCTCTCCTTCTCTCTCTCTCTCTCTCTCTCTCTCTCTCTCTCTCTCTCTCTCTCTCTCTCTCTCTCTCTCTCTCTCTCTCCACACTGCCTAACTACTGAGTAAAAGTGGCCTCCCCTCACCAGCCTTAACACACAACCCAAGACAGGAGGACGTTGTAGGTGATTCTATTTTAGACAGTCATCAGACTTTTTAATTTTTTTTAAGAAGCCGGCTTTGAGAGCGACGAGAGCGACAGGGCCAGTCCCTTTCTTGGCCTGCAAGAGAGGCCAGTGGCCCCCGAGCCAGACATTTCTATTTTAAGCTCCCCAAGTCTGGAGAGTGGTAACCTCCTCCGAGCCCAGGGCCATGCAGCCAGCCTGCCAGCGGCAGGGGCCTACAGCCTCTCTGCATTGCCATTTCCATAAATTTACATCAAATTTGTGCTGAATCATATCCCCCCCACGCAGAAGAAATGAACTACATTATCAATAAGTACAACACATTTGAATAATCTGAGAGTTCAGTGCCTTCCCTTGTCCCTTTCCCGTTTAACTCCTTCATTGAGCTTATCTTCCTTCACCGAACACTCCCGCCCCTGTCTGCTTGTATGAATTTCTTGCCCGCCCCCCTGCCCTATGCCCAAATTTCTCTTCATCACCTTAATCTGGGGTCCTCTCATCCGGCACCGCCAGCTTGGCAGGGCCCCTGTCACTTTCCTTTCTTCAACTTAACTCAGGCTCTATGGCTTCGCTCCTGACATTCCGGTCTTCCTTTCGGAGAGCTTTCCCATCCCATCCTCTGCCCCAGCCATGTCTCAGCCACTCAAGGCCATGCCCGCGCCCCCTCTGACTGGGGCCAGGCCTGCATGTGAGGCCCTCATCAGCTCCACTCAGTCATTTTGAGAACCACCGTGAAGTTCAGCGGGGAGTGGAACTTCCTTCCACCCCCTGCTGCAGGGCTGATTGGCAGCCAGCGGGGCTGGGAGGGGAGCAGCGCAAAGCTGATTGTTTGCTGCTGGGCTGGGAGGGCTTCCTGGCAGCAGAGAGTGAGCAGGGCACTCAGGGGGCTGAGAGACGGGATGCTCTGGGAGCCCGATCAGAACCCCCGTCTGCCTGGCCACGATATGGAAAATGATAGGAGGCAGAAAGGGGGGGATTATGTTACAAACCGAGGCGATGGCCCAGGGGACCCAGGGGACCACAGGTCTCAGGTCCTGCAGAGGCTTGGCTGCCAGGCAGGAACAAAGGAAGACAGTTCGCAATCAGGTCATGGAGCTGCTCTGAGACTTGTCAAAGTGGCTCTTCCGGGATGAGAGCAAGAACTCTCTTGGCTCATGTCAAAGACAAAGCTGACACACACCTATCAGGATATGGGGAGAAACACAGGCCATCGTAAAGCACAGTCATGAAGAACCATTTTCATCCCAAGCTCTTCCAAAGGAGTTTCTTAATTCAGGCAGGGGAAAGGAGGGCGGCCGTGAACAGTGCCCCAGTTCTATGGTTCCAAGAAAAACAGCCAAAAACTCCACTGGAGCTTTGCTTAGTTCCCTGGAATGAGAGCCCTGACACTTTTGCCTTGACAGCTAGAATTTGAACTGAAACCACTGCCTAGAGAATTTGTCTAGAAAGTTTTAGGGTCTTCCCGTGCATCTTGGGCTCTTGGGGTCAGACCCCAAGAGTCAAGGTCAACTTGGAAGTCGGGAGGTGACTAGTCAGGAGCAACGGTCAGTTCCAGTTGTCCTTTTTTCTTTTCCCAGCTCTCCAGAGAGCTTCCAATTTTGTCTGGTGGTATTTTTATTTTTAATCAGAGTTGCTTTGTTCAATTTCCTAGATAAAACTCTTTTGGAGTTTCCACCTCTAAAAACCGTCTCAAACTTTGAAAAGTGCAAAGCACCACTCCAACGCATAGGGGCACTTTCTTCTAACATTCTACGAGCACGTAAATAAATAAACAGAACCGGCCCTGGGGCTGTGAAGTTATATGGCAAAATTGGGTCCTTTAAGAATTTTACATCAGCTGCGGGGGTGAGAAAATAGAGGGAAAACTCATGTCTCAACAGTTAGTGCTCGGCTGGTAAATTTCAGACAATAACACCTGGTTTTAACCTGGCCTTGTACGAGTGGACTGTCGGCGGAAGAGTTAAGTCCTGCTTTTATCAGAAGGAAGGGGAGTTGGTGAGTGGTTTATGTTTTTTTCTCTGGGAAAAGTTAACCACAATATAATTAGCTTTGTTTTTGTCAGCCTGGGCTGCCATTGATGAGGTGTCTAGAGGCCTTCTGGTATAGGTGCCTAAAAGCTTAAAGTGCATTTAATTATTATTATTACTCAATGTCAGGCTACATAAATGAAAAGAGATAAAAAAAGGATCGCTTGCAGCTACACTGCCTTGGTTTGTGATTTCATCACATCTCACAAACTAAGCAGGTTCGAGCTGGCACTTGGGGCATGAAGCCTCTGAGGAAATCCTGAGGAACAAGAGATGCTGTTTCCATGGAGTTGAAAGTTTCTTTACATTCGGGGGTGGGTAGAGTCCTGCCATTCTTTGGTTTCCCTCCTGCTCCCCTCCACATTTTATTATTAAGCACCTTCGTGGCTGTCTGACGTCCTCCGGGGAAGGGAAGCATCTAGGCGCAATAGAGTCGTCTCAAAGGTGCCTGATGTCAAATGTGAGGAGTTCTTGGTGCCAAACAGCTCACCCATCCATCATCTGTTCTGTCGCCTACAACACCAGTGGTGCTTTCAAACCAGTCCCAGCCCTGCGCTCCTCAGGGGGATGTGGGCATTTCGGGCAGGGAGGGCTGCTTTCCCACCTGAAAGCCAGCCAGAAGCAAGAGGCAGAGACGGAGGCAGATGGGCCAAGTTGCTCCCCGCCCTCCTCCAGTCCTATCGACAGGTCAGGCTGGAGCCAGATGGCTTGCCAAAGGGCGATAGATTGGCAGACTGTACCTTGCTTCTTAGCTGAGACATCGGGCTGTGAGTGCTTGACGTTGAATTAACCCTAGAGAGCCAGCTCAGAGGTGACCTTCTTTTAGCCTCCTTGAGTCAAAATGGGCCCCAAATGGGCAAGAGGGTCCAATACTAATATGGTCCGACAGTCTTAACAGTCTTCTAGCCTCTTCTCATTCCCAGAAGCTTTTGTTGAGAACGTCTCAACTGAAAGCTCACGAACCCTCCAGGAGAAGGGGCAAGGCCTGCAACTCCCTGGATGAATATAGGATTTGTATACCATAGGTCCTAAATGGACTGGAGCGATAGCACAGCGGGTAGGGCATTTGCCTTGCACGTGGCCGACCGGGTTTGATTCCTCTGTCTCGGAGAGCCCAGCAAGCTACCGAGAGTATCCCGCCTGCACGGCAGAGCCTGGCAAGCTACCCGAGGCGTATTTGATATGCCAAAAACAGTAACAAGTCTCACAATGGAGACATTACTGTCCACTCGAACAAATCATGAACAATGGGACGACAGTGCTACAGTGCTACAGGTGCTAAATAAATGTGGTGCCTAGATGGCTCCTTTACGTAGTGCCTGGCTGCCAGAATGTGTTGCAGTATCTTTTTCAGACAAGGAACTACCAGGAGCTAATTACCATCCATAGCAATTAGCAGTTATTGACTGACACGTACCATCCCCGAGTGGTTCTAAACCTGAGTTTATTAAGCGTGGGGTCCGAGAGTCAGTAGGTTGGGTGTGTCCCAGTAGGACTGCTGCACGCAGCTGGGACTCTTGGTGTTCTTCACAGTGGTTGCTGGCACCCGGCTCTTCACCATCGAAGCTCTGGCCTGAGTTTCTGGCCGTGATCACGGGTTCTCCACTAGCAAGGTACCTGGGCAACCACTGACTCATATGGCAGGGTGTACATGTCCAAGTTACAGACAATGGCTGGGAAACAGGCTGGTGATGTCTTCACATCTTTTTTTTTTTTTTTTTTTAGTTTCCCATGAGCAACAGTATGTAATATGGTGTAAGACCTTGCTTCTGAGATGCTGGAAAGAACCTTTTGGAGTGGAAATCCTAGCAGAGTCTGATTCTCCACTTGGCAGGGCTGTTTCTCCCTTCCGGAAAGGGCACACACAAGTTTAGGAGGTGTGTGTGTGGGGGGTGCAGAGGGCAGTTAGGACAGAGAAGGAACCACTACAACAATAATAGTTGGAAATGATGATTCTGAGCAAGAGCTGAATGCTGAAAGTAGGTAAAGGGATATGCATGATAAACTTTCAGTATCTGTATTGCAAGTCATAATGCCCAAAGGGGGGGGTGGAGGGGAAGGAGAGGGAGAGAGGGAAGGAGGGAGGAAGCGGCGGAGGAAAAGGGTCTGCTATAAAGGGGGCAGGGCAGGAGGGAAACTGGGGACATTCGTGGTGAGAAAATGTACACTGGTGAAGAGACGGGTATTGGACCATCCTATGACTGTCTATCTCAGGGTGATTAAAATTTAAAAAATGAATTAACACAAATAAAAGAAAAAGAAGAAAAGAAAAGTAAAGGCACAACACCCACCTTATAGGGCGGTATCAAAGTCTGATCCACAAAACTGAGCTGGCGGGGCATGTGGACGTGGCTGCGACTGTGCCAGTGAAGGCGGTGAAGGGTGCAGCGTTGGACTACGTGCACGGGGAAACGAACAGCAATAGTCTTGTGAACCACCAACATCTCAATCAATTACTGTATCACTGTCATCCCGTTGCTCATCGATTGCTCAGTGGGCGCCAGTAACGTCTCCATTCGTTTCTGTTGCGTGCGAGTGTAGCCCAGTGGCATCTGCTCGCTCCAGGAACATGAAAAGGACGATATTGTTACTGTTTTTGGCAAGTTGAATACATCACTGGTAGCTTGCCAGGCTCTACCATGTGGGCGGGATATCCTCCGTAGCTTGCCAAGCTCTCCGAGAGGTATGGAAAATGAGTGGGGAGTGTCTTGTGATGTGTCGAAAGCGAAAGCAGCTATGCAGCCCAGGAATATGTTCACTGGTATGTGAAGCTGGACCCGGGCGTATGGAAAGTGGCCTGGAGCGTGGCAGCCATAGGGTAGTGGAGGTCAGCTGCTGGGCTGGGTCCCTTGGGGCTGGGAGGGTTCTCATTGCCCCCCCCCCCTCGGAGTCTGGTGGCATGGTTATGGGGGCCTCATTTTATGCTCCCTTCTGGGAGAAGCAGCTGTGAGTGAGTTCTGGACCCTGAACACCTCCCATGAGGATGAGGAGATTATCTGGTGCCAGCAGGGGTGGCTTATGGGCATGACCCCTGGGTCCCGGGAGACTGGGGGAAGCAGGCAGAGGATCTCAATCAATACTGTAACACTGTAGTAGCACTGTCATCCTGTTGTCCATCCATTTGCTGAAGTGGGCACCAGTAACGTCTCCATTGTGAGACTTGTTACTGTTTTTGGCATATGGAATACGCCATGGGTAGCTTGCCAGGTTCTGCCGTGGCGGGGAGGAGGGGGGGATACTCTTGGTAGCTTGCCAGGCTCTGCCCTATGGGCGGGATACTCTCATCCGGGTAGCTTAATCAATACATTAATCGCTCTCAATCAATACATTAACAAAAGATAATAAATGCGAGTGGGCAGTCCGAAGGCAGTGCTGCCCCTGCCCCCCCTTCCCGTGCACCTGGCCTCCGACAACAGCCGGTGAGGGCCTACTGTGTGCCGGGGTGGGCCCGAGCCTCGCGGGAGGGAGGCGGCCGGGCGCTCTGGCGCAGGGTAGGAGGCGGCCGGGTGGGGCGGGGGTGCAGGCGGCCCCGAGCTGGCCCGCGGGAGCCGAGGCCGGCGCGCGGGGCCCGGTCCCGGGGCGGCGCGGGCGCGGGGCGCGGCTCCTCCCTCCCGGCGGAGGCTGACGTGGCGGCGCGCGCGGAGCTCGGCGGCGCGGGGCCTGGCGGGGCTGCCCGGGAGGCCGGGCCGCGGGCCGCAGCGGCCATGAACGGCGACCGGAGCGAGAGCGACTGGCACGGGCTGGTGAGCGAGGTGAGCGCGGGCTGGGGGCGCGCGGGGTGGGAGGCGCCAAGCCCCACCCGGCCGGGGCTTCGGGGAGCCCGAGGATTGGCCGGCCCGGGCCGGAACGGAAACGGGGAGTCCGGGAGGGGCGAGCGGGAGGGGAGGGGGACAAAGCCGGGCCCCGGGGTCGCACCGTGCAGAGGCGGAACTCCCACTGTAGCCCAGCTTCGGGCGCTGGAGTTCCGGGCCCCACCCGTCGCAGCCCCGGCACCCCGGCACCCCCGGGCCTGGGGCCTGCCCTCCTGCACAGACCCCGCGCCTTCTGCACGTGTTCAGCATCGCAGGCACGCTCGGTGACGTGCAGGGCGCGCCTCGCCACTGCCACTAGCTAAAACACTTCTGCGAAAGTCTGGAAGCAAGAGAAGACCCAGTTTCCCCACGCCCGCCCCCACCCCCGCCACCCCCAACCGGCCCTCAATTTTTTATTTTAATTTTTGCTTTTGGTCACCGACACCCTTGCATTCACTGCAGGACATTTCTGCTGCCCAACCTTGGTGGGTGGTTTGGGGCTGGCTGGAGCAGACTGCCACACTTGCCCAGCTGAGAGTGTGAGTGATGCACTTGCCCTAAGGACCCGCCCCCCTTGCCTCCTCCCCCCCCCCCCCCCTTAGTCCCCATTGACTCCTTAGAACCATCCCCACTCCCAAGATCAAACAAGCTTCTCGCTTTGCTCCTGGGCACAGAGTTCCCATATCTTGCCTTTGGGAATTGTTGGAAAGGAAGCCCCTGGGCTCTCTTCCTTCTCCAGTCACCCACTGCTTTGGCATCAGTTGGATAACAGAGCACCATGCCCTGTGTAGGCAAAGCATGGTGTTTCCGAAGGGTGTTGGGATGTCATGTCTTTTCTCTCCTCTGGTTTGATTTGTCTGGTGTTGGTCGATGGAAAGAAAGCACTCCCGACTGTCTGGAATTAAGATCTGTTGCGCTGTAAGCCGTGCCCTGCTCCCCCGGCAGCCTCTGGACCCAGGGACATTTCATCTCTTGGCTCAGTGAAGGTTATACTCAGTGTGGGAGGGGTAGCTGAGGGGGTAGAGCATTATCCATGCAGGGTGCAGCCCTGGTGATCGCTAAGCACTGCCACACTGACCACCAGCGCATCAGGTCTACCAATGGGTAAAGCATCATTAGAAATGGCCCTCTCTCCCTCAGCATTGAGGGGCTGTCCCTACAAACAGAGAAGAATCACGTCTTTTAGTTAAGGAGGCTGAAGGGGGTTCTGCATCACATTCCGAGGCCCGGCTCAGAACAGCAGCAGAATAATTACAGTTCTAACATACAATTTAACTGGATATCTCTTAGGAGTCAGGTACATTGCTTGGTGCTTGGTGTCGGTGAAGACAAATAATCCCTCTGCCTCAAAGAACTGAATCAGATGATAGTTGGGGAGGAGACCCAGGCCATGAATCATAAGCGCATACTAAAGAATGGAACGGAGTGGGCCGGGGGATGGCATCGAGGGCTGGAGCACATGCTTTGATCCTTATCATATGGATCCAACCTAAGGTTTGATCCTGAACCCTGCAACTCTCCCCCCAGAACCAGGTGGGCTGGCCCTGGACCACCACCAGGCACCACCCTGATAAGCATTTCATTGGCCCTCGGGTCCCTGAGCACTGCTGGGGGAGGAGCCCTATTTTCAAAAATGAACTGGGAAGGATGGAGCGGCCAAAGAAGGAAGTTGCTGGCCTGTGCCCTGGTTGCCTCTTCCTGTGGGCCTACACTGACCACATTGAAATGTAGTCTTTTATCGAGCCATCTGTTCCCGGTGCCTGCACACTCAGTTCCATACACAGCAGGTGCTCGATAAATGCAGATGGAAGAAGTCAAGATCCTGAAAGGAGTCGTCTTGCCGAGCCCAGTGCAGTTTCTCCTGAGTAATGCCTTCTTCCTCCCACAGACATTCATTAAAGGCCTAGACTGTGGAAAGCCTGCAGCGAGGGACCTGGGGGTGTGAAAATGAACTTGCCTCTGCCTTCATAATAACCAACAACTATTTCTTGGGTCTGTAGTTAAGATGGAGAGATTTAGCCAGCCTCGTTTTCACCAGCGTGTGAGGTGGGAAATATTTCTGCATGTGGGGGAAAATGCAGGTTTCTGACTTTCCTCCTGAATCCACTATCATGGGTTAAATTGTGTGTTCTGCCCACCGCCCTCCACCCACTCCTGCCTCGGATAGAGTCCTGAGTCCTGACATAGCCCCTCTTCCTTGGCCCCTAGGGGCTATGAATGCCATGCTACTTGGAAATAGTCTTTGCAGATAGAAGACAGTTAAGAAATTCAAGCTGATCACATTTGGGAGTTAGGACAGACTCTTAGTCATATGACTGGCACTTTTAGAAGAGACTGTTAAAAAGAGGAGAAGGCGTGGGCAGATACCAAGAGGCAGACCAAGGAAGACCAGAGATTGAGAGTGGTTGGTAGAGCTGCATGGAGGCCTGGGGCAGAATCTTGACAGGAGAAGCCGTCAGGAGGAGAGCAAGCTGGACTCAGGGAAGAGCACATCAGCTAGGAGTGTTTCAAAGCTGTTTGGGACCTGGTGGAAGCAATGCCCCGACTCTGTCATGGGCAGGACAAGCCTTTTGCAGCTCTCATGTCGGTCTCTGTGGAATTGTGGGTCTTCCTGCCTGGATTCACACTCCATTGCCCTTCCTGCCTGGAGCTCCTTGTTCTCTTTCAATCAGTTTGCTGCCTTGGCCTGCCTCTAGGAAACAGTTTTCATTTCAAATGATCCTACAGAGATCAGTTTTATTTTCATATTTTTAGTATAACAAGCTGAAATTACAGCCTCCTCTCAGGGCCCTGAAGTAAACAGGGCCATGCATGTGCAGAGAGCATGCCTTCTTTTCTGTTTTGGAAATTAAATGTCTAGGGAGGGAGAAATGTTCTTCTTACCATTACCTGAGGTGATCTTTTCAAATCAGGGGGTAATCTTGAAATGCATCAGTGTAGACTATTGATAACTTTTTATTTCTAAGATAAAAAATCCGGGTCATCTTGACCTAGTGCCCTCTGAGAAAGTAAGCCTCATTCAGTTTCTCTATTTGAGTTTTAGCAAATTAATTCGATAGCACTCAATTTCTTATTCCTGGGACGTATTGTTTGGGATGGCCTAGAAGCAGATAGAAGAGAATAAATCCTGAGAACATGCCTGAAATAGATCGTTGGAGGAGAGAGAGACAATCTCTTCATTGAGTCTAGCCCCATTATCAAGGGTGTTACAGCTTTGGGTCTTGGTTATTGACTGAAATATGGGATGAGTTTTACCTCTGCCTATTTTTTGGTCAGAAACCCAACCTAAAGTCATTTGGCTCAGAGGGTGATGCTATGGGTTAGATTTCCTAACCTCAGTGATATGTTCAGGGGCTAAACCTCGCACAAAACACAAGGCAATGAGGGCATGTAATGACTGAGGCAGAATCTTGGGTTATCTGGAAGGCCCAAGATGAATGGTGACTCCCAGAAGATAGTAAGAGGCCAGGAGATTCCATCTCTAGAGTCTGACTAAGGAGTATGGCCCCACTCCACACTTTATTTTGTGTTTTTAACCTCCCAGACTCTCAGAGAAGTAACTATTATTATCATGCTACCTAGTTAAGGCAAATTGCTCCAGCAGACAAATACAGCAGACAGTAATTCCTTGGACACATTGTATGAGGTGGGCCAGAAGGAGGTAGAGATGGTCTTGGATACAGCCAGATCTAACTCAAACGGGAGCTTTCTCTCCATCTTTGGGTCTGCTTGCCGACAGGTTTAAGTCTCAGTCCAAGATCAGAGGGTAAGACTGAAACTCTTATTTAGTAGGGCACACAGGATCTCCCATTTGAGCCCTCATTTAAGCCAGTCGCCTGCCCCAAGAGAAATCACTCAGGACTGGAATGGTCTGGCTGAGGCCTTGATTCATGTCCAGACCCAGCCCAGGCGCATGTGATAAGGGGGTGGGAGCCCTGGGGGCTATTTTTTAAACTATTTTTTATTGATAGTGGTTCTGTAATTTACAATATTGTTAGTGATGGTTTCCATGTTCGTAATTCCAACATCACACCCATCACCAGTGTGCCCACCTCCCTCTCCAGAGGGCCTCAGTGCCCCTCACTCTCGACCCCTCTCCCAACTTGATTGTGTGGATCAGTTCTCCCATTGCATTGCATTCGATCCTGTGTTGCTGCATTGCTTCAAGGCCTAGGGAATATATATATTTATTATTATTATTATTATTTAAATTTTATTGAACCACCATGAGATAGTTACAAGCTTTCATGTTTGGGTTACAATCACGCAATGATCAAACACCCATCCCTCCACCAGTGCACATCCCCCACCACCAATATCCCCAGCATGCCCCCCTTCCCCACCCTCCCCCTGCCTCCATGGCAGACAATATTTAGGGAATATATTTGATTTGTTTGGGGCACACTGGCGGGCTCAGGTGCTGCACCTAACCTGGTGCTCGGGGTTTGCCAGCAGTATTCAAGGGGCCAAATAGTGTCACGATATTGAACCTGGGCTTGCGCATGTGAAGTATACACTGTAACCCTTCAGATTAGCTCTGACCCAGAGGAGTTTTTTTTTTTCCAGAAGGACAGGATGGATGGAGAGAGACATTGTGCAACTTTTCTGTACTTCTTTTCTCTCCCTTTAAAATAGGATCATAAATAGTTGCATTATAGGTGCTCTAATTGTGAGGATCAAGTGAAATTATGCTCCTGGGTGCCCACACCTTTGCCTGACAAGCTGTGTTTAGTGGTCATGATACAGATAGAGTGGATTTTGGGGCAGAATGAAGGTGTTCAAAAAATGAAAATGTAACCACATTACTCTGACATCCAAATTCCTATGACAACCTCCCATTGTTTTTTTTTTAATTTTTTTATTTTATAAAGTAGTTAACAATATTTGATTACATTTAATAGTTAAACACCAATCCCACCACCATTACACCTTCATATTTTGGGTGTTTCCATCCCGAACCTCAATCCCTCCCCCAAAGCAGAACCGAAATAATATAATATTTCCCTCTAAGGTTGTTTGCCTTCTACTTTGAATCCTATCAAATGTGGTGAGATACTCTTGGAGTAAGGGTAGGCTGTGTCCTATGAAATGTCACACGGCCGTGAACGTGGCCACGTGGTCCAGGGAAAGATTCACTCGTGAGTCATGCTCTGCCTGAGCATGTGGAGAGTGGCCATGAGGAGGGCAGTGTTGAGTTCTGGAGGTTTTCGGCTGCCTGGGCTGGGGGTCTCACCCACCCGCCTCTGGGGTGCCCGGAGTGAAACAGCCTGGCGTGGGTTCCAGTGGCATGGTGATGGCGAGCGTCATGTTGCTCCCTTCCGGGAGAGAAGGATGTGTGACTTGGATGGTGGTCAATGACAAACTTATCTGACGCCAGCTGGGGGTGGCTTATGAGAGCGACTGCTGAGTTGCTGGGTATGGGGTGGAGGATGGGGGTGATATGAGCAGATGATCTCTGATCCTGGTCCCATTGAACCCAGAGTTCTCAGTCACAAAGTCCCACATACTTGGGTTTTCTGGGGGTTCACTCATGGGTGAGGCTTGGCATGAGCATGTGGAGAGTGGCCGTGAGCATGGTAGCAGTTGAGTTCTGGAGGTTTTTGGCTGCCAGGGCTGGGCCCCTTGGGGTGGGGAGGGGTCTCACCCACCCCCCTCAGGGGCTCCCCGAGTGAAACAGCCTGCCATGGGGTCTGGCAGCATGGTTATGGTGAGCGTCGTGTTGCTCCCTCTGGGAGAGAAAGACATGACCCCCCTCATCGTGGGGGAAGTGGAAGCATCATCTCTCCCTTTCATGATCCTTGAATTTAAGTTGTAGGAGGCCATGTAGCAGGACTTAGCACTCTGCAGGGGGGACAGGGTGAGGGCACACATGCGCCCTGGATCTTCCAGTTACCTACACTTCTTTCTGTCTCAGTCTAGGAATTGGTAGGCCAATGCCTGTGCTGTTTCTTCTCTTTTTCCCTCTCAGGCCTCTTCTGACCCCTTGTATGTACCATCTCATGACACAACGGGTGAATGAAGGAAAAAACTGGTATCGAGCTCTTTTACTGCTCAGGGCCTGGCATGAACTTCACGTTACTGCCCCAGCCAAGAGCAAGATTGTATTCTGCTGCCCCTGAGTTAGTCCTGAGCTGTGGAAAACTTCAGTGCAATTGTGTGCATAGACTCACCACACAATATAGGCGGGGTCCTGTGGATGTGTTTTATTTTTAACTTCCTAAGAGAGGGAGTTAGGTTTAAGACCAGGAACTACTGGAACCATGTTCACAAATCAAAATATATACTGAGAAAAAGATAGACATTTAGGTCTCTTTCATAGTGTGGTCTCATGTTAATAGTGTGGCAGTTTGGACCGAGAGCACAGTGGGTAGGGCGTTTGCCTTACACGAAGCTGATCCGGGTTCGATTCTTTTGTCCTTCTCAGAGAGCCCAGCAAGCTACCGAGACTATCCCGCCCATACGGCAGAATCTGGCAATCTACCCATGGTGTATTCGATATGCCAAAAACAGTAACAAGTCTCACGGTAGCAACGTTACTAGTGCCCGCTCGAGCAAATCGATGAACAACGGGATGACAATGATACAGTGCTACAGTTTGGTCTGGGAGAGAAGTTTTACTCCATGAGTCAGTTAAAAACT
The DNA here is from genome assembly GCF_027595985.1 of Sorex araneus. Classification (NCBI taxonomy): domain Eukaryota; kingdom Metazoa; phylum Chordata; class Mammalia; order Eulipotyphla; family Soricidae; genus Sorex; species Sorex araneus. Next base: position 160,154,127 of record NC_073306.1, on the reverse strand, counting down.
CAGGTTTCTTCTATCGTGGTGCTTTACTGCATCTTCCAGGGAAGTCCACAACTGTAGGGTTAAAGCTGGGTTGCTGTCCCCTTCTGCCTTGGCCAAGGGAAGGAGGTAAGGGAGTGAGGGGGAATGTCCAGGGGAAGGGTCATTTTTTTAAAAAATTTTTTTATTGAGTCACCATGTGGAAAGATACAAAGTTTTCAGGTTTAAATCTCAGTTATACAATGCTCGAATACCCATCCCTTCACCAGTGCACATATTCCACCACCAAGAATCCCAGTATAGCTCCACCCCGCACCCCCACACCCCTAACCCTCCCACGCCCCTAGCCCCCCCACCCTTAGCCCCCCCTGCCTGTGTAACTAATAAATTTCACTTTACTTTCACTTTGATTGCATTCAATATTTCAACAAAACTCACTATTATTGTTTGGAGAGTCTCTCCCCTAAAGTCAGACCTGCTGAAAAGGAAGCATTAGATAATTTGTTTTCCATTGCTGAGGATGAAGAGGTATGAGGTCGAGTGACCACACTTAGCGGCCTCTCGGTTTTGGGTTTATGTATTTTATATTTTAGTAACTAAGTTCAGAGAGATATCTGCCAGAAGTTGCATCATTGCCAACTTGTACTTATCAGTTACATTATATTCCACATATGAGTGCAATCTTTCTATGTCTGTCTATGTCTGTCTCTTTCTTTCTGACTCATTTCACTCAACATGATACTTTCCATGTTGATCCATTTATATGCAAATTTCATGACTTCATGTTTTCTGACGGCTACATAGTATTCCATTGTGTAGATGTACCAGAGTTTCTTTAACCAGTCATCTGTTTTGGGGCACTCTGGTTTTTTCCAGATTCTGGCTATTGTAAACAGTGCTGCAGTGAACATAGAAATACAGATGCCATCTCTACTATACCTTTTTGCCTCTCCGGGGTATATTCCCAGGAGTGGTAATCCTGGGTCAAATGGAAGCTCAATTTCTAATTTTTTGAGAATCGTCCATATTGTTTTCCAAAAGGGCTGAACCAGTCGGCATTCCCACCAGCAGTGAAGAAGAGTCCCTTTCTCCCCGCATCCACGCCAACACCGGTTGTTTTTGTTTTTAGGGATGTGGGCCAGTCTCTGTGGTGTGAGATGATATCTCATGGTTGTTTTGATCTGCATTTCCCTGATGATTAGTGATGTGGAACATTTTCTCATGTGCCTCTGAGCCATTCGGATTTCTTCTTTAGGAAAGTTTCTGTTCATTTCATCACCCCATTTTTTGTTTTTTGTTTTTTTTTTGATTGGGTTGGCAGTTTTCTTCTTGTGGAGTTCAACCAGTGCATTGTATATCCTTGTTATCAACCCTTTATTGGATGGGTACTGCGTAAATATCCTTTCCCATTCTGTAGTTTGTCTTTGTACTTTGGTCACTGTTTCTCTTGAGGTGCAGAAGCTTCTTAGTTTGAGATAGTCCCATTTATTTATCTCTGTTTTCACTTGCTTGGCCAGTGGCGTGTCAGCTTTGAAGATACCTTTGGCTTCAATGTCGTGGAGGGTTTTGCCGACCTTGTCTTCAGTGTACCTTAGGGATTCTGGTCTGATGTTGAGGTCCTTAATCCATTTTGATCTGACTTTTGTACATGGTGATAGGTGGAGGTCTAAGCCCATTTTTTTGCATGTAGCTGTCCAGTTTTGCCAGCACAATTTGTTAAATATGCTTTCCTTGCTCCACTTCGCCTTTTTTGCTCCCTTATCAAAGATTAGATGGTCATATATTTGGGGGGATGTGTCAGAGTATTCAACCCTGTTCCATTGGTCTGCTGCTCTGCCTTTATTCCAGTACCAAGTTGTTTTAATGACTACCGCTTTGTAGTAGAGTTGGAAGTTGGGGAGGTTGATTCCTCCCATTTTCTTTTTCCCAAGAATTGCTTTAGCTATTCGTGGGGGCTTATTGTTCCATATGAATTTCAGGAGCGCTTGCTCCATTTCTTTGAAGAATGACAAGGGTATCCCTATAGGGATTGCATTGAATTTGTACAATGCTTTGGGGAGAATTGCCATTTTGACAATATTAATTCTTCCAATCCATGAGCAGGGGATATTTTTCCATTTCCTCATGTCTTCTTTTATTTCCTGAAGTAGTGTTTTGTAGTTTTCATTATACAAGTCCTTTACGTCCTTAGTTAAGCTGATTCCGAGGTATTTGATTTTTTGAGGCACAATTGTGAACGGGATAGCTTTTATCATGTTGCTTTCTTCTCTCTCACTATTTGCATATAAGAAAGCCATGGACTTTTGGGTATTGATTTTATAGCCTGCAACTTTACTATACGAGTCTATTGTTTCTAGGAGTTTTTTTGGTAGAGATTTTAGGGTTTTCTAAGTATAATATCATATCATCAGCGAATAGTGAGAGCTTGATTTCTTCCTTTCCTACCTGAATGCCCTTAATATCTTTTTCTTGCCTAATCGCTATTGCAAGTACTTCCAGTACTATATTGAACAGAAGAGGAGAGAGTGGGCATCCTTGTCTTGTCCCTGTTCTCAGAGGGAAGGGTCTTAGTTTGGGAAGGGTCTTTTTTAATGAGAGATGATAGGACGGCTGTGCTGATCACATCTGCTTGCAGCCATTGGTCTGAGCAGAGTGACGTGGATGCCTGGTGATGCAAGGTAGGCTGGGAAAAATGCCTGGGTCCAATTGAAGTTTGGAAGGCTTCTGTCAAAAGCTAAAGAGGGCATATAGGGCACAAAAGCACAAGCCAGGAAGGAAAAAGGCTAAATTAGACTTAATGAAAATTAAAAACCTCTGCTCTGGGAAAGACTTTGTTAAGAAAATGAAAAGATAATCTGGGAGAAAATGTGTGCACAATACATCTTATCTTCAGAACATAAAGTACACTCTCCTAAATCAATAATAAACAAACACCTTTTTAAAAATGGGCGGAAGAATAATGGCACTGTCTAGAAGAAATTTGGATGGCAGATAAGCACATCAACATATACTTTTCATTCCCTTTGGGGAAATGTATGTCTGGCCCCCAACAGGATGCTGTAGCAGACTTATCAGAACAGGAAACCAACCAAAAACAGACAAGCCTAATGTGGACAAGGATGTGGATCATCTGGAAGTCTTATTCAGTACTGGGGAAAGAGAAAATGGTGCAGCCACCTTGGAAAATAGTTTTTAGTTTCTTATAAAATCAAGCATACACTTAACCAAACAACCCTAGGTAAAGACTCCTAGGTATTTACCCAGAAGGAACAAAGACACCTGTGCACACAAAACCCAGTTTGGGGCTGACTTACGGCAGGGCTTCTTAAAGTCTTTCCACCTATGATCTCTTTTCTCCTGAGAACTTTTTATGCAAACCTGGGTATATAGCTATATAAGGTCACTGTCACTGTCACTGTCATCCTGTTGCTCATCAATTTGCTCAAGCAGGCACCAGTAACATCTCCATGTGAGACTTGTTGTTACTGTTTTTGGCATATCAAATATGCCACCAGTAGCTTGCCAGACTCTGCCGTGTGGCCCGGCAAGCTATCAAGAGTATATAAGGTAGATGTGCAAAATAAATTCACTGATGATAAATTATAAGTTATGTTTTAAAACAAAATAAAAAAAACCCTGCAGGTCATGCTGCACAGTTTAACAAGATATGGTTTCTTTTAGAGTACTTTTATTTATATTTGTTGAAAACTGAAAAGGGCTCCGAGAATCCCAGTGTCCTTTACTGTTGAGGGGCTACACTGGAGTACAACCACCTCATAGACTCCTCCCAGGGCCCAGTTAGCACAGACCAGCTATTTGTGCAAAGACCTCAAAGTTTCTAGAACACCGTTGGTATGCAAAGAAGTCAGAGTCTCAGAAGTACCTACCATAGGGTCCCCTTGGTGTGAAATTCTTGGAAAAGCACAACTTGGAAAGGCACAAAAACCAGATAAATGGTTTCTAAACCTGGCAGTGGGGTTCCTTATTGTGCAGGAACGGGAGAGCCTTGGGGATGATGGGCATATTCTATCCCCTGGGTGCAATCATGAATACGCGAGTGTATAAAGTTGTTCAAATTCATAGAACTGTATGCCTACTAAGGATGAATTTTTCTCCTGGTGTAAGTTGTCACTGTCACTGTCACTGTCATCCCGTTGCTCATCAATTTTCTCAGGCAGACACCAGTAACGTCACCATTGTGAGACATTTTACTGTTTTTGGCATATTGAATACGCAACGGGGAGCTTACCAGGTTCTGCCGTGCGCGAGAGATACTCTCAGTAGCTTGCCGGGCTCTCCGAGAGGGATGAAGGAATTGAACGCGGGTCGGCTGCGTGCAAGGCAAATGCCCTGCCGCTGTGCTATTGTACTACAGCAAATCTCAGTGTGTGAAGCCATGGAGACAGAGCACTTTCCTCCTTCCTTCTCCCACTCCCCAGTCTAACAGGTTTCAAGCACAACTAATCCTTCTTCCTCTCTAGTTCCCCAGAGCTTACTCTCCGCTCACTGCACCAGGCTGATTAGGCCAAGCTCAGTGCTTGTTCTCATTGACTCTCCGAGAACCAAGTTGCCTGCTTCACACTCTGATTTTGTTCTTTGCTCAATGGTGATCTTTCCTCATGGGGTCATGGGGGAAGGTGCGATGGGTGCATCCTGATGTCTTAAGATCAGTCTCTGAAATGGAAATGTCAGTCCCTTTTTCCTTCCACTGTACCAGGACCGAACCCAGGGTTTTAAACTTGTGAAGCATGCACTCTGAACTGAGTTGCAGCCCTGCAACCCAACCCAAAGCCCATCTCTGTTTCCTGGGTTCTTTTGGGTGCTCTCTTCCTTGGTCATGAAGGCTGAATATATGGATTCTAAAATGGGAGGTGGGTGAGTCGGGAGAAAGGAGAGAAGGTTTCCTGGAAATGGAGTCAAGGTGGAACACAGAGTATTCCATTCATCAATATTGTTATCAGAGGTAAAGCGTGTCCATTAGTGACAGTCACCACTATATAGGCAGTTGGTGGGGATTGAAGACGTGGGAAAAAGCTTTGTAGGATATGAACTTAGTGGCTCATCCCACCCCGCCCCCACCCCCAACCACCCACTGCTTTGTGGCTCCAATATCACTTCATCCCATCTTATTACAAGAAGATAAGAACACTCAGCTAGGAGGATCTTTGAGAAAAGCTGCCAAATACAGACTGAAATAAATGGACTGAGGTGTAAGTCAAGGTAACCAGAAGTCAAGGTTAGGTAACCATGGTGGACTAGATGGTGAACAATTTCAAAGCCAGATGGAAGGACATACTGTAATGTAGCTGGTAATGGTGAGTTGCTGAATGCATTTTTTTTTAGCAGGAATACAAGGAATTGGAGCAGGGGCTGAGGATGTAAAGACAAATTGGGTCATCCTACCAGGAATCAGGAAAAAAAAATTTTAGGTGAGCTATAAGTAATCTAGCCATCTTTTTTTTTTCTTTTTGCCACACCTGGCAATGCTCAGGAGTTATTCTTGGTCTGCACTCAGAAATTACTTCTGGCAAGGCTCAAGGATGCTGGGAATTTAACCCCGGTTGACTGCATGCAAGGCAAGCACACAACCCACTGCACCCTCCAGCCCCAGTAATCTGGTCTTTTCAGTCATCAACATTCCCAATGACTTCCTGATGGACCAGTCCCACCACTCAGTATACAGGTTTCTAACTGGTCTTTGTTTATCTTTCCACTGGACCCGAAAGGTCTTGATCTCTTTGAGAATAAGGAACCTATGTTGTTAAATTGTGACCTTCTCAGTCATCACTGTGACCTTCCCTTTGCAGGTACTCAGTAAGTGTAGAATATTTGAGCACGTGGTCATTTGAAATGATAAAGGGGCACATCATCCGTGGGAAAGAGAACAAGGGATGACTCAGAAAAATTATTTTTTTGAAAAACAAAGGACTCTAGCTGGATTAGGAAGATGGAGCAGAATGAGTTCAAGATGACCCTTGAGGGGGCTGGTTGGGGTGTTCTGATGCCGGGATGACAGCGGGTAGAGGGGGCTGACAAAGTCTGGTGAGATCAGGACAAGTTCCCTTTAGAACTCTGCATTGTTCAAAGTTTCCTGGGACTACTTGAACTCTTGTGAGGCAAGCTTAGTGCTTACTGGGAACATTTTTGATGAGCAGCTATCTTCATAGTGGCAGGCTAATTTCAGAGTAAGTTTATTAAAATTAGCATGTGGGGGAAAGTGAGCACAACTGCTATTTTTAACTAATGGGATTCATGTTCTCTCCTGTGCAGGGAAATTCGCATATGTGCTTCTAAAATTGACAATTTCTACTCTTATTATGTTAAAAAATTAATTTAGTGACTTTCACATTGAATAAAATACATTGGTTGAAGATGAAAAAAAGGACTCCGGCTAGTTTCTGAATGAAAATGACCAGAGTGAATGACATTTCATACCCTAGCCTGTTTTTATACCACAAAACATTACCGGGATTGGGGTACCTCCTAACAGAGACTTTGCTAGGCTGAAATGCTACACATGTTACTGTTCCTTCCTGAGGTAAAAAGCCACCAGAGAAAGGAGGACACCTGGTTCCCCAGGAAGATATACTCTGGTGACTTCATGTTTTATAGCCTTTCCACTTTCATTTCTCCAAGTACATTCCACTTTCATTATCTTGTATTTTATTGTAATACATTTAAGTTTTGTTTGGGCCCTTGTATCTTCTTCAACCGTTTGCACCTGAGGACCAGAATATTGGTCCAGGGACCAGCAGAACTGCTGTGGTAGACCATTAAATTTCAACCTTTCTACAACTGCAGACCTGTGGATGAAGACCACTGCTCTATGCATTTGTTCTGTTGAGTCACCTAAAACAGTAACAGAACACTTTTCCTAGGTCCTTTTACGCAGAAGACTCAGAAGTCTTCATGGCTCCCCATTCCTGGGTATATGATTTGGCCTTGACTTGTCTCTCTCTAGGCTTATGTTTTCTTGATCTCCTCATAATTTTGTCACTCCAGCCAAACTTTCCTGTCATCCTTTCTGGATCTTCTCATAGCCTGAACTCAGCTGGTTGGGTCTTCCACATCTTTCTTCATCAGAACCTTTACTTGTCCTTGAAGGTGGAGTATAGATGCTTTGATTCCACATAAAATCATTCATGATCACTCAAGTTTGAAGTGAGCTCTTCATCCTGTTGCCTTTTATATTTTAGAAGGCTCCAAACCATTCTGGCAGCCCTTAATTTCTCATTTCTAAGGAGAGATATCTGTCTGTGGATCTCAACTCCTGTACAGGTTTGTGTGCTCTTAAGGAAAGAGACTGTGACCACCAGCGTTGAGGTGGGAGATGGGAATTTTATCACGATTAGCCTTATACTATGACTCAAGAGATGCAGGTCCTAAGTGAGAATACTGAATCAATCTAGGTCTGGCTTATTTGCAGGTTCTCTGCCTTGATTTCATGCACTGTCTTATGAATGGAGTCTCATGAACATGCCTTCCCATAGATAATTTTATTAGTGGCAGACACACAGGTGTTTGTATGAGAGTGATAACAGGATGTATCCATCCTTCACTAAGCTTGGTTGATTGGCCCAAAGGAGGGGTAAAGGATAGCTCAGAGGTGTTTTAATGGGATGGATGAATAGCAGTGGGGAGGACCAGCATTTATTATATACACAGAGATACTGTTATATTCACTCATATTATGATTACTATGTTCAAAGCCTCGAATATAAGGCTAGTGCTCTAAGAGGTTTAGAGTTCAGTGGTAGTAGAGATTGTGGGTAAGACCACTATGATAACATACTGTTTTTTTGTGATCAGTGCTCTGCAGACCAAGGGGAAGATCATTTAACTTGGCGGATTAAAGAAGGCTCTTGATGAGATTGAGTCAGGCTAGGAGAGTTGTGCAGGGATTCAGCATGTAGAGATGTAACAGACATGTGAGGTGAAGGAATGAGTTGACGAAGGGCCAAGCTTGGTACATGCAGGACTTTTGTGGGAAATCACAGACTGTCGGGTCTCTGATATGACACTCAGTGGGGTTGCTCCTCAGAAATTAAAGTTAGTATCCAGAGAGCACGAGGGTTCCTGAGTGTGGCCTTCATTCTGGAGATGGCTCCACGCCATGCTTGAAGCCCCTGTGTAGGAGAGTTTGCCTGCATTAGGAGAGAAACTAAATGTCAAGTGTAGCAGAAGGTGTGGGCAGGGATGAGTGTCAAACAAGACACAGGAACGCCTATATTTCTGAATCAGCTGCCCCTATGTTCTGTGACCCACCTGTCTACTTCTCGTTCCCATTTTTGCTTCTGAAAATGCCCTTGCCAAGGTCAACCCAATCCATCCTCATATTTGCTACACCCAGTAGTCTTTCTTCAGGCCTCCACCTACCTGATGCCTGATGAACAGTGTCTGACACTTCATTCACTGACCTTCACATGAGGGCGCTGGACTTCTCCATCCATCTATCTGGCCACTGGACATGCCCCCCCAGGCACCTATACTGAATTCATCCTCCTTCTACCTTCCACCTTTCCTATATTTCTCTCCTACCTAGAGGTAGGTAGGTACCTATCTCAGTTAGTTACATCATTATAGAAAATATTCATTCTCTTGTCCAACTTACCTCTAAACTCCCTGTCTAAGTAATTCTTAAGGCTTATATTTTCTGTTTTTCACAAAGTCCTTAAATAAGGGCCTTGAGACTCTGTCCCCTCTGTCTCTCCTTGGTCCTGGTTCTCATTCACTCTTCCAAGGTATCTGCAACATCATCAGGGTCATCTTTCCTCCTCATAAGTTACTGGAGCTGTCATTCCAATACCCTGGCATGATTTTCCACTCCTCTGTTTAAAGCTCTCCAGTTATTTCTAGGGTTTGAAGAATGAAAAACAGTCCCTCAGTTGGCCTCTAAGTGCCCGATTCCTCTATATTCCTAGTAACTCTCATGATCCCTATGTACCCAGTAATTTACCCATTCTCCATAAAATATTACCAGATCATTCAGTGCCCTGGAGGCCTCTCTAAACCTTTTGTTTGTCCAAAGGTGACATCTTATCCCTACTTTATAAAATCTAGCTATTTAAATGGGCTGGAGCAATAACATAGTGGGTAGGGCGTTTGCCTTGCATGCAGTGACCCAGAGGTTTGGAGGTTTGATTCCTCCACCCCTCTCAGAGAACCCGGCAAACTACTGAGAGTATCTTGCCCCCGACGGCAGAGCCTGTCAAGCTACCCATGGTGTATTTGATATACCAAAAACAGTAACAAGTCTCACAATGGAGAGGTTACTGGTGCCCGCTTGAGCAAATCGATGAGCAATAGGATGACAGTGACAGTGACAGTGACAGCTATTTGAATATGACACCATGCTTTTGAGCTTCTTACTTCCATTGGTTGGGCTTGAGAGATTGGGAAGTGGATCCTGTATTTCAGTTGGGAAGATGGTATGGGTGATTATTGGCAAGTAAAGAAGATAATGGATCTGCTGAGGCAGAGACCCTCAGAGGAATAAATTCCCATTTTGCCTAACATAATTCCAGACACAAGATACTCAGAAATATTTGTGGCAAAAAAAGCAAAAGTGAGGGGAGTAAGTGATGAACAGAGGGAAGGAGGAACTAGAGAAGGATGGGAGGAAGAAAGACAGTTCACTTACCATTTCAACATTTTCCCTCGTAGCGAGTACTTACCACCGGTCCGTGGGCCTCACTTCCAATATTGCCCTCAGGACAACCCTAACCTTGAAGGGACTGAGCGTGAATATCCACTTAGGTCTGCACATGCCCAGCATCTTCCTGGCCTTTTGTCTCAAAGTTGCAGTGAGTTATGTAAATCACCAGTTTGACCTCTAAGTAGTGACATGGTCTGGGTGCAACCTCCTGACTGCAGCTTCACAGTTCGTACTTTAGACTGCGGGGCTATGCTCTGCCTACATCTCACCTAAGATGAGAATGAAATGAGATGATGCCCATGAAAATGTGTTTTTAAAGCCCCCAATTCTCTACAACAACAAACAACAACAACAACAAAACAGTGGTCCTCTCCTTACTGGGGCTTTAGGAAAACTCTTCTGGGGGCCTAAAGAGGCACTTCTGTAGAGAGAGGTGATGTGTCAGCAGCTGCCTGTCAACCCAGTGCCACTAAAAATTCATATTGATGGGGCACAGACTGACGTACCTGCTTGCTCTGCCATCTGCAGACCCCACAGTCAAGCAATATTGGAGATGGCAGGGATGGGACTCCCTTTCTCTAGCCAGTTCCAATTTGCTTTTTAATTGGCTCCAGCCTGGTGAACGCTGTCAGGGTCAATCTGTGACCTTTTCTTCTTTCCCAACAATCTCCAGCTTTGCCAGGCCGTCAAGCCTGTTGGCAGGCTGCTCTGCCAGTCCCAGAGCACCTTCCACTTCCCAGGGTTTTCTGTGCTCCCTGCACTGGAGCCTTCCCCCAGTATGCTTAGTCTAATGCTTAGTCTAACCCACCCCTCTCCCCATTCTTAACCTCTTTCTGCTCCACGCAGCCGTCTGCTGGACACTCTGCTTTCTCCCTTTGTTGCAGTGTTGAATAAGCCTCCTACTAAATAATTCAGTGCTTTGGAGGACCCAGCCTTGTAAAGACATAACAGTATCCCCACATACCCCACTCTGTTCTTGCAGGTGCTTTCTCATCAGCTGCCTCCTGCATCTCCTTCTACTTCTCCATTCCATCCCTCACTCCCACAAGACTCCTACCCTGTCGTTTTCTTGCTCAGAGGCCTGGTAGCCCCGCAGGCTCTCGGTTGTTCTCATATTCTACTGTCGCTCAAAGCCCTGTCTTAACTTGGACCCTGACCAGATGTTCCGGCTTACTTTGTTATTTCTCCTTTCAAAGCAGCCCATACTCTTGACAAACAGAATCACTCCCACTTTTTCCATAAGCAATATTATTTTTTTTATTAGTTTATTTTTAATTAGAGAGTCATCGTGAGGGTACAGTTACAGATCCATACATTTTTGTGCTAATGCTTCCCCCATACAAAGTTCAATAACCCATCCCTTCACCAGTGCCCATTCTCCACTACCCGTAAACCCAACATCCCTCCCCCCCTCCCCAGACCCGAGCTGCTTCCTGACCCTGGCCTACAGCCACCGCCAACAGATGCATGAAGGAGGGAACAGGGCTGCCAAGCTGGTTGGTGACCAGTTGCCGTTTATTCGATCCTCCCCGTGTGCCTGTTTTCCCAGTCTCCCTGAGTGCCCCATAGCAGTCTCACACAGCCCCTCATTCTCGTCTCCTCCTGTTCCTCATGCTACTCTCCCCGAGCACAGTCTCACAGCCTTAGTCTAGTGCCCAACCTCCCAGTACTGGGTGTAGTAACCACACCTAGGTCAGGTAACTCAATCAACATATGTAAAGCCCTTCCTCCAGGAAGCTCTCCTAAGACAAAGATCTCTCATGGACATATTTCTTCTTTCCTTAGTCCATAGCCATTTAAATAGTCACCTTAAGTTTACTTCTTTTTCTTCTTCTTTTTAATGAATCACCTTGAGATACAGTTATGGACTTACAAACTTTAGTGATTACGTTTCAGTCATGCAATGATCGAGTACCCATCTCTCCACCAGTGCCCATTTTCCACCACCAATGTTGGCAATATCCTTCCTGCCAGCCCCTTTTTCTCCCCCCCCCCCCACACACACCTCTGTGGCAACACAATCTCTCTTACTCTTTCTCTCTCCTTTTGGCTGTTACAATTTACAATACAAGTACTAAGCAGCCATCATGTTTGGTCATAGTCTACTTTCAGCACACATCTCCCATCCTGAATGAGCCCTTCAACCATCATTTACTTAGTGGCCCCTTCTGTATCCCAGCTGCCTTTTCTCTCAGCATGTGAGGCTGGCTTCCAAGCGGTGGCGCCATCTTTCTGGCTCTTATGTCTACTATCCTTAGGTGTTAGTCTCCTATTATGTTATTTTATATTCCACAAATGAATGCAGTCATTCTATGTCTGTCCTCTCTCTCTGACTCATTACACTTAGTTTGATGCTCTCCATGTCAATCTGCTTATATGCAATTTTCATGATTTCATCTTTTCTAACAGCTGCATAGTATGCCATTGTGTAGATGTACCAGTTTCTTTGTTTTTTATTGTAAAGACTATTTACTGTCTTAATCTATTTTTATATATGTCATACATTTATTAAATATAAAAATTCACATATTTAAAAATATTTTTATATATACCCTAAATCTATATTAAATATAAAAATTGTATTTTTATCTACATCTTTATTTATTTATTTTTTATTAGTGAATCAGCATGAGGTACAGTTACATATTTACAAATTTTTGTATTTGTGTTTGTGTTTCAGTCATACAATGATCAAGTACCCATTCCCCCACCAGTGCCCATTGTCCACCACCAATGATCCCAGGAGCCCTCCCACCACCCCCATCCCATTCCCCCCCAAAGTTTCTTTAACCATTCATCTGTTCTTGGGCACTTGGGTTTTTTCCAGATTCTGGCTACTGTAAATAGTGCTGCAGATGTCATTTCTGTTGTATTTTTTTTTGCATCTCTGAGATATATTCCCAGAAGTGGTATTGTTGGGTCAAATGGGAGCTCAATTTCTAGTTTTTTGAGAAATGTCCATTTAAGTTTACTTCTTAATAATCTTTCTAGTCATTTTGTATGGTCACAGTAAGAGAAACATTAAGCTTATAGGGTAGATTTTCTGGAGACATCTTGATATAGATGGTTTGAGGGCTATGGTTTGGGCTCTAATCCCTTCAGTGTCCTTGTTCAGTCACTTCTCCTTGTATCATGACAGAATTAAATTGTCCATGACCATGCTCTTAACTTATTTTAAGTTTTATGGCATTCCGCCTGTCTCATTTCGATGCCAGGGTAGCTTATCCCTTGTCCTGGGTCCATCCAGTCCCTTCATCGAGACCCTGATTCTGGGGTGCTAGGAACGAAGGGCAACTGAGGCTAAGTTGAGTAAATAAGACAGATGCCCAGGAGTAAATATTATGCAAAGTCAATTAACTCCCAAGTTACAAAAGCTTAGCATTAACTGTCTTCCTGTGTCTATACAAAAAAGACATTGCTCTAAAGTAAACTGTGCAAAAGACATAAGAAAAAGAGAAAAAGCAATATATCACTTACAAATACAAAACCCAGAGTCTTGAGAAGGATCTGACCTTACAAGTCATAGGGTCTGGTTTGGGGATATAGCGATTAACAGATAAGGAAAGAGAGCACAGAGGAGAGGTTAAAGATAAACACAGAGAAGTGGGAGTGCTTCTTGAGCACTGTGATGGGTGTAACCCAATAAACCTAAGCTCCCTTTGGGAAGGGAGAAAGGACAAATCAATGTTATCCTACACTTCACAAGTGTCAATCTTGCTCTCTATCTCAGTGCACCCCTCGTATTTTCCATCTCCCCTACTCTGATGTGCTTCCTATAAAGAACAGTTCTCAATTTCTGTTCCCTTTGAGGATTTATTGTTTCTTTACTATATTACTTTATGTACACATATGAGAAAGATTATTCTGTGTCTTTTCCTCCCTTTCTGATTAACTCCACTCAGCACCCATCCGAGTACCTGTAGATAGCATGATTTCATCTTTGCTTATAGCCAAGCAGTATTTTATGTGTGTATGTATGTACCAGTCATCTGTTATTTGCTGTTTCCAGATTTGGGCTATTGGAAATAGTGCAGCAATGAAGATGAATAAGTGTCTTTTCTGAAGAGAGTTTTTTGGGCCTTTGGGTTAAGTGCCAAGGAGGTGAAATTGCCGGATAATATGGGAGATCAATTCCTAAGATTTTGAGAAATGTCCATATTGTTTTCCAAAAAGGCTGGACTAGTCAACATTCCTATCAGCGGTGGATGAGGGTGCCCTTCTCTCAACATCACTGCCAACACTGATTGCTTTTCACCTTTGTGATGTATGAGGTGATATCTCATTACTGTTTTAATTTGCATTTCCCTGGTGATGAGTGGTGCAGAGTATTTTGTCATATGTTGTTTGGTCATTTATATCTCTTCTTTGAAGACATTTCTGTTCATCTCTTCCCCCACTTTTTGATGGAGTTGATTGCTGTTTTCTTGTAAAGTTCTAGTTGTGCCTTATATTTTTTGGATAACACCCCCCTGTGAGGTGTGTGGTGGGCAAATACTACCAGGTTCTGGACTGTTTTTAAATTCTGGTCATAATTCCTTTTGAAGTGCAGAAGTTTCTCAGTTTGATGTCATCCCATTTATTTAGCGTTGTTTCTATTTTCTTAACAAATGGCATTGAATCATTGTCTCTGCCCGATTCAATGTCATGAAGGGTTCTGCCAATGTTTTCCTTAATAAAATGTATGGATTCTGACCTGATATCTATATTTTGACTAGACTTTTGTGCATGGAGTTAGAAATCTCAAAGTGGAGTTTCTGAAAATTTGGTCTTCTTCACTCAGGTCTTGCCTTCTTTTTCTCTGTAATTTAGAGGCTCAGCTACAACTGCTTTGCCCTAACTAGTCCCATAGCACCCAGGCAAGCCTGTGACTGGCTTCTCTTGGCTGCCTGTTTGTGTCCTTGCCTCGTCTGCTGTCTGGAGTTACTCCCAGCAGGAAAAGGGGATTCATATGAGTTAATCACCCACGGTGCCCTGTAAGGAGTTGACCAATCTAAAAGAGATGAAGAGATGACAAACCTATGGGAGTCCGTCCGAGTTAATACTTGAGTGGAAAAACTACTGAATTAAAAATAAGGATATACTTCCTTTTGGTCAGAGCAACAGTTCCATGTTTTTTCTTTCCCCAAAGTCCTTTTACATCCCTTTGATCTCACAGACCTTCTGACTTTCAGAAATATAGATTGTGATCTTTTAAAGGGAGTGAGTCAAATCACTTTTTAATGAGCTCTAAGGGATTTATGAACTTACTAGAAGTCAATTCCTTTGTCCCGCAACCCCTCCCTCCCTTGCCTTTATTTCTAAACTGGAATTTTATTGTATCAGATATACTGCTTGAAAAGATTCAGGCACAAGCTGTGGGTGGGAAATCATTTGGTTACAAAGAGCTACTTTCTATAATAGGATCTGACCTGAGTTATAGATAGGATCTGACCTGAGTTATAGTGCGTCTGGGTACACACCAATCTTTAACACTTGGGCCAAGGTTATTGATCACCCATAGGGGTGGATCTTATACAAGAAAAAAGTGTGCATTCCAGACACTCTTTCCCAGCCAATGCCCCTTCTCTCATAGCCATTATTCTACTTCTGTCATTGTCTGCTATGACAATAAGTTTTAATTCCTGTGGTTGTTAATCTTATAGAATGATAAATAAATAACAATTCCTCCATTAATGTTTTCCACAATATTTAATATTTCCTGTATCCCAGGCACTCTGTAAAAACTTGGCGTGCAGAATTCAACAGGATGCTGTGACCTTCCTCTATATTACCATATTGAATCCCCATACACACGTTGTCAGGAAGAGCACAGGGTTGTCTCCTCAGATTTTAGGCAATGAAATGGAAATTACGTGTTTATAACATGTTCAGAAGTTTTGAGTGCTTCCTGTGGTCACTCCGCAAGATTGGAATGTGTGTGGAACTGGCATTTGAACACCAAGTCAGATAGATTTGCCTCAGGCAGAAAGAAAATATGCCAGGACCCCAGTCCTGTCTCAGAAGAGGGTCTAAGGGAATGAGAGAAATCTAACAGCCCCCAAGATTGATCTTTCCATCCCACACCCCATCCTAACACACCACCTGTCACCACGTGTTGCCTTGGGCAGCTGTTCCCTGTGGACACGGCCTTTGAACATGGGCACTATCTTGGAGCACCTTAATCTGTGCATGAGAAGAGGTTGGGGACAAAACTAAGTGACTTAAAGCATTCCATTGAGATGCTAAAATCTTGGGTCGTGTTGAGTTTAACTTTATTTGAATAGTATTAACTCACTACACATGTATAAATTTAGAAACCACAGATTTGTTTTTATAAAAAAGCTTTGATTCAGCATCCAGAGATGACTGCTGTTAACAATTTAGTGTACGATCTTTCAGATAATTTCTCATGCCTTTAATTCAAACTAAAGTTTATATCATGGTCTTTTATTATTTTGCTTGTATTGAAGCTAACATTGTATAATGCATGCTCTATATGTGTGTCTGTAATATCTTTATGTGTCTGTAAACCTGTGTACCACCACCCAGATCAGGATTTAAAGCATTGCCAGTTCCCTGGAAGATTTCAGACACTCTTTCCCAGCCAATGCCCCTTCTCTCATAGCCATTATTCTACTTCTGTCATTGTCTGCTATATTTATAACTTGTTCTTTTTTTCTTAGCAATAAGTAGTGAATAGTTACCACGTCATTAACTCACATTGTCCTCTTCATCATCATCAACAACACTTCATCACTTATCAACACCATAAGTCTTAATGGCAAGATAGGATGAACCATACATTGTTAAACTTTAAGCCTATGTCTCAAGGATCCTTACTGGGCTATTACTCCTTTAATAGTGAAGGATCCTTCACTATTAAAAAGCCCCGATGGCTTTCTGATTTGATGACCTCAGGGGTCCTATTGAGCTTTAGAACAGGGTGTAGGGACAGTGAGTGGTTCTAGATTTTCCTTTGCTTCATTTGTGTGTGTGTGTGTGTGTGTGTGTGTTTCAAGGCCTTTTTTTGTGCCTTCTCTGAGCACCCCTAATTTCTTGGAATGCATGTGTGTTTATGCTGAATGTCCTAACAACCACACTCCATCTGTGTTGGAAAGGATGTCTTATAGCACAGCATATAATTAGTGTAAAGGGTTTTTCCAAGAGAGTAAATTCTAGGATGTACTATTTATCCCATTCCTCAGTTTCCTTAAACAAAATTTGTTAGGAGGGAAATTCATGGAACAAGTTAAGCACCTCAGTTTAGAAGAGATTCTTTTGAAATGGCATTGGTGAGCAAGGAAACTAGCTGTTCTGATTAGTGGACTTGTTCGTGGAGACACTGACAGGAAAAATCCCTCCTGTCTTCCTGAAACAGTTTCCTGCTGAAGTGCTGAAGAGTGAAGTCTTTCCCCTGCAGGCATCAACCATGTGCATTTGAGAGGTGGCCCTCTTTTACCCTCTCTCCCAGGTTTAGCTTTGATTGTTTTCTACTACTACTACCATAACCACTGCTCTGATGACTCGTCATTCTTCTTATTTTTTTTCACCAGTAGCAAAATGTGTTCTCCTACTGTTTCCATTTACTAAGTACTTGTTTTCTAGGCATACATGAGGCATATGTGTGTAATGCCTCATTATGTGCAATGTTTGGGCACATAAATGAA
This sequence comes from Sorex araneus, assembly GCF_027595985.1. Taxonomy (NCBI): domain Eukaryota; kingdom Metazoa; phylum Chordata; class Mammalia; order Eulipotyphla; family Soricidae; genus Sorex; species Sorex araneus. Next base: position 160,136,850 of record NC_073306.1, on the reverse strand, counting down.
GGAAAAAGTAAATGAGTATTTCCTAATGCATGGCTCCCTACTCAGATGCTAGAGTTACCACTGCTTCAGTGCTGGGGTCACTATGGCTAAGAGAGGATTTGTGAATACATGAAAATACAGCAGTGATGCAAGGGTTGGGATTTGAGCCCAGGTTTTTCTGAGTTCAAAATCTGTATTTTTCCACCTACTACAATCTCACCGAGTGAATGAATGACTAAATGAGTAAACCAACATACGTGGGACAATGAATACTTATTTTTAGCACCTTATATCTTTGCCATGGAAGGACATAGTGTTCCAATTAAAGCTCATTTAATTCCTTGAAACACTTTTTAAAAATTGAATCACCGTGAGATTCACAGTGACAGAGTTATTTATGATAGAGTTTCAGTCATACAGTGTTCCAACACCCGTCCCTTTACCAGTGCTCATTTCTTACCACCAATGTCCCTATTCCCAGTTTTCCTCCCACCTGCCTTCCGCCCCACCTCTGCATCCTCACTCTATGGCAGACACTTCTCTCTCCCCACCCTCCACCTTTCATTATCCTTTTAGGCACTGTGGTTTGCAATCCTGTTACTGAAAGGGTATTATGCATATCACTTTACCTCCTTTCAGCACTCAGTTTCTGCCCAGAGCAATCATTTCCAAATATCATTGTCTTAGTGGTCCCTTCCCTGTCCTAACTGCCCTATCCCTTCCCTTTTCTGGCAAGCTTCATATCATGGTTAAAACACTTTTGCCTTGTGAATTTCCAAACTGTCAATGGTGATGTAGGGTTATATTCACTCATCACTGTCATCCCGTTGTTCATCGATTTGCTCGAGCAGATCCCAGTAACATCTCCATTCGTCCCAGCCCTGAGATTTTAGCAGCCTCTCTTTACTTGTCCTTCCAAATGGTGCTGTATTGGAGGCTCTTCAGGGTCAGGGGAATGAGACCCCTTATTGTTATTGTATTAGCATATTGAATACACCACAGGGAGCTTGCCAGGCTCTGCCATGCCTAGTAGAACCATACAAGGAATAAACTTGAAGATTAAAAGGAATGGGGGCTGGAGCGATAGTACAGTGGGTAGGGCAATTGCCTTGCACTTGCTGACCCGGGTTCACTCTTTGGTATCCTATATGGTCCCCCCAGCACTGCCAGGAGTAATTCCTGAGGCAGAGCCAGGAATAATCCCTGAGCATCACTGGGTGTGACCCAAAAAGCAAATAAAAAAGTAATTATAAACTTTATTATATATCCTGTCATGAGGTAGCAAGTTTTTCAATATTAGTTGTCTAGGCAGACTGGAACGATAGCACAGTGGGTAGGGTGTTTGCCTTGCATACAGTTGACCTGGGTTTGATTCCTCTGTCTCTCTTAGAGAGCCCGGCAAGCTACTAAGAGTATCCCGCCTGCACGGCAGAGCCTGGCAAGCTACCCGTGGTATATTCCATATGCCAAAAACAGTAACAACAAGTCTCACAATGGAGACGTTACTGGTGCCCACTCAAACAAATCGATGAGCAGCGGGACTACAGTGCTACAGTGCTACATTTGTCTAGGCACAACCGTGCCTTAAGGGCTCAGGGGGATAGTTCAAAAGTTCATGCCTCGCACTTGTGCCCTGGGTTCTATTCCTGGCATCAGTGATCCCCTAGCACTGCTGAGCATGGTTTTAAAGTCAGTCAAATGAACAAAAGAACCTAATTTTAATTAGTAATTTATGTCGATCTATAATGACTATGCAGAATCAGAAATAATAGTGGTTTAAATAAGAGAATTATTTGTATATCTCTTTAAAATACAATTAATTTGGAGGTGGCTAGTTTAGGACTTGTATAATGATAAAATATATTTTTTAAGACTTATCTGACTCTCAGGTCATCAGGGATATAGATACCTTTCCTTTCTCTGGTCTCCCTCTCCACTCAGGAGCAAGCGTCTCCTCTCAAGGGCTCACTGTACCATAAGAAGGAAGGAGACTTGGAAAGTGCCCCGCATCCACCTGTGATTGTACCTCCATTTCTTAGGGTCTTCCTTAGGCTAGCTACTGATCTCTCTGTCCTGCTAATGGTGTACGTGCTTCTGAGATTCCATCTTTTGGATGGATCAGCCCAGACATGTTCTTATAATGTGCTTTAATTTTACTGTCTGTAGTGATCTTAGCTTTCTTTGAATTTTCCTTACTGAAAGAAACATACCCAAAGCTCAGCAATGTAAGGTTTGTGTGTTATTTTTCAACTTTTGTAGTGAATCACTGTGAGATAGACCCTTACAAAGCTGTTCATGATTGGATTTCAGTCATACAGTGTTCTAACACCCATCCCTCCACCAGTGTACATTTCTCAGTACCAGTGTCCCCAGGTTCCCTCCTGCCACCCCCCACACACCGCACCCCAGCCTACCTCTATGGAAGGCAGTTGTCGTCGTCGTCTTCTTCTTCTTCTTCTTCTTCTTCTTCTTCTTCTTCTTCTTCTTCTTCTTCTTCTTCTTCTTCTTCTTCTTCTTCTTCTTCTTCTTCTTCTTCTTCTTCTTCTTCTTCTTCTTCTTCTTCTTCTTCTTCTTCTTCTTCTTCTTCTTCTTCTTCTTCTTCTTCTTCTTCTTCTTCTTCTTCTTCTTCTTCTTCTTCTTCTTCTTCTTCTTCTTCTTCTTCTTCTTCTTCTTCTTCTTCTTCTTCTTCTTCTTCTTCTTCTTCTTCTTTCTTCTTCTTCTTCTTCTTCTTCTTCTTCTTCTTCTTCTTCTTCTTCTTCTTCTTCTTCTTCTTCTTCTTCTTCTTCTTCTTCTTCTTCTTCTTCTTCTTCTTCTTCTTCTTCTTCTTCTTCTTCTTCTTCTTCTTCTTCTTCTTCTTCTTCTTCTTCTTCTTCTTCTTCTTCTTCTTCTTCTTCTTCTTCTTCTTCTTCTTCTTCTTCTTCTTCTTCTTCTTCTTCTTCTTCTTCTTCTTCTTCTTCTTCTCCTTCTCCTTCTCCTCCTCCTCCTCCTCCTCCTCCTCCTCCTCCTCCTCCTCCTCCTCCTCCTCCTCCTCCTCCTCCTCCTCCTCCTCCCTCCTCCTCCTCCTCCTCCTCCTCCTCCTCCTCCTCCTCCTCCTCCTCCTCCTCCTCCTCCTCCTCCTCTCCTCCTCCTCCTCCTCCTCCTCCTCCTCCTCCTCCTCCTCCTCCTCCTCCTCCTCCTCCTCCTCCTCCTCCTCCTCCTCCTCCTCCCTCTCCCACTCTCTCCCTCTCCTTTTGGGCAGTGTGGTTTGCAATATTGATACTGAAAAGTTGTCAAGAATATCCCTTTACCACTTTTAACCCCCAGTTCTTGTCCAGCATGATCATTCCCAGTTATTATTGTCATACTGGTCTCTGCTCTATCTAACCTACCCTCTGCCCCCCCCCCCACACACACACACACTTGTGGGTAGATCCAACCATTCATTAGTCCTCCTAACCCCTGTTTTCCCTGGCCATGGATATTAGGTCTTCTCCAAGGGATATTTTAAAAGGTGTTTTTGTGTGTGTGTGTGTGTGTGTGTGTATGTGTGTGTGTGTGTGTGTGTGGAGAAGGAGAAAGTGAAGTAGCCTGTTGTATTGTGGTAGATGCTCTCCTGATGAGTCAAAGGTGATGAAGAAATGACTGCCAAGGAAAGCCAGTGACGTCGTGTGCAGTATTGCCTGGTAGTCCATTGAGAATGTGGGGGTCAATGAGAGTTTTGCCATCTTCTTTGAAAGCTGTAATTAACTCAGGTCACCCCTGGGAGCCTTCTGCTCACATAATCGACCCATCGGCATGGTTATATATTTTCAGAGAAATAGACCTGGACGCAGTGTCCACATTAGGAAGCATTTACAGTTTCAGTCTGTCCTCAGAAAACCCCAGGGATTTGGATCTGCAGGATCGCACGCCCACCCGCAGTCCCGGGTGAATCTCCACCTAACTTTTTACCGTGGGGCTGAATTGCAAACTGACAATTCTTGTTGAGAATTGCTCACTAATCAGTCCTGCCTGGAATTGGTAGAAAGAAACTGAGAACAGCAAAGATGAAGTGCAGGAACAAATTAACGATGCGCTCAGAAAAAACAGGAGCAAGGCAGCCAGAGAGGGGGTGGGTGGGGAAATAGCTCCCAGCCACAAGCTTCAGCTGGAAAAAACTGTCATCCTATAGATGGAGATCCTGGCCCAAGTGGCCCTTTAGAGATGACTGGGGTTCTCATCCGGAGAGAACTGCTGGCGGAGTTGTAATGATCATGATTGGTTGAAATCTTGGCAGATGGTGGTAAGAGCTCTATTTACTTGGATAATTAAAATGGCAATGGATGTGCATGGCTGATTTCAAGATCTGTAAGCTGCAGATGACTGCCTTTGGGGGCAGACCGGGAATGGAACCCCTCCTTGCTTTAGAGTATCTGCACCTGACTCAAGTATCCAAGAGACAGGAGCCAGGGAGTAGTCCTGTGAATACTTCCTCTTGAGTTAAATCTTTTTTTTTTTCAGAAATAAGAAATATGTTGAGTTTTATTAGAAATTGATAATTTTTTTCTGAAGTGATATTATTACTTTCATCTTCTTACACAACATATTAGTTTAGTTTCTTCACATAATATTTGCTATTGTTAAAATTCTTTTTTTTCATTTTTCATTTTTTTCATTTATTTTTTGACATTATTGATATGGTGAACACAATTTTTGGTAGAGTATTGCAGGGCTTTATAATTATAATAAATATTCCACTTTTTTTTAGAAATTAACCTATTTTTTAAAATTTATTTTATTGAATCACCATGTGGAAAGTTACAAAGTTCTCAGGCTTATGTCTCAGTTATACAATGCTCAAACACCCATCTTTTCACCAGTGCCCATATTCCACCACCACAAAAACAAAAAACAAAACAAAACAAAACACAAAACCCAGTATACATCCCACCCCCCACCCCCCAGCCCCCTTCCCCCCTGCATAACTGATAAATTTCACTTCCTTTTCTCTTTACCCTGATTAAATTCCATATTTCAACACAAAACTCACTGTTGTTGTTGGAGTTTCAACACAGAACTCACTATTCTTGTTGAAGTTTATCCCCTAAGAATACGGCCCTATTGACAAGGAAACACTTGATAATTAGTTTTTCACTGTTTCTGTATTTTAGTACTTAAGTCCAGGGAGATTTAAGTTGGAAACTGAGTCATTTTCCTTCCTGGGACAGCATGGAGCAAAAGCTTAGTTCACAGTCTGGAGACATGGCTGCAAGCACTCGATGGAACCCCAAGTAATATAGCTGTCTCTGGATCCTGCTCGTTCAGCAGCAAAGCGGCTGTGCAAAGGCATGGCCACCTGGGTCGAATCTCGGCGGAGCTCGAGCCGGCACCGGCCCCAGCCCGAGACTGCCATTGAGTTAAATCTTAACCTTGAGTACTCTGGCCCTCTCCGCATAACTCGTCCCCAAGTGGGGGGCGGGGAGTATTTTTCAGGAAGACAAGCTCTGCTGACAAATGTAAATTTTCTTTTTCTCTGAACAGGACAAACAGTTCTCTTAATTGCTTAGATCTTTAGTAAGACTGGTGGCTTTAATGCTTCTTTATTTTTCTTTTAATATTTATTGTCTGATAGAACTTTTATGGCTTCTCTGCGAGAGAGGCGAGGTACTATGGCCTAAAGAGTATGGGACAGGCCTGGGCTCAAATCCCACCTTTGCTACTTTATAAGCTATATGATTTATGATTTCATTCTTTTTCCTGTATCTTTTTTTAGGTTTTTGGCTTTTTGGGTCACAGCCGGCGATGGACAGGGGTTATGCCTGGCTCATGCACTCAGGAATTACTCCTGGCAGTGCTTGGGGGACCATATGGGACGCTGAGAATTGAACCTGGGTCGGTCGCGTGCAAGGCAAACGCCCTACCTGCTGTGCTATTGCTCCAGCCTTTCCTGTCTCTTTTTAAGCCTCTTACAGCCTTGTTTGTTTCATCTGTAGAAGGGATTAATATCTATAACATACACCTCTGGGGTATAACAAGGACTAGTGGTTTCTACAGAGGGTAGTTATCCATGTCCATATTATCATTTATAGAGGAGGACCAAAGCACATATGGAGAAAGGGCTTCTCGTGGGTGTGGTGGCAGAGATGGGCAGTGCAACCCCCCTCGTTTCACTGGAAATTCCAGGCATTGCACGACCTCTGTTATTAATGCCTTCATTTCTAGAGCTTTGGTGAAAGAGTGCGGCAGGAGTCAATTCCTTCCTACAAATCCTACCTCTTAAGCCTCTCGGCATTTCTCTATAAAGTTGAAGTGTGCTCCAGGTCCCCTCTGCCTCCTGGTGTTTGCAGGGGCAGATCTGAGAAGAGGAGAGTGGATATGTTGGTGGCGGCAGGGGTGGGGGTGCCCCTGGTTCCGGGCTCAGTGAGATAGCTCAGAGCACTGCAGTGTGTGCTTCGCATTCAGGGGGCCTGTGTTTGATCCCTGGCACCACATGGTTTGAGCCCCCGTGGGAATGACCCCTGAGCGCCACAAGGAGTATAGCTCCTAAAGATCACTGGGTGTGTCCCGAAGACAAAAAAAGGGTGTGGGGGTGGAGTGGGGTGGGGCACAGAATTAGCTTGAGGGTCAAGGTGCTTGGTGCTTGCTTTGAATGCTCCAGACCCTGATTTAATTTCCAGCACTGCCAGGACTGACCCCTTGAGCATAAAGCCAGAAGTCCCTAGCCACTGCTGAGTGTGGCCCAAATCCTCCAAAGTAAGGGCTCCATAGGGTTCCCAGAGTCTTTGGGGAGGTTAGGACCACGCCTAGCAGTACTCGTCTTACTTCAGACTCTGCTCAAGTGTCACTCCTGGGGGTGCTCAGAGGACCATATGCAATGCTGGAGCCTGAACCAGGGTCACTTGTATGCAAGGCCAATGCCTTAACCTTGTATTATCATTCTGGTCCTAGTTCTGGAGTCTTTCTTTGTGATTTCTTGTTTGTGATAAGAGAAAGATGAGCTGCAGCAGTTTTATAGCATTTAAAAGTCAGTTTCCCAAAAGATTGTCCAGGCTTCTGACTTTTTACTGCCACCCAGACCCCAATAAAACTCTCTGCAAAGGAATAAAATGATCATGAAGCAGAAATAAGCCAGTGATGCTATGGGGACATTTTCACATGTGTGACTATTTGGAGTTAAACTATGTAATCACGGGTGTGAGATGGGTTAGTGATGTAAGGTTAGGCTGTACCCACCCTAGTTCAGGCCGCTGGAAACCTGGATGGGAAAGGGAAAACCCTGATGATGGGTAATCATGGTGTTCTGGAGCCAAGTGGAATTTTAGGCAGCATCACCAGCACCTCAGTCTTGAGGCAAGATCTTTTCAGCCTTGTCCTGGAAGAGGCAACCAGTTATTTTTAATTTTTTGCCTTTTGGGTCACACTTGGTGATGCTCAGGGGTTACTCCTGGCGCTGCAGTCAGGAATTACTCTTGGCAGTGCTCGGGGGACCAGATGGGATGCTGGGAATCGAACCCAGGTCGGCCGCATGCAAGGCAAATGCCCTACCCACTGTGCTATCACTCCAGCCCCGAGGAAGCCAGTTTATGATGGGAAAGCAATGATATTTTAAAAAAATCTATGATCTCGTTTTTGAAAGACTGTCCATATTGTTTTCCAGAAAGGCTGGACCAGTCGGCATTCCCACCAACAGTGAAGGAGCGTCCCTTTTTCCCCACATCCACGCCAGCACTGGTTACTTTTGTTTTTTGAATGTGTGCCAGTCTCGGTGGTGTAAGATGATATCTCAATGTTGTTCTGATTTGCATATCCCTGATGACTAGTGATGTGGAGCATTTTTTCATGTGCCTTTGGGCCATTTGTATTTGTTTTTTAAGGAAACTTCTGTTCATTTCTTCTTCCCATTTTTTGATGGGGTTGGAGGTTTTTTCTTATACAATTCTACAAGTATCTTGTATATCCTGGATATTAATCCCTTATCAGATGAGTATTGGGTAAATATTCTTTCCCATTCTGTGGGCTCTTTCTATACTAGAAATTGAGCTTCCATATGACCCTGCAATACCATTTCTGGGAATATATCCCGAGGATGCAAAAGAGCACAGTAGAAATGATATCTGTACCTATATATTCACTGCAGCACTGTTCACAATAGCCAAAATCTGGAAACAACCTGAGTGCCCAAAAACAGATGACTGGTTAAAGAAAGTTTGGTACATCTACACAATGGAATACTATGCAGCTGTTAGGAGAGATGAAGTCATGAAATTTGCTTATAAATGGATAAACATGGAGAGTATCATGCTAAATGAAATGAGTCAAAAAGAGAGGGACAGACATAGAGGGACTGCACTCATTTGTGGAGTGTAGGGTAGCATCACATGAGGCTGACATCCAAGGACAGTAGATACAGGGTCTAGGAGGATTGCCCCATAGCTGGAAGACTGCTTCATGAGCAGAGGGGAGAAGGCAGGTGGAATAGAGAAGGGATCACTAAGAAAATGATGGCTGGAGGAAATAGTTGGGATGGGAGATGCATGCCGAAAGTAGATAATGGACCAAACATGATGACCTCTCAGTGTCTGTGTTGCAAGCTATAATGCCCCAAAGTAGAGAGAGAGTATGGGGAATATTGTCTGCCTTAGAGGCAGGGGGAGGGTGGGCAAGGGGGGGTATACCCGGGATATTGGTGGTGGGGAATGTGCACTGGTGGAGGGATGGGTGTTTGATCATTGTGAGATTGTAACCCAAACATGAAAGCTTGTAACTATCTCATGGTGATTCAATAAAATTTAAAATAAATAAATAAATAACTAAAATAAAATAAAGTGGAAAAAAATCTATGATTTCTTCTGCAAACAAGAGAATTTTCCAAGCCCATTTGTGGACGATTGGAAGGAGAACTTTACATTCCCTTTGCAGTCCCTCACCTTGTATTTATAGACCAGAAAAGAATAAGGACACACTCGTTGGAGAGTATAGAGACTGAGGAGATGGGAGAGGGGAGAATCACAGGAGTGCAGGCCTGAAATAGATATTCAGGTAAAGCAATTCAATCCTTCAGTTAACCAAGACTGTCACTGAATTTCACATCCCCCCCAGCTACTCTAGTTCACATTATAAACTCTTCCAATTACCTGAAATCTCACTTAACTTAAATTTCAGCACATCCCCCGGGGCCTTCAAATAATCAAAGTTTGCCTGTCGAAAGTAATCCTGGAGAGGGGAAACCACCCTGGTGACTCCCAGAAAGAGAGATCATAAAACAAGTCATCTTGGAGAATAGCATTGGAAGCATTGTTACCAACTCGAAACTGCCGCAGTGTTATCTGCAAATGACAGCGGCAAATCCAGACTTAGCAGGAGCCGGGGGAAGAGCCTGGAGAGCTGTACAGTTGCAGCCTGGTGTGTGCACATGGATGGGAAGGTGTGGCTGTGGGAGGAAATGGGCTGGAGCATTTCAACCAAGCCTGCATCAGTGTGCCGCTCACCCCCGGGCATTTGACTCTCTAGACATCATCCACAAGTTGAAGTGCCTATGCTTCAACCCCAGTGACAGTCCTGTGTGCTAGCAATAGAGGTGACTTAGCAAGACTTCAAAACTGCATAGTCCCAGAGAAGAGGAGGATGGGTTCATTTTAAGCAATAAAATCAAGTTGAAAAAGAAAGGCCATTTTGATACTTCTGCAGGCACTATCTTATCCACACCAGGCTAGTATAATGGAACTTCCTGCTTCTAAACGTGATGCAAAAGTGGGATTTACATAATCAGATAATTTGAGTAGCTGCTTAATGACAACAAATTAAATATATTTCATTAATACTTAATCATTTAATGACTAATTCTAATAGGTAGCACAAATATATGAGGAATGATGCATTTTTCAGCTTGGAAGGAATTGTAATTTTCTTATTTCTCAAATATTCATTGAGCACTCCAGAGAAGCTTAGCTGTGCTGTATTTAGCTCTGTACCTGCAAAACTCCTCAAGTCAGGTTCTGGCTACAGAATGGCTTCAATCTGAAGACAGTCAGACAAGTGGGCTGTGATGTTCTGTATCAGAGCGTCTCAAGATTTTTCTCTTCAGGACCCAAAACATTTTTATGCCACCTGTTTTTATAAAATAGGTATAGAAATCTAACATGGAATGATTACAGATCACAAAGAACTTGATTTTAAAACTAATTTTTAAAACATTATTCAACCCAATATGAGAAGTGTTGTGCTAGTGAAGGTTGACCACATGTCCATTACTCATGACTGTTCAGAATATGCTTTTTTTAAAAAAAAATTACTTATTTTTTAATTAGTGAATCATCATGAGGATACAATTACAGATTTACGCATTTTCGTGCTTGTGTTTCCCTCATACAATGTTCTAGAACCCATCCCTCCACCAGTGCTCATTCTCCACCACCAATGAACCCAGTATCCCTCCCACCCCCCAGTCCCACCCCCCCACCCCACCCCGCCTCTGTGGCAGAGTATTTCCTTTTGTTCTCTTTCTCCTTTTGGGTGCTGTGGTTTGCAATAGGGGTATTGAGTGGCCATCGTGTTCAGTCTCTAGTCTACTTTGCACAAAGGAGTATGCTTTTTGCCCCTGGAGTTTGTGAATGAGGACAGATGGTATCCCACACATAACCTGTGAGCTTTTCCAGGCCAAGACAAGGAGATCAGTGAAGGAGAGGAAGCTGCAGGAGCAGTGGTTAGGACTAAGGAACTTGAGAAGCAGAAAAGTCAGAGAGGGGGATTACAGCCAGCTGGTAGAAGGTTATTGCTTGTCAGTTTCCTTAAAGGAGGAAGTAGTAGTGCAAGAGAAAGGAGCTGACTTATGGTTTCCCAAGGGATTTGAGCCTGTTCTGAGCAGGTTGGAAGACAAGCAGAAGTTTTCATGATGCCTCGCAGCCAGAGATCCCTGCGAACAGAAAGTTGGAGTTCTTAGAATGGAGGAGGTAAGGCACTCATGTTGAACTGCTGTGTGCTGTTTCACTAAAGCTCTGTTCCTGGATGAGGGATGGGGGGGTGTAAGGTAGGAGGAGGAGAAGTCACAGAGTCAAAAGTAGAGGTAGTCAGGGGAGGAAATGCCTTGAATGAGTGAGAGTTTCACTGAGGAGTTTGTAAATTATTCCTGTAAGGGAGCCCATCAGCCACATGTGTTATGTCATTTCCCTAGGGAGCCTCTCTGGATTCACAAGTCATGTTCCTGTGGTGGCTAATGAGGGCAAAATTGATCCCATCAGTAAAATTCTCCAAGGACTACCAGTCATTGATGCAGAGGGGCACTCCGCAGAGAGGTTCCCTCCTTGACACCCCAGCTCCTGTTCCTCTCTCTTGGCAGTTATCTGGTTGTAATGCCGTTCAAATAGTAATGTCTTATGTCAGATAGCCATTTAATTATTATGAGCTTCCTCACAGCCGTTATGCTGGACTTTACTGCAGATAACAGTTGAGGGAGAGATAAAGGGTGCTCGGTGGTGAAAGGGGGTGGGGCTTGCGTTCTCAGGACCATAGGCACACGGCTTCATGGAGTTGGTGTGTGGGCATGAGTTCACACTGACAAATGGAGGTCAGGCCCTGCTGCAAGAATGGGATTGAAATGCAAGTCAAAAGATATCTAGTCCCGCGAGGATAATGGAAATATTTCCTGCTAGCTGGCACACTTGTCCCAAACCAGCCTCTGCGACTGCTGCTTTCCTTTCCCCAGGGTGGTGTCTGCCCTTTGTCTAATCAGTAGGGGCACGCCCTCTGCAACTGTGTCAACCTCACCACCGAGGGCCTCTGGGTATGATTAATAGACTCTCAGAGGCTCCCTGAAATAAAAGGAATGACTATGAAATACCTGCCATTTCTTCTTTTATTTTATTTTTATTTTATTAAGTAGTTCATGTTTGATTACATTTAATATTCAAACACCAATCCCACCACCATTACAACTTCCCACCACCATATTTTGGATGTTTTCATCCCGAACCCCAATCCCTGCCCCAAAGCAGAACCAAAATAATATATTTTGTATGGTTTGTTATGAAAAGTTACTGAAAATGCTACAAAAAAGTCTCCTTAGAGGAAAGAGTGTGAAGATTGTTGTATTTCACCCAGGGGCCATTTAGCTGTTCTATAAGAGATCAATGACATGTTGTTAAAGGTTGAGCCTTGTGTGCTTATATACATACATATATATATATATATATATATACACACATACACATATGTATGCATATATATCTGTAAAATAATATTTCCCCCTAAGATTGGTTGCCTCCTGCTTTGAACCCCATCAAAAGTTCTGCGGTACTCTTGGAGTATGGGTAGGGTGTGTGGTATGAAGTGTCCAAATGTGGCCATGCAGTCCAGGAATAGGTTGACTCATGGGTGAAGCTTGGCGCGAGCATGTGGATGGGGGCCGTGAGCAGGATGGCAGTTGAGTTCTGGAGGTTTTCTGCTGCTGGGTCTGGGTCCCTTGGGGCAGGAAGGGGTTTCACCCGTCCCCTCTAGGGTGCCCTGAGTGAAACAACCTAGTGCGGGGTCCGGAGGCATGGTTATGGCGAGTGCCATGCTACGCTCCCTTCCAGGAGAGAAGGACATGTGATCTGGATGGTGGCTGATGATGAGATTATCTGGTGCCAGCCAGAGGTGCTTATGGGCCTGATGCTGATCTGCCAGAGATGGGGATACAGGCAGAGGATCTCCGTTCCCGGTTCCGTTGAACCCAGAGGTCGCAGTCACAAAGTCCCACATACCTGGATTTTCCATTCACTCATTAGTGAGGTTCAGCTCAAGCGTGCGGAGAGAGGCCATGAGCATGGCAATACCTGCCATTCCTTTTCAACCTTTATTCATGAACCCTGAGATGGAAACCTGAGCAGGGTTGGGATATCGGCTCAAGACAGTGACTCTGCGTGGGTCCTAGTGGTCCAAGTGCCCCATTTCCCACCATTTATTCTCCCACACCCCCAGTTTAGAGGAATGACTGCTGGGTCTGATGTACAGGGACAGTGGGTAGGTATCCTGGCCCCCCACAACCAAAGGATAGCACATCTTAAATTGGTTGGAGACCTTGGAGAGCAGAGACAAACTGAAATGCAAGGGATACCAGCTCTCCCACTATCCTCCAGCCCCTGATCGCCTTTCCTGTCCATGGTAACTCTTGGCCCTGCCCTCAGTTTCCAGACACACTAGCCTCCTACCCGCTTCTAAGTCTCCTTCTCTGTCCTCCTGCGAGCCCCTTAAGTGCCATTGTCTGCCCCAAGCATTTCTGCACTAGTGTGGCCTTAAGGCTGCTTATGACCAAAGATTCCTAATGGATATATATATATATCCATTAGAAATATATACATATGTATATATATACATATACACACATATATATACATATATATATATACATATATATATATAAATCCAGTTCACCTTTGTGATAAAGAATACATCACCTCTTGATCTTCCCTGTCCTCACCTGCGAAATGGGGCTAATTTTAACACCTGTCTCCTAGGGTAGTCAGTCAGATTCATAGGATGCTTCAAATAGAGCCTGGGGCACAGTTTGCAAAATAATGCTGCTCATTAAAGCATGGCTGTGAAGGGTCTTTATCTCATAATTGTTGCTCCTAGTAGTGCCTGGCTCAAGGAGGCCATTCCGGGGATACCAATAACTTTTCTCCTTCCCTTCTCTTGACAATATACTGAAAACATCCTTTCCTGGGTGAGGAGAGAGCAAATGTGCCTGGCACCTACTTTCCACAAGAGCCTGACAAGCAGAATGGCCCTCTGACTGCAAGACAAAAGCAAGCGGTGGACGCAGGGCAGACTGTCTGGGCCCACTCCCGAGTGACCTGTAATCAGTCTGTTCTCCTCAGCTCAGGCCCTCGGGGGTGTGGTTTGGTGGACATGTGACCAGCTGCTAGCAGCTATTCACAGCCGAGGCTGTAGCTGTGCGTGCTCCTGCTTGCCCGGATAGCACTCTGCCCACAGCACTGTGCTGGGTGAGGTGCTGCCTGTGCCCCGTCAGGCTTCTGTAGGCCGGCCAGCTCAGAGCACCTGCACAGCCAGCCCTGACCTCCGCCTGCCTTCCCCATCTCTGGGTCTTGGCAGAGCCTTTTCCCCAAGCTGTCAGCCTGGGAGATGACTCCGACAGCATGTTGTGAGGGCAGGAGTCTTTCTAGAAGGATCCTTGACATCACTCCCCATGTTGCAGACCCTCTGGCACCAGTGCCTCCCCGACCTTGCCCTTTCTTACCTGGCTGGGGTATGTCTCACCTGCCAGCTCTCTCCAAAGCAGCTTTTGTCGACACCCTTGCAGTAGCCAGTGCTCTGCTCACTTCCTTGTTCTGGTAGTGCTCGGGCATCTCACCTTTGCACCTTGGGGATGATTGGTTTGTTTTTTATTCGCTTTTTGGGTCACACCCAGCGATGCACAGGGGTTACTCCTGGCTCTGCACTCAGGAATGACTCCTGGCGGTGCTCAGGGGACCGTATGGGGTGCTGAGAATCGAACCCGGGTCGGCTGCGTGCAAGGCAAACGCCCTACTCACTGTGTTATCACTCCAGCCCCAGGGATGATTGTTTTTAGGCCAAGAGTTGCATTTTATTTTCTTCTTCTTCATTTTTCACCCTTTAGTTAAGCCCAAAACAAACATAAAGCACATTAGAAGTGGCAAGAATGAAAGAGAGTATATCACTATGCAGTCTATAGACATAAAAGGAGAATAAAATAATTATAAAAACAACTTGATATCAGTAAATTCACTCGATATGCACTGGACAGATTTCTTAAAAGCTAAGTAAATAGGCTTTGACTTAACCTTAAATACACATTGATGGCTTGCATTTTGGCGGTATCAACCTAAGGTTCTTATTTGGAATTTCTTTAAAATTTCTCAACTTTTGGGTTAAATAATCTCATTCTGATTTTTTTCAATAGATTAAAAACTATTAACATTACCTAGAATTCAGTTTGCAAACAGATATGATAAAGTCTTACCTTAGAGATTTCTTCCAAATCAAATTTGATAGTTCAATGTTATTAAATATTTAAGTCATTAGGGCAACAGGAAATTCCATTTTAATCTTTTTAAAAATCTGATAGTAATTTATGATATTGTTTAAATAAATCCTAGAGTAATATATATAATTTATGTTATTGTTTAAATAAATCATAGAGAATAATATGTATATATATTTTTAAAGGAATTGGTGATTATAATTTCTAATTTTACTCCCCCCACCCAGTAAGAGAAAACAGTTTAAACCTTTTACTTTCTACACTGCCATTAAAATCAACTTGTTGTGTTATTTTTACTTAATGTCTTTCTTGTTCCACCCCCAGGATTTAACAAGATCATTTATTCTTTAGGATATTTGACCCTTATTTGCAGGATTTTTCTCTCTTACAAGAATCATTACTTCAAAGTCATATTACTTAACATTTATATTTCAAGTCTCCATTCATATATCAAATCTAAACTATGACTTGATATACTGTACTACTCTTTGTTTCCTAACCCCTTTCTTCATCTCTGAGGTTCTTGATGTTCTGTTATTGTTAGTTTTTTTGTCAGATGATATCTGTAGGTGGACTCCACAGTAGGCTGTTTTTACTTGGGGCACCCCAGGGGGGGCAGGTGAGAACCTTTCCCACCCCAAGGGACCCAGCCCTGGCAGCGGACCTCCACAGCAACCACGGCCACGCTCCAGGCCACTTCCCGGACCGCACAGCCACTTCACATCTGCACAACACATTATAAGACACTTCCTACCCATTTTCCATAATTACCAAACCATATTTGATGGAGTTCAGACAGTAGGCAACAAATCATAGAGAGTGATACATACATACCTCTCGGAGTGCCTGGCAAGCTACCAAAGCTACCAAGAGTATTCTGCCTGCATGGGCAGAACCTGGCAAGCTCCCCATGGTGTATTCGATATGCCAAAAACAGTAATGATAGGTCTCATTCCCCTGACCCTAAAAGAGCCTCCAGTTGTTGGAAAAGACAAGTAAGGAGAAGCTGCTAAAATCTCAGGGCTGGGAGGAATAGAGACGTTACTGACCTGCTAGAGTAAATAGATGAACAATGGGATGACAGTGATACAGTGATAGTTAAACCCAAAGATGCTCAGGGGTTTCTCCTGGCTCTGCACTCAGGAACAACTCCTGGCAGAGATCAGGGGATCGTATGGGGTGCCGGGAATTGAGCCCGGGTCACTGCATGCAAGGCAAGTGCCTTACCAGCTGTACTCTCTCCAGCCCCTAAGAGTAGCATTTTCTATCATCACTGCATGCCACACCTTCATCTGTAGAGAAAGTGAATCCCTTTACCTGTTCCTGAGGATCCAATGCCAGTGTTCACTGTTTTCCCAAATTTTGGAGCACCTTCTCTGCCCTTCATCCTCACCATAAAAACAGTCATGCCAACACCCAAGTAGCACCTCTGGAATGTTTTCCACGGAAGGATTCTCATAGCAGCCCTCAGAGGGTGCTCTAGTCACACCCACTAGCATGTGGGGAGCAGGAGGCGTGGGGAGGCTGAGTCACTGGTCACGTAGTGAGTGGATGGGCGACCCAGGGTCTGAATTTTGGCATCCTGACTTTGGCTGTGACCCTAGCTGATTGCCAATGGCCAGACAAGTGCTGGTATACAGGAATATCCTGAAATAAAAGACTTATTACCGCTCAACATGTGGTCCTCCTGAAAACTGTGACTCTGAACTGCATCCTTCTGGATTCTGGAACTTTGACTCTCTTCATGTTACTTAGAAACTATCAGTAATTTGTAATGGCAGCTAGTAATTAGTAGTGATCATTAGATGTAGCGTCATATATTAGTATCTACTTTATTATAATAATTATTATTAATGTAACTGTAACTATAGAAAGGCACCACTCTAAACCTACATTTGTGTCTCTCTAGTGAGACTTGCTTACCTTAATTTGGCAGTGCAGTGAAGGCTTAGAATGAAAAGCATCTTCTGTGGAGGTTTTCAGTTGATTCCTTGTCAGTCTTGGGTAAGTTTGTTTACCATCCTGAGCCTCAGTTTCATCGCCAGTAGAACAAAAGGTGTGACCTTGTGGTTCCTGGAGTCTTCATTAGCTATGAGTGTGAGATCTGTAAAATGGGGATAATATCAGTTGTGTCACCAGTATAATTAAGCTGTAACTGACATATAAATTGTTTTACATGAAGTTATATATATGAGAGAGAGAGAGAGAGAGAGAGGGAGGGAGGGAGGGAGGGAGAGCGTATAACACCAATACCATGCTTTGTTCTCAGCACTAGGGAACTGGAATAAAAAATACACTTTTCTCCTTGCTACCTTGGGAGAGACAGATGTTGAAAATAGACCAATAATTAGTTATTTAACGCAGGACCAAGTGAGAAGTGCCGCAAAGATAAGCAAAATTGTAGAAGGGGAGGAGATGGACAAGGGAAGAGCTTGCTGAGAAGGAGACATTGCAACGGAGCTTTAGATGAACTCTAGAGGGTATGTGTGTATGGGGGAGCTGCCCAGTTCACATACAGAGAATGGCAATGTGGGGCTTTGTGGTAGGAGCAGTGGGCTTCGAGTGAACAGAAAGCAGGTAGTGAGGTGAGAGGAAGGACTATGGATTTGTTATAAGTGTGCTAGGAGGCCCCGGGGGATTTCGGGTCACCACTTGTTGCCATCTTCTGCCATTAAACAAGCTGCTTTCTGGTGAGCACGTGGACCACAGACTATAGGTGGGTAGAAGCAGGAGTCCATGTCCTGTCCAGTCGAGAGATGCTGAGTCATTGGAATGAAGATGCACGGATGTGCTTAAATCCAGTACACCGAGGGAAGGTTGACCCAAAGCACTTGCTGCCAAGTCAGGGCTGGGAGAGAAAGAAGCTGTAAGGGTGATTCCATTATCTGAAGGGGAAGATTCGGGGAGGGGCAGCTTCAAGGGGAGAGCCAGGGTTGGGCGGAAGATGCCTCTCAGATGGGGCTACACAGTGGGACTCCAGAGCAAGGACTCAGGGAGAGGCTTTTGCTGATGCATTCACTGGGGGAGAGTGTAGCATATAGACACGAACCAGTCTTTGGATAAGAGTTTGGTCACCTTGATTGAGTTAGGAAAGAGAAGAGGGCTAAGAACTCGGTCACAACCTGCATCATTTCCCCAGCCCATGATTCAGGTGGTGAAGATGTGGGAGTGGCACAGTGTCCATCATCTGACACTTGACACCCAGACCTGTGCAAAGGGGAGCATGGGGTTGGCTGGCCACTGGGCAGATCCATGGGTGGCCTTTGTGCTTCAGCTATTGCCCCTGAGCGGGATAAGAAAGGCTCCAGGAGGGCTGTGAGTCTATTCTAGACTGGGCCTGGTAGATATATTATACATTGAAATGTATTGTTTTGGTTTTGCAGTTATCAAGGGTGTCATTAAAAATATGGATTAGGTACCAAGAGATAGTACAGCATCATGGTGCTCACCATCCATGTAGCCATTCCCAGTTGATCTCTGGCATTACAGATAATCCCTGGAGCACTGCCAGGAGTGATCCCTGAGCTCAGAATCAGGAATAGTCCCTTAGCAAAACGAGGCACGTGCACAAAACAAAACAGAACAAAAAGAAATGGTTTAACCCATAGAGAGAAAATGTCAGTCTGCTAAGAATATATTTGGCTCCAACACAGAATTGCTAAAAGAGCCTGGAATTTGCAGTTAAGAGCTTGAGGGATATGGTCAAATGGACCATATCTCTTGCCTCATGACTTGCTGTGGCCCTTCGAGTCCCTCAGCATGATTATTTATAGTCTCTCTCCTCCCATGTAGAGTCCAAATTTGTGTTTATATTTTGAAGGGGACCTCCCAAGCCATGTTATGGTGCTGAAGGGCCACTCCTGGCAGTTCTTGGTTAACCAGGCTGGCAGTTCAATGCAAGGGTCAGAGAGTGCAGTGTTGCACTAGCCCTGCTTTTCTGAGAGGCATACAGGCTACACTGGCAGTGCTCAGGACCTTCAGGGCCGAATCCAGTAATTCTCAGAGACCCTATTGTACCAGGGATTGAACAGGGGTCATCCTTCTGCAAGGCAAGTTCCTTAACTCCTGTTCTCTCTCTCTCTCTGGCTTTGAGCCCATGTTTGAACCACAGTTTTCAGGTCAGCCTAAGAAAAACTAATAAATCTCAGCTATTTTGATTACGAAACAATCATAACAGATTTGGTCCTAGTTGTCATGTAGTGTTGATGGGAAGAGTGTCCCAGAATGTGTCCTGTTGCTCACCTTAAGTGACACTAAAGCAATAGCTTTAATTTAATTTGAAATAAAGTTGATGAAGCCCCTTTTGGCATATATCACCTTTCATTTTTGACTCTTAGCAACCTCAGTGAGGTGGGCAGAGCAGGTGAACCTCAGCGCCAAAGAATCCATCAAAGGTGAGCCCCAGTCCCAAAGAATGAGCCAATTATTGCCCTTACATCGCAGTGTTGATTAAGGTGCACTGCACTTACTCCTCTTCAAAGTTCATTTCAAGCATCTTCTCTGTTGCTTCTCCTCCCTGCTCGGCATCCAACTCCTGCCATGCTCTTAGCCCCTCTTGCCACCTTACCATTAAATATTTGTTAAATGAATGAATGTTCAGGGTGACATGGAATAAGAGCTGTCAAAATTGGCAACTATCTGTTCTGACTACACAAGAATTTGCGTATATGAGTGTTTATCCCTATACACACATTCAAAAGGAAGAATTTGGTGGAATTGTACTTAGTTTGCTTGCATGGCTTGTAATGTAACCCTTTCTATTTCATTCTTTTTTTTTTTTAAAGAAAATGAGCGTTGGGGATGGGGAGATGGTACAGTTGGCACATGCTTACCCTAAGGCATGACTTGATATCCCCACAGTGCCCCAGGGGGCACCACAGAGTCCCCCAAGCAGCACCGGATATATTCCTGGAGACTCTGAGCATTGCTAGGGAGGTCCTGGTGGTTCCCGGCAGTACAGGTCCCAAGTGTCCAACTCCAGTAACACGCTGGCACCCCTGCACTCAACTGCCCTGCTCAGTTTACTCAGAACCACTTGGGAATGGCCTCTGGGCTGCCTGAGCACTAATTGGGAGCCCCCCCCCATTCATCCTGCCAAGAAAAGAATATGAGACTTGGTCATATGTACTTTGAAGACATGTGAAATTGTACCTCCCAAATACATACGCTCATGTAAACTATTATTACATCAATAGACACCCCAAACATGATGCCATAGAGTTTTATGCATGTATATGAGATGATGTCCAGAAGTGCTCTGGGCACTGTGCAATCCTGGACTTAAACTCAGGGCTTTGTACCTACTTGGCAAGGTGATCGACCACTTGAGCACATCCATTCCTAGCCTATATATATTGCTTTTTGGCTCACACCCGGCAATGCACAGGGTTTACTCCTGGCTCTGCACTCAGGAATTACTCCTGGCGGTGCTCAGGGGATGGGATGCTGGGATTCGAACCCCAGGTTGGCCGCGTGCAGGGCAAATGCCCTACCTGCTGTGCTATTGCTCCAGCCCCTCTATGTATTTTTTATAGTAATAAAGTAATGGCTATTTACATACACACATATGAAAGAAAAAATAAGAGGAAGAAAATTGTAACTATATTGACTTCACTGCCCACACACATGTATTATGACCCACAGTCCATCTTGTTATTATTTGGTGGGGAGAAGGGAACTTCTTAGTGTGTGGAGGATCACTTGACCCCACAAAGTATTTATTGCAGCCCTTTGAGTTATTTCCCGGTCCAGGACCTGTACTTTGGGAAACGCTGATATGGAATCTGTCAGCTGCATTGGTCAAGTCCCTGAGGTTATCTGTGAGGTTGATCCCATCTCTTGCATTATGCTGTAGTAGGTACAAATTCCAGAGACTTCAGGAACGAACGGAGGCGGAGGGGCAGTGGGGACAAGCACGGGAGCAGGAGAGCTTGAAGGTTTACAACCTGGAATGTATTGTTTGGTTTTCCTGGCCTACCTGAAGACATTGAAATCTAGTCACTGTTAAGATTGGGACAGTCAGGCTGGAGTGATAGCACTGCGGGTAGGGCGTTTGCCTTGCACGTGGCTGAGCTGGGTTCGATTCCCAAAATCCCATATGGTCCCCTGAGCACCGCCAGGAGTGATTCCTGAGTGTAGAGCCAAGAGTAACCCCTGTGCATTGCCAGGTGTGACCCAAAAAGCAAAAAAAAAAATTGGGACAGTCACTTGCTCATGGGAGTTTTTCATTGTAGTCACACAGATGTCTGTGAGACCCTGCAGAGATGGCAAAGGTAGCTTTCAATAAAACTCAAGTCCCCTTCTCCCTAATGCCTGGGCCCTGGACCTGTCTCAAATACACACGTCTTGGAACCAAACGGGCAATCCAATAAACACGCTGGCTGCCACTTCTGTGCTGTGCCCAGCAGAGCTGGCGATAGTGACCTGCCATCAAACACATCACCCCTCCTTCAGCACATGGGTGAAAGAGATCCACATCAGTGGCTTAAAGACCAGAAATGTGCCCCCCATTAGCCACAGTCAGTCCTGGGGTTAAATAGGTTTTTGGTTTTCAGAACTCTGGGGAGTTTTGGAAAATCCTGGAGGGTGGTGAAAATAGTCTGTGCTTCGGGTACTGATCTTTTTCTTTTCAAAACCAATGGGCCTTCTTATCCCTTGTAGACCAATGCTTGGCTCCGTTGGAGCTATTTGTTGAATGAGAGATCAGGCCCTAGTAGAGCTTAGGGAAGCTCCTGTTACCCTCAGCTTTCTCGTGTAGGAATAGCCTTCCCATTCATTTCCTGAGACCCAGAAATGTTTTATCCCATTTCTTCTGAGTAGATGGAAACCTTATTGCAGCCACATGGTCCTCTCAAAAGGAGTGAGGGGAGAAGTGCTGGTCAGACTTGCTACCTCTCCCAGGGACCTTCCATATGAGGAAAGAAAGAGTAATCCCATTATTGGGCAGGCACTGAGTAAGGAGGCAAACATTTTACCCCCTTGTTCTAGCACTAAAATGTAAGGAAATTTAAAATTACCTCATCTTTTTCTTTAGCTTCCCTAGGCTGGAAAAACCAGTGTAGTGTAGTAACCAACCCTGTTGATAATGACGAAGGGGATGAGTAGTATTGCAACGCTTATCTCACCCAGTACCCATGCTTCTCTGCAGTTCCACAGTGGATGGTTTCTCCGTGTGACATCCCATACTGATAATCCTTAACACAGTGAGATGGTGGGGGATGGAGGAGGGCATAGGGGGCTTAGTGTGCCAGGAACTGAGGTTCTGAGGGCTGAACTCTACAAAGATCCAGCATCAAGTTTTGACTCTGCCAGGCTCTTGCGATGTTATGGAAGCACTTTTCTGGAAGCCTCCCTTTCTCATTTAGAAAATGGATATTGCATGGCTTTGCGTGGAGGAGCTCAGTTAGTGGTACTGCATGGTCCCCTAGGGACAGGGAACCTCTCCGCAAAAGGGTGAGAAAATGTGCATGATACTGAGACCACAACCTCACTGTGTTAAGGATTGCCAGTACAGGATGTCACACGTAGAAACCATCCTCTGTGGAACTGCAGAGAAGGATGGGTACTGGTGAGATAAGCGTTGCAATACCTTCGTCATTATGGTCACTCCGCAGAAACACAGAATGTAACCGATCTGTCAGCAGGACCTCCTCCTGCCCTCCTGTCCTTGCCTTCTTTGATATGAGCCATATGGGCCGGAACAAGCCAGGTTAGGCTCTGGTAACAGAAACCTCCACTGTTCCAGAGCATCCCACCAGAACTATTGATTTCTGGACACCCCGCATTTCTCCATGGACCCGAATGCCTCTCCCGGGCAGCCATGTGTGTGCTAGGCTACCTGCATCAGGCTGTGCTGCTCAGATGGGCCCTCAGGAGCAGCGCTCCACCATGACTGCTGTGGGGACAGAGAGAGCTTGGCCAGACTGGAGTTTCTACCCTGGACGTGGCTCGGATCCCTTCCAAGGGCATCTCACAGAACAAAGCCTGTCCCATATCACAGCCTGATTCCGGAGCAATGGGGAGAGTCTGTCATGCCCTGTGCCTGAAAAGAAAGAGGAATTGGAAATGCTGTGGGGAGGCTCTAAATGTTGGCTGCCTAGATGGGCTGACCTTGTCACTCTCTTGTGCCTTGTTCTTAAAAACTCAACTTCAGCCCCGCACCTTTCACCTCCATCTGTGAGAGAGATGCGACAACTCTGCGGTCCCAGATGGGCTATGTTTGGAAACCACTGAGCCAGTTCTGCCCTAGACAGGGTGGACAGAGCAATGTCTAGGTACTGCAAGTGAGACACATGCCCCCGAGACCTGGTGTTAGCCCTAGCACCCTTTATCCCCGTGGTACTGGCCGGTGCTTTGAAAGTATTACTCCTGGGCTGAGTGCATAGTTTGCATGCAGGAGTCTGGGGGTGGATCTCTGGCACCACTTGGTCCCTGGTGCACCCCTGGGAGTGACCCTGAGCACTACAGAGCTGGGAGTAGCCTCCAAGTGCCACTGGGTGTGGTCCCAAAATGAAATAGAAATAAATGAATAAAAATTAAATGGAGGATTCTGCAAGCTGTGTATGTGTGGTGAGGGGGGTATCCTTGGACAACCCCCTGCCCCTGTGCCAGTTTCTTCATGTGATAACTGAGGTCCCAGCAGTGCGCTGGTGTGTTTGTTCCCATCATGGCGGTCTAGGATTGGCCCATCATCCCTGGATCTGTCTCTGGAGCGAGTTCTTCTACCTCTACTAGTTGGCCTGTCTGTCTCCACTGCCTCCTCCTCCTCCTCCTCCTCCTCCTCCTCCTCCTCCTCCTGCAGAAACATTCTCAGCACAGTCACTCGGCTTGTCTGGCTTTCTGTTCTATTTTTGCTGCCCCCTAAGGCTCCCTCCATGCATTTGCTGACTGTTCAGAGATGCCAACCAAGGAGGATATTCTTTCCTTCCAATTGTTGTTGCTTTGATTTGCTCCCAATTAGAGAGTTAGGCAATGGGATATTTTAACAGTCATCAACACAGCAACCAAACACCATTTTAGAATGATTGTGAGAACTTCCACCCCCTTCTCCAATACTCCCCCCTCTGCCCAACACACACACACACACACACACACACACACACACACACACACACACACATCTCCTGGATTTCTCTATTATTTTCATGAAACTACCGCTTACACATGATATTTGGTCAGATACAATAAAACATCATCTGTGTCGTGACTTATTTAGAATCCCTCTGTGCTATGCCAGCTGGCACAGATAACCCTGGGATGACGGTGACAGCATGCTTCAACCCAGAACCCACAGCGCCACTGTCCTAGTCCTTGCCAACTACCAGAGCAGGCTCAAGGCTTTCTGAACCTGGGTTTCTGGAGCACCCAGCATCCCCCATGCTGATTTTCCATGCCATGTCCTGTCCCAGCCCCTGCACATGCCCGTTCTTATTCCGTGCATCTGCTCTTTACAAGCCGTCCAGAGTGATGTTGAGTTTTCTAGGGCTCCTTGTCTCTGCACCTTCAGGGTGCAGGGCTGTGGCGGGGTTCAGGGAGTCGGGATGCCCCATCGCCTTTGGTCTGAGCTGCATCACTCTGGACTGATTTGAAAGTGAGGCTTTAGCTTGCTGGAAGGCTTGCTCCAGTGATCAAAATAAAAGGCGTGGAGTGAAAAACCTGAAATTTGCTCTTCTGGATCAGGGGAAGAGAAGAAAGGGCAGCCTGATAGTGACACTCTCAATGTTGCCCTTTTATTCTCGAGGCTTCATCCTCGATGCTGCCTTGTTTCCTTGCCTGTGGCGGGACTTCTAACTGACCCGCTTCCTCTGTACTAAGAGAAACTGGATTGAAGAGATTCTGCTCCTCAGATGCTAGGCCTCTGGGCTGTGGGAACCTAAATAATCAGAGCCTTATTTGAATAAGATTTGGTGCTAGGTGGTGCCCAGGTAGGCGTGCTTCAGCAAACCGAGGCTTTTAACACTTGCCCTCTGGGGGCGGGTGAGGTATTGGATGCTGTCTGCCCCTCTGGGGGAGCAGGATGGGAGGCCCTTCTAAGGTGTATCTTCTGCAGGAAGGGTTCTCAGTTTTGGATTTGCGGATGCATATGTAGATCTCAGCTCGAACACTCTCCAACCTGTCCTCTTTTGGGGTTTATTTCCAGATATTTGTTGGTGACTTTTCATAGAGTTTGGTATCAGGTATCCTAGCAGTCGGGGAAGGTACTGCCATTCCCAGATTGGAGGCACCATTGGGGACCTATGTGGAGAGATAGGCAGCTTCCCTTTGAGACCCTATGGTTCAAGGTCACAGAATTTGTCTTTCCATTTTGCCAGTAAGTGGTGGCCTTCAGTAGACCAGATGGTACATCTAGTCTGCCCACTGCACATTAAAATGGGGTCAGCGTTTTCTTCCCCAAAGTTGCAAGAAACCTGAATACCTCTGGGGGTTCACATTTGGGTCAGATAAATCACAGGAGAAAAGCTGACCGCTGGTGCCTCCAATGCGATTAGCGCCGGACATCCGAGGCTGCTGACGGCAGGTATAGGGCTCCAAGGGCCAGGTAGACCTGCTGAATTGTGTGCAAATGCTATTTGTTCCCTGGAAGCCTCAACACGTCTCTGAGGACAAAGCAGTAGAGGGATGGGGGCCTCTCTCTGGTGTTTACTCACTTGAGGATTTTACTCTTGAGAAATCACTGCAGCAACAGAAACATTTTGCCTCCATGAAGACAGTGTCAAAGTCTGAAAATCCAGGACATTTAAGGCAGGATTCCAACCTCATTACTGCCAGGAATAAGATTCCTCCAAGGTGGAAGTGTCCTTTCTTAGAACTTAAATCCGTCTCAGAATGGCTTTTCTTCCTCCTTTGTTTTTGAAGCTAAGCAATTACTTTTTTTTTTTAAGGAGAAAAAAAATTGTGCTAATGCACAAAACTCTCCTTCCCCTTTCATTTATTTGAAATTGAACTTAACAAAGTCAGTTCCTAGCAAGCACTCTATATGAGTAATGCTTTTTGTCCATAAAAGAGCATTGACTCAAATGGTATGGGAGTGCTGATTCTCTCTGCTTTGTGCGAGCGTCCATAATGACAAAGTGCTCATGTCAGAGTGTATAATGAAACTATAAATTGTTTTCATGAATGCTCTGAATTTGGTCTTTTACGGGGCAAATTCAAAAGGTATTTAGTGCCACATTTCACATATGTGAATAACACCAGACGGTACAATATATCCAATGCAAATAGAGAATCCCAGTTGGGCTCACACTGACCCATGTAGTGGGTGTTTGCCAGATGTGGGTGGAGGAGTCAGGAAAAGTGTGTGTGTGTGTGTGTGTGTGTGTGTGTGTGTGTAGTGGGGGAAGATACCCCACAATTCTGTGGAAGAATTTCATCTGGACATACCTATATGTTGGGGATGGGTAAAGAGTGGCTTAAGTGAATAAGTCAATCAATAAGATGAAAATAAAAAAATTAAAAATAAATCTTCATTTTTTTTGTCATAGAGCCTGGACTAGGTGATATTCCCACTAGCAATGCATGAAAGTACTCTTTTTACCACATTCCCGCCAACATTTCTTATTTTCAATTACATGTATATATATGCCATTCTCACTGATGTAAATTAGTACCTCATTGTTACTTTGATTTTTGTCTATAATCATAGAAAAAATCAAAATAACAATGAGGTTTTGTTCCATATGCTTATTGGTCTATATGTTTTCTTACGGAAGTGTCTATTCATCTCCTCCTCAATTTTTTAATTCTTTTTTTTTTGCTTTTTGGGTTACACACAGCAATGCACGGGGGTTACTCCTGGCTTTGCAATTAGGAATTACTCCTGGCGGTGTTCAGGGGACTGTATGGGATACTGGGAATCGAACCCAGGTTAGCTTCGTGCAAGGCAAACACCCTACGCACTGTGTTATTATAGCTCCAGCCCCTAATTTTTTTTTTTTACTGAATCATCATGAGGTACAGTTACAAGACCTTCATGTTTGAGTTTCAGTCATACAATGATCAAACATCATCCCTCCATCAGTGCACATTTACAACAACCAATGTCCCCAGTATCCCTCCTGCCACCCCCACCCCAACCCACTCCCTGCCTCCATGGTAGACAATTTTCTTCTTACTCTCTCTCTACTTTTGGGCATTATGGTTTGCAATGCTGATACTGAGAGGCCATCATGTTTGGTACTTTATCTACTTTCAGCACACATCTTCCATCCCGAGGGATACCTCCAGCTATCATTGCCTTAGTCATCCCTTCTCTATCCCAGCTGCCTTTTCCCTCAGCTCATGAGGCAGGCTTGCAACTGTGGAGCAATATTCCTGGTCCTTATCTCTACTGTCCTTGGGTGTTAGTCTCATATTATGTTATTTTATATTCTACAAATGTCTGTCTCTCCTTTTCTGACTCATTTCACTTAGCACACTACTCTCCATGTCTGTCTACTTATAAGCAAATTTCATGACTTCATCTTTCCTGACAGCTGCATAATATTTCATTGTGTAGATGTAGCATAGTTTCTTTAATCAGTCGTCTGTTCTCAGGCACTCAGATTGTTTCCAGATTCTGGCTATTGTGAACAGTGCTGAATGAACATACAGTTGCAGATGTCATTTATACTGTGTTTTTTTGCATCCCCAGTGCAAAAACGTGGTATTGCTATGTCATATGGAAACTCAATTTCTAGTTTTCTGAGGAATGTCCATATTGTTTTCCAGAAAGACTGGACCAGTCAGTATTCCCACCAACAGTGAAAGAGAGTCCCTTTCTCCCCACATCCTCACCAGCACTGGTTGTTCTTGTCCTTTTTGATGTGTGCAAGTCTCTGTGGTGTAAGATGATATCTCATGCTGTTTTGATTTGTATTTCCCTGACGATTAGTGACGTAGAGTATTTTTTCATGTGCCTCTTGGCCATCTGTATTTATTTTTTGATGAAGTTTCTGTTCATTTGATGGGGTTGATGCTTTTTATTGCTGAACTTTGTAAGTGCTTTATAGATTTTGAGCATTAGTTCTTTATCTGAAGTATTGTATATGAATATCTTTCATTGCTCAGTTTTTTCACCCAAACACAAAATCATTAATTCAAAGAGATATATGCACCTATGTTCATTGCAGCTCTTAAAACAATAGTTAGAATGTGGAAACAACCCCAATGTCCAACAACAGATTAATGAATAGATGTTATGGTACTTACAGTGGAATATTGTGCAGCTTATAGTGGAAAAGTCATTCAGTGGACCTGGAGTGGATCCTACTCAGAGGGATTCTGTCCTTCTCAGAGAGAAATAGACAAAGACAGGATGATCTCAGTCATCTGTGGTATATAGGTAAACAAATCAAATTTATGGACAGTATTAACTGATAGTAATTCTTGGGTACCAGAACACAGACTGAGAGTGCTTGGGTGTGTGGGGAAGGGAAGAGGAGAAATGAATAGGCTTCTGAGAAGTAAGCTGGGAACGTAAGTTGAAGATCTCGAGCATATCGGTGGTGCTAAGTAACAGTACGCACCCAAACAAGTACCCTCTGTCAACTAGCAAATAATTGGAGCAGTGGTGGGAGGTAAGGAACAGTTGATCTGAGTGGACATAAGAATGGGGGCAGGGGTCATGGGAAACTTTGGTGACAGAGGGAGGTGGACAGTAACTTGGAACATTGTTGCCAGAAACTTGAACACTATTATATTCCTATCATCTAAATGATAATAACAAAGAAATAAATAAGATGAAGATCAACACCATATGATTTTACTCAGGTGTCATATATGAAGAGCCAATCAAACAAACAAAGCTAAGCAAAACACTCAGATACAGAGAACACGCTGATGATCCTGAAGAAGAGGGTGTTATGGGAGTTAGTTTTACAATGGCAGATGGCAAAATAACTTTTGAGGATGGTGGTGATCAGAGTGGACAGTAATCAGATGTGGAAATTTACCAATGGAAACATGTAATGTTATAAACCTCGATACAAATTAATTTTTTTAAAAGGTCATTTTAAAAATACTTAGCTCATAAAATTGATCTTGAGGTGGTAGGTGCCTGTGTTGGAATCAAAGAAATTTCACCTATCCTGGCCAATTTAGTGAATTAAAATTCTCACGTGAGAAAGGATCTGCTATATTATGTGGGTGATATAATCTATCATGGTGATTTATAGTTCAATTATATTATCTTTAATAACTTTAAGAAATTTTATTAGAGAAGCCAAATGGATCTATTCTATAAAAATTTAGAAAACAAGCATAAAGAATAAATTTTTTCTTAAAAAAAAATTGGGGGCCTTACATGATGATACTCAGGAACCTTACTGTGCCAGAGATTGAACGTGAACTTCCTGCATGCAAACCTGTGCCCAGCCTGTTTAACTTCCTCTCTGGTCCCAAGAACAAACATTGTAAAAGAGCATGCAAATGATTGTGTTATCCAGGGTTAATAATTATTAAATTTGTACACAATTTTAATTAAACATCCTCCAGTGTACAGGATTTTGTAAATTAAAAAAATTTTTTTTTGCATAACCTTATTTGGAAATATGAACTCTTTAAAAAATTGTATTCCAACTATCTGTTCAAGTAATTAAAAACTATTCTGGTTTGGGGCTGGATCGTACAGTGGGTTGATTTCGATTCCTGGCACCCCCTCTGACCTCCTTAGTCCTGCCTGGAGTGACTCGAGCACAGAGTACAGGAATAAGCCCTGAGCACCTCCAGTGTGGCTCAAAACCAAAACAAAATTCTGCTTTTATAGCTTGTTTATCAATTAGATTATTTTATTTGTTCCAGTTTGACAAATTTTGCAATCTTCCAAGCTTTTGGTCCTGTAAAGTGGAAAGTAAATCAGGTTCTTATTTGTATGAGAAATTTCTGGTGCAGATTTCCCTACTGCCTAAAAGTGGAACATCCCTGCCCCGTGTGGAATAGATTATTTAGGGTTGGGGTTGTGCTTCCTAGACCTGCTGCCCCCACAAATAATCCACAAAATCATATCAAGCAAGAACGTTCTATTTCCGAACTTTGCAGGCATCCACCTGTCTCCAGACTCTAGCTGGGGAGGTGTCGTTCAGAAAGGGGCGTTCAGTGGAGCTGCGCTGTGACTCTGGCCCTGACTTGTCTCTGCTTGTGTCGCAGTACCTGGTATGCAAGAGGAAACTGGAGAGTAAAAAGGAGGCCCTGCTGATCCTGTCCAAGGAGCTGGACACGTGCCAACAGGAAAGGGACCAGTACAAGCTCATGGCCAATCAGCTGCGAGAGCGTCACCAGTCCCTGAAGAAGAAGTACCGAGAGCTGATTGTATGTGTTGCACACGTCACTGTGACATTCTTGATTCCTCCAGGTGACAGAAAGGGGACGTTTAACAGGCCAGGCCTTTCAGCAGTCAATGAGCAAAGGAAGGACTCAATTCAGACTTTCCTGGCGTGGTTAGAGTAAGCCTGGCATCTCCCTCCGTCCTGTCCTGCTTGCTAGTTGTGGCTGGATGCTGGCACACTGCCATCTGTGACTGTGGAATGCAGGGTAGATCCGAGGTGGCTGTGTGTGTGGTGGTGGGAGGTGGGGAGGGGGAGGAGTAGCGGGGGTGGGGGGGCACTGTTCACTACTTCACTTAGTTACCTGCAGTTCGCTTGTTCTTTGTTTTTTATTATTATATTTTATTTTACTTTTAAATTTTTATTAGTGAATCACCGTGAGTTACAGTTACAAACTTATGAACTTTCATGTTTGCATTTCGTTTACATCCCTCCACCAGGGTCCTTTCTCCTCCACCAATGTTCCCAGTATCCCTCCCCTGAAACCCCCCCCCCACCATCTGTGACAGGGCATTTCCTTTTGTTCTCTCCAATTGGATGTTATAGTTTGCAATAGAGGTATCAAGTGGCCTTTATGTTCGGTCTATAGTCTCGCTTCTTCTCTTTTTTTTCTTTTTTAAATTCTTTATTTTATTTTATTTATTTATTTTTGCTTCTTGGGTCACACCTGGCAATGCACAGAGGTTACTCCTGGCTCTGTACTCAGGAATCACCCCTGGCGGTGCTCAGGGGACCATATGGGATGCTGGGAATTGAACCCGGTCGGCCGCATGCAAGGCAAACGCCCTCCCCGCTGTGCTATTGCTCCAGCCCCTCGCTTATTCTATTTTAAGGTTAGATACTAGCTACATGTGACTCAATTCTGCTTTAAATTAGTTTAAAATTAATAGAACAGAAAACTCAGTTCTTCAGTCATCACATTTCATGGGCTCAATCACCATAGGTGACTGGTGGCTGCTCTGCTAGATTTCATTGCGACAGAACATTTTCAGTACTGGACAGAAATGTCCAGTTGACTCAATATTGGACAGTTAACTAAGGTACATTTCCACCATTGCGAAGAGTTTCCTGGGGTAGCATCATAGAAGTTTTCTAAAAGTTGCTCTTTTCACTTCACACCTTATTTTGAATGTCTCTCTAGTCTGTGCATGCAAACTTAAATCATTAAAAAGAAACTGCATATAACTATTTCAGATAAAAGACCACGCATTTCTATTTTCCAAGGCATATAGATTTTCTCTAGGTTTTCATAAAGTGAGATTCAGGGTGGATAGGCCTGGTTTGGACACACACACTTACCTCACCTCACCACCACCAAAGTGTCTAAGACCTTCCACCCATGCCCCGGTGCCACTCCCAGCCTGTGCTTCAGCACCCAAGGCTTGTTACTAATATCATCTACACCCTTTTGTTTCCCTACATATGGAAGATAAAATTTGCAAGGGTGCGGATTTTACTTCACTGGAGGTTACTACCTGCTTAGTGTTATTTTTGCATTGTTTTTTTCCCTGCTGAAGCAATTTGGATGGGTTCTGTTTCTTTCCCTTTTTTTATTTTCTGTCATGTTGGATGGTGCTTGGGGCCTACTCCCAGCTCTGTGCTCTGGGATTGTTTCCAGCCAGGCTAAGGGGACCTTGTGGCTCCAGGATCAAACTCAAGGCTCCCATATGGTTGCACTCAGCGCCTTGAGCTTGCTCACTGTGAGTGCCCATGCTGCGAACTTTAACTGTTACACCATTGCTCACACGCCACCGAGTTAGGAGCATTGGACTTTTCCCAAACAGTGAAAGATTGCACCAGTCAGTATGATGCTGATTTAGATGCAGATAGCATCATGTAGAGGAATCCTCCTTTAGTGAGTGTTTACTTATTTGCACGAGATGTGTGTGTTCCACACAATGGAGAGGAACTCAGTTCTTCTAAGGGCTGAGGAGAGGAGATGCCTCATTGAGATGAGCACCTGCTTTGCATGCAGGAGGACTAGGTTTGAACTCCGGCACCCTTAGTCCCTCAAGTATCACCAGGAGGGACACTCTTTTTTATTATTATTATTAAGTCATCACAAGATAGTTACAAGCTTTCATGTTTGGGTTACAATCTCACAATGATAAAATACCCATCCCTCCACTGGTGCACATTCCCCACCACCAATATACCGGGTATACCCCCCCTTTCCCACCCTCCCCCTGCCTCTAAGGCAGACAATATTCCCCGTACTCTCTTTTTACTTTGGGGCATTATGGCTTTCAACACAGACACTGAGAGGCCATCATGTTTGGTCCATTATTTACTTTCGGCACACATCTCCCATCTCAGCTGGTTCCTCCAGCCATCATTTTCTTAGTGATCCCTTCTCTATTCCATCTGCCTTCTCCCCTCCGCTCATGAAGCAGGCTTCCAGCTATGGGGCAATCCTCCTGGCCCTTGTGTCTACTGTCCTTGGGTGTCAGCCTCATGTTATTTTATTCTATACTCCACAAATGAGTGCAGTCCTCAGGAGGGACACTCTTAAATGCTGTGCTGGGACTGGTCCATCAGCACCACCAGGTATGTCCCCAAATAACGCTGATTTACATGTAGATAGCATCATGTAGAGGAATCCTAACCCTCCAATAAGGTAATGAATTCCCTTTTTTCTCTTTGGTAGTGCCTGAGATAGAACCCAGGGCTCTCACACGCAGGGCTCTTGCTTGTCACTCCTCCACATCGCCAGCCCAAGGGATTGCATTTTTTAGGATAAAGGGTCTGATGGGATTGGAAATCCTTGGTTATTTTTTTTTCTTTTTTGAGCATGTTCATTCCTATTTCTGTTCCCCCACCTCCTCCCCAATTATTCTGCCCATAGAAAATATTTAGGTCTATGTGTGTGTGTGTGTGTGTGTGTGTGTGTGTGTGTGTGTGTGTGTGCTCACCCTTGTCTATGACTATTCCTTTCCAGCCAACTACTCAAAAGAGACTCTCAAACTAAATAAATAAAATATTATTTAATTTAAACTCTGATCTAAAATAATTTCAGGGCCCAGAGTTATCATATAGTGGCTAGGGCTGGTGTGACTTGAAAATCAAAATAATAGTAATAATAATTTCAATAACTGCAGGTTTTAAAAAAATCATATATAATATATATATATGATTATTCCTAATTGTGACTGATTCCATTCCCTAAGGGTCTTCTCAAAATAACTCTGTTTCAGTTTATGGTGATGTATATATATATATATATGTATATATATATATTTGAATTTGGTTCAGCACATAACTGTTTATAAGAGGTACAAGTCAGGTGGGTCTGAATTTTTATTCAATATCTAAATCTCAGCCATTCTGTTAATTTTAATTAAAATGAAATATTGTTTTTTTATAGGATGGAGATCCATCACTTCCACCTGAAAAGAGGAAACAGGTAAGACAGTTAGTTTTTTTTTAAGTGAGGAGTGGTTAATCAGCAATTGGTCAATCCTGTCTGAGCTCTGGAATTACTCCTAGCAGCGCTTGGGAGACCAATATGGGATGTTGGGGTTGATCCCATGTTGGCTATGTTCAAGACAAGAGCCCTGCCTGCTGTACTATCTCTCTAGCCTCCAAGGTTTAGTCTTTTGATCTATTATATATTGGATATTTTATATAGGTGTCTTATGATAATATGGGTAATTCCAAAATGATTAGAGAAATTTTTTAGTTTCTTATAATCCTTTGGTGTGACTGTGTGTGTGTGTGTGTCTGAGGAGGGGAAGTGGGGAATTCATACAGCCCAAGAGGAGAGGCTGGGCAGAGTGTGAGGAGGCCAGTGGGGCAGGAAGTGGTCGCACGGTGGACTCATCCCATTTCTTGTTGGGGATCTGGTTGGAAACATGGGCAGAGGATCTCACTTACAGCTGGCTGACTTACCATTCCCCCTGTTTGTGGTGCTGGAGATGGGACCCAGGGCCTCAGCTCTCCCACTGCACTACGTCCCTGACCCCTGTTTTAGACTTCGAAAAGCCATCTTGCAACAGAACTAATGCCATTTGTCTATCTTCCCTTCAGTGACACTTAGACCTTCCTTTCTTTCCCACTGAGCTCTTTGTGTTGTCCTGTGTGGTACCAGGTCAGGTAGTAGTACTGACTTTGGGGAAGGGAGCATTTTTATAGCAATACATTCAGAAATATCACAAATTTCTTATAATTCAGTTGCAAACATTCATACTTATATGTCCAAATATATGTTTATTTGAATACTATTTCACAATTGTTCTTCCTCACATGCCTTTTTGTGACCGATAATAGACTTTAATAACTTGAACAAGATCCCAGATGATGTAACGTAAGCACTCTGTGTTTCCCTGCATGGGGAAGCATTTGCACCCGAGCAGGATTCCCAAACTGGAAGATGCCAGTAAGAATACTGGTCTCTTGATAGCTGTAATTGTCAGCTCAACACCATGTATTGTTTACTGATGATACATGTGGTCCCACTCCTATAAACTGGGCTTCATTGCCATAATATTTTTAATACTGAGTAAAGTAAATGCTATGCCCAAGACATACACATATGCATACGCTCACAAAATACACACGTACATACACACAGAACACACGTGCCTATTCACACAACACAAACAGAATGCACGTGCACACACAATATATGAGTGCCTATTCACACATACACATATACACCTACTTTCATATGTGCACATAGACAACACACATGTATATGTTATATACACATAACATATTAACATGAACACAAACATAACACAAGGCACATATACTTAAAACACATGCACACATACACAAAATACATAAACTCATATGCTCATATAACATGCACATATTAACAACATGTGAATATTTATGCATGTACAATACATGTACATATACAGGCATATTTACAAAACATATACACATAATCTCTCACACAACACACACACATGCATACACACATATACACAGAGGACTTTTACCCATGAATAATAACTTGGTTCTGTGGTTACTCCCTTGTACTCACTCCCATTCCCTTTCCCTTGTTTTTCACTTGTTTTATAATATTTCACATATAATATTTCACTTGTTTTATAATATTTCACATATAATATTTCACTTGTTTTATAATATTTCACATTTTAATCCATAATCAAATTTTTCTGTGGACCTAGTTAATGTCTTTTCTATGCAAATTTACATTGAGAGTTTTATTAATAATTTTAAAAATTATAAGCATTTAAATTTTGGAATTTTTGCTCCAGACTGACTTACAACTTTTGTTTGTGTGCTTTTAAAGGCCGTGAGTCATCTCCACTGCGATTTCAGAGTTTGTTAGTATTCATGAAGAAGTTTTACAGTTTAAGTAAATTCACGTTCTGTGACTTTATGATAAAAAATTTACATCGACTGAGGAGAATCTGATGAATTCTAGTTTGTCACGCCACATTCTGTAGTTCTTAAGAAGCAAATGCATTGTCTTGAGCATTGACTTTGTGGCTTTTAATACGGCATTCTTTTTTTTTGAGTTTGGGACCACGGTGTGAATTTGACTTTTCCAGCCTCTGCGCCTACAGAGAGGAATCACCACAGGGCTGTGTGAGAGAGCACGCATGCATGCTCACACACACACACACACACACACACACACACACACACACACTGGGGTGCAAGTGCTGGGAATTCTCAGCCACCTTCATGACTGATTCTGAACAACCAAGGAAGCAGTGACCTCACAGAAGTAGCCGTTCACAAGCAATGCAGGCTTTGGGTCCTCTCAGTCTTCACAGACCCCTTCTCTCTGCAGTTCCATACTTAGCAAATTAAAATTCAGGACCGCAAGGCAAATTTGAATTTCAGATTGACAAAGGATCTTTCTTTTAGTATAAAAGTAAGCTCCATGCAATATGCAGCTCAGACTTATTCTAAAATATTATTCATTGTTTATCTGAAATGCAAATTGGACTGTATTTCATCTGACCACTCTGCAAAGTTTAGTATTAGCTTCCTCTCAAATGTAGCCTCAGTTTTCTTCCCCCAAGCAGGAGAGGCCGGAACGCAGCTTTGGAGTGCATGTTCTTCCAGCCTGCCAAGGCCATGATAGGACGTGCCCTACTCCTGCTTACACTAACATTCTCAGGGGTGATTGCACAGGAATTAGCTTAGGTTAATCACTTGTTAACTGAAGGAAAGGCTGTTAGGAAGCCAGCAGAAATATCTGCCAAACTAACCATGTGACCTCTGGAAGGTTTACTTTAAGTGTCTCAGTCTCAGCTTTCTTAACCCTAAAATGGAATAAATATGGTACCTACCACGTAGAACTGCTGTAAGAAGGAAGTGAGAAAAATTCAAGTCATGTCCTTAGCTGCGGTCACACAGTAACAGATGGGTGATCTGTAAACACTGATCATCTCCTCCTCATCCCTTCCTAAGAATCACTTGTGTCAAGAGTGATGATTCTGTCTGCCATGGCCTTCAGCAGGACTCTTTCAGTCACATTTGGAAGTTGGAAGTAGCTTAAAGGTTCCTAGCTCAGAAGGCCTCAGAAGGCTTGGTCACCCTGGGGGCAGCTCCATCTAAGAAGTCGCTTCCACTAGAGCTCAGGTGCCCCCCGTTTGCTCCACTGCCCTCCCCTCTCTGTGCCTGTGGTTCTGTCTGTCTGTCTGTCTGTCCGTCTGTCTGTCTCTCTCTCTGTCTCTGTCTCTGTCTCTCTGTCTCTCTCTCTCTGTCTCTCTCATTGGAGCCACTTGCTTTGGAGGATGGGAAGCGTGAATACTGACCACAGGAGTGCAACAGATCCCATATCACTGACCACTAGGAAACAGGGCAGATCCCCAAGTCTCAGTTGAGAGATTCTTGGGGGATCCTAAGTGTCAGGATCAGACAGGTACGCTAGTGATACAAAGCAGCTTCTACTATTGTTCTTTTTCGTTTGTTCGGTGCCACTGCTGGTCGTATTCAGGGCTTATTCCTGGCTCTGCACTCAGGGATCACTCTTGACAAACTTGACACCATATGGAATCCATATGGATTAAACTTGGGTCTGCTGCAAGACAAGAGCCCTACCCATTCTACTGTCTCTCTGGCCCCTACTTTGGGCCTTTTTAAGGGGTGCTGAAAGACAGCATTTTAATCATCTGCTCTTAAGAAGGTCTTGGGATGGTAACTAATAATGATGGTCGTGTTTTAAGTATCCTCTTAAGAAAATCTTGGAATGATAACTAGTAATTATGACAGCCAAGGTTTGGGAATGCTCAGCCTTGCGGTGCGCTGGGCATCGTTCCTGAAATCATCTAATTCTCACACAATTATGAGTGTCATCAGTATCATTGCCATCTGACAAATGAGGAGATCAAAGCTTGTGGCAGCCTGGATGTTCCTCAAGAAAAGCAAACGAATTGGTGATAAAACCAGAGCTTATACCCCTCCAGTTCACTCAGAGTGCATGCTCACAGCCACCGTAACTGTGTAAGCATTCACAGCCCTGATGGGCACCCTCAGCTCATGAAGACAGTGAGGATCAGAAGTGGGAACAGTCACACGCCAGTCCCTGAGCTGGAATTGGCAAGTTAGAGTGGCCAGACCATTCCATTTTCCCCTAACCCACTCCTTTTTTTTAAAATTTATTTTATTTTTTTAATTATTAAGATTTACTTTTGTTTAGTGAACCACTGTGAAATAAACCCTAACAAAGCTGTTCATGATAGAGTTTCAGTCCGTGTTCCAACACCCATCCCTCCTCCAGTGTACATTTCCCAGCATCAGGGTCCTCAGTTTCCCTCCCATCACCCACCCCCCAGCCTGCCTCAGCCTCTATGGCAGGCACTTTTCTTCTCTTCTCTCTCTCTCTCCCCCTCTCTCTCCCCTCTCTCTCTCCCTCTTTCTCCCTCCCCCCCTTGGGCATTATTGTCTGCAATACAAATACTGAAAGGTTGTCAGGTATATCCCTTTACCCACTTTTAACCCTCACTCTTGTCCAGCGTGATCGTTCCCAGCTATTATTGTCATACCGATCCCTTCTCTCTCTTACCTACCCTCTGCCCCCCTGACACTTGTGGTTGATTCTAACCATTGACCAGTCCTCCTAACCCCTGTTTCCTGGCCGTGGATATTCGCCTTCTACAGTGTATATTTTTTCTACTAAAGGTGAATGCAGTTATTCTATGTCTGTCCCTCTCCCTCTTGAGTCAGTTCACTCAGCATCATACTCTCCATGTTTATTCATTTCTATCCATTTCTAGACAAATTTTATGACTTCATTTTTCCTAATAGCTGCATAATATTCCATTGTGCAGATGCGCCATAGTTTCTTTATCCATTCATTTGTTCTTGGGCACTCAGGTTGTTTCAGATTCTGGCTATTATGAATAGTGCTGCAATGAACATAGGAGTGCAGATTTTCTGTTGTGTGTTTTTGGGACCCCAGGGTACATTCCCAAAAGTGATATTGCTGGTTCAGATGGGAGCTCAATTTCTGTTTTTTTTTTTTGAGGAATGACCATATTGTTTTCAAAAAAAAAAAAAAAAAGACTGGACCAGTTGTCATTCCCACCAACAATGAAGAAGAGTTCCTTTCTCCCTGTTCTTGTGCTTTTGGATGTGTGCCAGTATCTGTGATGTGTGATATGTCCTTGTTGTTTTGATTTGTATCTCCCTGATGATTAGTGATGAAGAGCACTTTTTCATGTGCCTTTTGGGCATTTGAATCTCTTCTTTGAGAAAGTTTCTGTTCATTTCTTCTCCCCATTTTCTTATGGGTTGGATGTTTTTTTCTTGTAAAGTTCTACCAATGCCTGTATATCTTTTATATTAACTCCTTATCAGAAGGGTAATGGGTAAATAACCTTTCCCCATT
Organism: Sorex araneus; assembly: GCF_027595985.1. Taxonomy (NCBI): domain Eukaryota; kingdom Metazoa; phylum Chordata; class Mammalia; order Eulipotyphla; family Soricidae; genus Sorex; species Sorex araneus. Next base: position 160,097,804 of record NC_073306.1, on the reverse strand, counting down.
CCATAGGCTGTCTAGACCCTCTCCTTTTACACATCTAGTTGTGGCATAGTTTTACTAATGCTCCCTTTCACTTTCTAACATATCTTGGTTTTCATGAGAACTAATACAGTCACCTTGATTTTGCTAGGGATGCTATAAAGAAGCAGTAAACAAAAGAATTACAATACTTAAGATGTGAAATGGTAATGAGTATTATGGACAAAACAGATATTTCCCAGAGCAGTGGGTCAGTGTTCTGGGTTAGTAATGGAACAAATGCTTTGATTAAGAGTAAGAAAAAAATTGGTTAGGAGTAAGGAAAAATTCTAATTTGGCAGGGAGAGAAAACAAACATGCCTGTTTAAAAATAATTATATAAAAAATTATCTGGGGCTGGATAAATAGGATTTAGGCCTGTGCTTTATAAGCAGTGTCTTGGTTTAATTCCTTGTACCCATGATCCCCTGAGTACCTCTGAGTACCCCTGAGCACAGAGCCAGGAATGGTCCCCAAGCACCATTAAGTATACCCCTACATCCCCCCACAAGAAAGATAAACAAACAAAAATTTATGTTTAGCTAGCTTTTATTTTTTTTTTAATTTTTTAAATTTTTTTGCTTTTTTTTTGGGTCACACCCAGCGATGCTCAGGGGTTACTCCTGGCTCTGCACTCAGGAATTACTCCTGGCGGTGCTTGGGGGACCATATGGGATGCCGGGGATCGAACCCGGGTCGGTCGCGTGCAAGGCAAACGCCCTACCCGCTGTGCTATCGCTCCGGCCCCTTAGCTAGCTTTTAAAAGGACGTAATTGCTCCTTGTGTGGAGGTGCTAAGATCTCTTCCTCATTAGCTCAATATAGAGAAGAAAATGCCCTATTAAATTTCTAGGCTCTGGTTGCAGTGAAACGCTGTTAAGTTTCTGCTATTAGCCATAAGTAGACAGTTTTGACGTGACAGTTCCAGTGCTGGGAAAAAGGCACAGTTATTCCCCTCACTTTTCCATCAGCAGAAGTATGCAGCCCTCTACCGTGTTACAAGTGCTGTTAATCCTAAACACGGTCCTAAACATGCAGTTAACCCACACCTGCAGCACCGGCCCAGAGCTCAGCAGTTGAAAGTCATCGTCCTAGAGGCAGGAGAGTGGATAGAGCAAACCAGCCTGAGGAGGCAGAAGGTACTGGAACAAGAACCAGCTGCCGAGTTAACAGATGGAGGAGAAGGTTACAAGGTGGACATTTTGCAAAGTAAGCAAGACCCCACTAGCAGTATGTTGCCCACCCACCTTGAAGCATAGCGTGGGTTTGACTCAGAAGAAGGGATTTCTAGGCATCTCCTCTTTATTTCCTGACTCAGTGATTGCTAGGAGCTTTACTCACTAACAGACTGAATGTGTGTGTCCCCTATTCCTGTGTTGACACTCTGCCCCCACAGGCAGATGGAATAGTATCTTTGGTTGTTGCTTCAGATCAGATGAGGATGTGAGGGTGATGCTCTCCCAAATGGGTGTTGTGTCCCTCTGATAGTCTGTTTTTTTCCCTGCTCTGTGAGGCTACAAGAAGTCTTCAGCCCAAAACAGACTTCTCTATGGGATCTGACTGCCCCAGCACTCTGGTTTTGTATTTACAACCTCTGGAATTGAGAGAAGTAAACCATTTCTTAAAGTCCCCCAATTTATGATAGTTTGTTATAGTAGTTCAATCTAAAATATTCTGGCTTTGACCATTCCTCTTTCTCTCAGTTTCATTTCTCTGAACCCATGGTTCTTATACTCTTGCAAACTGAAGGTACCTTTGACCACCAATGTTCCCCAGTTTCCCTCCTAGCCATCCCCCACATTGGTGGTGGGAAATATACACTGGTGGTATTGGAACATTATATGACTGAAATGCAATTATGTACAACTTTGTAATGGTGTATCTCACTACGATTAAATTTAAAAAAAAAATAGAAAACTGGCAAAAAGTAAATAGTTCAAGTTCTAAAAAAACAAAATGACAAAAAAGAAAATCCCACACAGATATCCCACACAGATACATTGAAAGACATTTTGTTGCCACAGTGTTATATGTACACAGACACACACACAAATTTGTTTATAATTTCAGGAATTTATAGGCCTTCTTCAATCCATCCAAGGATTCTTGAATTCTTTGAACTGTATTTAAAACATATTGCTTTAAATAGTTTGAGAACTGTTCCCCAATATCGGTAGGACCAATATCATATCCTCAGTCTTTATAATGCTTTGTGCCCATTGAGCACAAGAGATAAGAGACTATATAAATACATATGTATGAATGGGTGTAAAGTAGCAAGCTAACTGGCTGTCTGGCTGGCTGGTCAGACAGACGAGTGTGAATAATCTTCCAACCTTATATATCTCACTAGCAAATGAAGTATTTTATAGGGCAGCATCTTGTGTGACAACAGATGATGAAAATTTTCTGCTTCATTTTGGGCAAGCCAGATAGCCTTTCTGAGATCCAGTATTCTCCTCTCCAAAATGACCCTGTGAGAGGTATTCCTAAAATTATGAAGAGGAATAGTATAATCATGCCGAATTTGCTCATTACTTTGTTCTGGTGAGTTCCCAGTGGATATTGGATGCTTTATTTTTCTGTCCATGGTTACACCACAGGTTAAAACTGAACTAAAATCCAGGTTTGCTAACTTGTTCTTCAATGACCTAGTCCTGGTTCTTTGCCCTATATTTGACTCTTAGGCTGATTGGTAAAAAAGCAGAGACAGCACCTAATCCAACCAAGTCCAGAGATGTAGAAAGTGCTCTATTTGAAGCCCTTGGCTAAGACACTATGGAGAATTGGAAACAGAGTCAGGATTTTTTTTTTTATCTATTTAACCACTGTGCTTTCTTGTGGCAACCAAAATCTGACCATAATTTTTTTTCTGCCTCTCTTTTTTGTCTCCTCTTTAAAGGACAAACTAGAATTTTCTTGTTTGGAGTTCTAGAAATATAGTTGTTGAGGCTTTCTTTCAGAACTCAAAATCCTTTCTAAAACAACTCAATTTCCAATAGCAAATCATCCGTTAAGGAAGCTGTGAAGAAATCGTGACAACAGTGATTGCACTAATAGCTTCTCGTGGGATATTGAAATGAAAATTTCTTCTTGATACTCCAGGCAGAACTGTACACAGAGCACCTCCGCGCCACAGCCAGAGACCGCCCAGAGATCTCAAACAACCCTTTCAGTATTTTTCTTTTACTAAACAAGCAGTTCCCTTAAAAGACAAAGGGGAATTTAAATTAACTTGGGTTAATGTTCTTCTAAGATGGGATTCTTTAGGGTCATGCCAGTGCATTTCTCCCATGCATATCCTCCTGGAAAAAAACAATCAAACACATCTCTAAGATCTCTTTTCCCCTTTTTTGATTTCAAGCAGACATCCCCAGGAGGAACTCCTCCTGATCCAGGAGGAAGCCTTTACTTTCTTCCCTTAAAAATTGATGGCTTATTTAGATGGTGCCGTGCCCTAGGATGACACACTGAGAGAAATCAGAGTAGAGAAGCCCTTCTTGCCAGGGGAGGGAACCTGGTACTTCTGTGACTAACTCCTTTTTAGTCAGTTTTATTTTAATCCCCTGTGATGGCAAATCAGAGCGTCTCTGTACATTTCTGGGGTTTGATGCTCAGAAACTAAAACTTCCTTCAAAGATCTTGAGTGCTTTGAGATGTTTCTTTTTATAACGCTTTGAAGAATAGGTCTACACTTCCATCGCAGGGCAACTGGGAAGAAGTCCAGGGTCCAGCCTGTGGGATTCCTCCCAAAGCGTAGCAACAGCGCCTTCATTCTGAGCACCAATGCACCTGGCTGTGTAGAAACCCTTTGAATCCCTGCAGCCATTTTCTAAGGGAGATGCGTGTACCCCCCAGTTGATAGATGATGAAATTTAGGCTCAGAGAATCTAAAGAACTCGGGCACTATCGAAGAACTGCTGAGTCACAGATGCAGAATCATAATGGTCAAGACTGAACAAACATTTATTTAAATAGCCAGCTCCCAAGCCTATTGAAGGTTGTTTTCCTGTGGGGCCTGGACACATATTCAGTGCCAAGTGTGTGTTTTGAGATTATGAGGTGGGAGTAGGCTGCTGAGGGATCCCAGCGTGGCCAACAAATGTGTACAGAATAAGCTCTTGGGGTTTTTTTTTTGTAAACCAGAAAGCTGTCACTCTCACGGAGGTCATCACTTTGGCAGCTGCTATGAATTGGGGGCCCTTGCTCAGCAAAGCCAGTTCCACTCTATTACTATTAACACAGGCGTTGCCATGGACCAAAGCACTGGAGTAGAAATTGTAATTAAATTTGCTATCAATCACACGGTTCCAGTATACTTGATGTTTCATCAAATATATTGTAAACATATTCTTGCTTAATCTAGTATTTCTGTTAATTGAAGGTGTGGGCTTAAGGGCTCCAAGAATAAAACTTTTGTAACATTAAATTGAAGCAAGTTTCCAAATCTGATCTTGCTGCTGTTGCTCCTGCTGTTTCCTCTTCCTCCTCCTCTTCCTCCTCCTCCTCCTCTTGTTGTTCTTCTTCTTCTACTTCTCCTCCTCCTCCAGCCTTCTCCTCTTCCTCTTCCTTGTCCTCCTCATTTTCTCCCTCCCCCTCCTCCTCCTCTTCCTTTTCCTCTCCCTCCTCTTCCTATCCCCTTTTCTCCACTCCCTCTCCCTTTCCTTCTCTTCCTCCTTCTACTCTTCCTCCTCTCTCCTTCTCCCTTTCCTCTCCTCCTTATCCTCTCCTCCCTTTCCTCCTCCCATCTTCCTCCTCCTTCTCTTTTCTTAATTTAGTTTTATTTTTGGTTTACAATACCATTAATAATGATTTCTTGTGGACATAATTCCAACACCACATCCACCATCAGAGTACCCATCTCCCTCCCACAAGGGCCCTAACCCCTCTCTTTCATCTCTCTCTTCCAAAACAACCCCCTTGTGTTGCCTTGGGGTCTTTTTTGCTACTTCACTGTGTATTTTTAAGTCTCGCATTTGAGAGAACATGCTGTACCTGCCCCTGTCCTTCTGACCAACTTGCTCTTCCTAAGGAAATAGTTAGGTCAGGAAGTTACCTTTTCCCCTCTTTCAGCCTCTCATTATCTTTCCCTTCCACATGTAATTTAATTCCAATATCATTAACACAAAAAAAATTGAGAAGTAAGTTATAGGGCTTCCTGGTACACATCCTTTTGATAGTATGATGCCAGATGATTTTTCCATGACTAGGCTACCTATTGGAATGCTACAAGGCCAAGATTCCTCATGACTCGAGGAATTATTTTTAGTATGTTCCTCCCTCCCCTCCTGGTTGTTGGTCTCAAGAGTCAGGGGGCAAAAATGTGTCTTGTTTTTAATGCCATTCAGGATGCCTGGCACCTGCATAGTGGAGGGTCATTTTAGCATGTCTATCACCCTTTTCCTTTTCGTTTTAGTGGTGAGGAAGGAGACACACTTTACCTCTGTCCTCTTAGGTTCAGGAACTGTGGGCTGCTGCTTTAACTAAGCAAAGACAGATTAATGGGGGCATCCTGTCTGTACGGGAGTTCATGGGAAAGAAGCATTGCTCTAAACAGTGGTTAGGCTTAGGGCCTTCTATGCCATCTTAACAGGAGGAAATGGGGTTTGGGCTTGAAGGGACAATACGTTGTGGAGAGGTGACTAGGAAATCTAGTGGAAACTAATGAAGCAGAAGAGTCAGCTCAGAGAGATTAGTTTCTGCAGAGTCATCATGGCTCTAGTCCCTGGGGACAGTTACCCCCGGAGTGGAGAGAACTCTGATAGTGGGGACTTACACCCAGCTAGCACATAGAAGAGGAGAGAGAACACTTTCCGTATCTGTTGATTTGATTTTGGGGAAAGTTACCCTAAAGCCATGATCTGGGACCACTCCTGGTGATGCAGTGCTAGGGCCTGGGGATGCTTCTTCTAGCCTGGGGGTGGGGGGCACCAGATCTACCCCAACAGTACCTAGGGGCCTCTGAGACTCTACCTGGTAATGCTCAGGGGACCATTTGGTGCCAGAGATCCAACCTGTCTTGTACTCTCTTGCTGGCCCTGGTATCTTGGTTTTTAATTGCTTCCGCTCAAAATAATCTGTATGCCACAGGGAAATATTTTGGAGTGGCACCTCCTAATGTCCTTGTCTTCATCTTTTCATTTTTGACCTCAGTAAGAGAAATGGTTTATTGTGGGATTTAGGGATGTTACTTATCACCAAGATGCAGAAATCCTTGTGAGCCAGTGTCAATGATTTGATCCTTGAAAACAGGCAACCTCCCCAGCAGTGGCCGCTGCCGCCAAGTGTGATGTATAATTTAGTTTTCTAAAATGCCCATCACTTTCTATAAATTAAAAGATGTCTGGCAGGCCAGAGAGACAGTCCTAGGTTTAAGATGCTTGCCTTGCATGAAGCCAACCCTGACTTCATCCCCAGTGGCCCACGGTCCCCTGAGTATCACGGGCCACATCCCATCAGTGGTCCTGATCCTTCCAGAGTAATACCAGGGTGAACCAGGTAATCTCCTGCACTGCAGGCACTGGGAAGCAGCACATGCTCAGGCCCAAGCATTGAACCATCTGGCTTCTGCGGCTAAGAATCTCCATAAATCTCTGAACCTCCTGATCACTGCTTGGGAAGCGCACTCCGCCACCCCACCCCCCCCCCCCCCGCAAATGTCTTACATATCTAGGGAAATTGTCCTGGTGTGCTTTGGGCATGGAGAAAGAAACTCAGAGAGGCAAAAGCTAGAGTTTAGGATGCAGTTGGATTCGAAGATTTGGAGGAGAACATCTCCTCTTACCTCTGTGAGAATTTCTGCAAAATGCAGAGGTTAGACCAGGCCCTCTCTGCTCTCTTAGCTCCCAGATCTCTGCCTTCGTGACCCTGGGGATCTATAGGCTCCATCTCTGTGCAGAGAGAATTTTAATCAGCACTGAAGTTCCCATACCCGTAGCTCACCTTTGCATAATGCGTTTGCAGCCACAGATTCCAACAGGGGGCTGAATTGTTCCTTGCTTGACAAAGGAAGGTATGTTGGAATGGAGAACCATAACATCCTTTCCGCCCCCCCAGGACCCCCACGCCCAGCTGTATTCTCATTATCTCTGTTTCCCCTCCCTTCCTGCCATGATTTTAATAGCCAGACTGTAGCCTGAGAAAAGTGACTGGAATGTGTGGATCATCCCACAATACATTTCATACTACTCAGCATTCTGCTATTGTCAGAACCAAAATGTCAACCTTTAACATCAGGCCTGGCTAGATCTGAATATTTAAACGAGGCTTCTTTGTAAACCTTTTCATGTTTTGCTATGTATGCTACCCCCTGCTCCAGAGATTTAGAGGAAATAATCTCTTGGTTTTTGTTTTCCTTCCCTGTAAAAACCCTTCCCAGTGTTAGACGGTCTGCCACTTTTACCCTGACATTTCCTTTACATAGTGCTGCTGTGCTAAACTGATGGCCACAGAGTCCTTCTCAATAACATGGAGACAAAACTCTGTGCATAGCTGATAAATTATAAGCAGGCACCGCATGTTAGCTTGATGGATTGTTACAGTGAATGTGTGTGAGTCATGGGTGTTATTTTTGGTCAAAAGAATTGTGTGAACTTTCCTTCCTCTATTTTGAGTGCTTTGAAATGTACTACTTTTCTTTCTTTCCTTCTCTCTTTTTTTGTTCTTTGAGGTATATGTCAAGAAATTAGGCACCCTATCAGAACAGTCATTTTCTAGTTTTCAAAGTTATTGTTTTCAAGTTGCGGAGGTGGAAGGACTGAATAGAGAAAGAATGGTATGTTGACAATAAGCCAGCCTGTGAAATAGAAAAGAAAATTACAGTCACCTGTTCTAAAAGGGGTTGGGGGTTTCCCATGCCCCCTCACCCCAGGGGTCAATTTTAAAGCTGGGATAGGCTTACTGTGGACTTGGAGGCGATCTGATTCTAATTAACCATTTCTTTGCAGTAAAAGTGTAGAAATGTAATAGACTGTAGAAATGCCAGATTTTATTTGCGTGGATTTCTTTTCAGCTTGGCTGCAGAGAAAATAATGTTTGACAGTCACATCACCGGGTCTCTAAATCACAGTTTGCCCAAAGCAGCCCCATCCTCTGCTTTACTGTATCACCGGAACCTATGATGTATATAGCAGTAATGTGTCTGGCTCTAATATCCAAATACCTTGGTATCTCATGGAGCTCAGTGCTATTCAGAGTGAGACCCAAGGACAAGTGGCAGGTAACAAGCTGCTCATTTCTGGCCCAAGATGAGATCAGGACAGAAAGTGAAAGTAAGTGCTGAGAAATTTTACAGCCAATTGACAGCATGGCTTTAAGCCTATCGAATATAACCAACACTTGGGGTCTTGATGTCTCCTTAAAATCATTTTCCTAATAGTTGTTTATTGTTTGTTTGTTTGGGGGCCATACCTAGCAGTGCTGAGGGCTTACTCCTGGCTCTGAATTCAGGGATCATTCCTGGCAGGCTCAGGGGACCGTATGGGATGCTGGGATTGTGTGTAAGAAAACCATTCTATCCACTGTTCTATAACTCTGGCCCCTCATGGTTAAATTTTGTTGAATTTTGCAAAGCTGCTAGTCTGTAACAGATTGGAGATGCAGAACCGATTTTTTCCCTCTCACAGACTGAGTAGGACTAGTTATCTTCTGGGGTTTTACTGGTACCTCAGTCCCCAAGGCTCTCAAGCCATTATTGATTCGGAAAGATTACTGATGTTGCAGAATTTAAAAAAAATCTTTTTGTGGAATTTTTGCTATTGCTCTTGCGAAACTTTCTCTCTGAGGATGTTTCATGTATCTTCAGCGCTTAAAGCAGTGCCAAGTACCTGTAAATGCTCAATATTTGTTGTGTAAATGAATGGGTGGATAAAGAACAGTTACAAAGGAGTTAGCTGTTCTAAGGAGGAGTTTGGTCACATCTACCCAATGATTCATCTTGTGTTCAAGATGGTGCCTCAACCCACCAAGCACTGTGGCAGATTTTCTATATCCATTACTCAATTTAGGAATCAGTTGGCCTAATCCCACAAATATGTGTCTTTGGCTCCATTTTTCAGAGGAGGAAACTCAAGAGGTTAAGAAACTCTGGTCACCCAAGGTCACTCAGTCCAGGAGGCAGAGGTACTGGGATTCAGCTTAGCTTCTCTGATCAATAGAAGTTTTCAAAGAAATCTGTTAATCTCTTTGCTTTCCATCCTCAAAGATGGGAATTAAATATTCTCATCCTTCACTAATTTTTTAACCTAATGAGACAGAAATCGGGAAAATTAGAGCACAACTATTATAAAAGATGAACTTCGCAAATATAAAGTTTAAAAATTAGATTTGCAGGCTGGGGAGTGAATTCAGAGGACTAGAGCTTATGCTTTGCATGCAAGATCCTCAGGCTCAATCTCCAGCACCATGTGGTCTTCTAAGCACTGTTGGGAGTGAGCTCTGAGTTATAAGCTGGGAATTGCTCCCCGAGCACTGCTGCCTGGGACCCCAAAGCAAACAGACAGACAAACCGGATTCCCTTCCCAAGGAATGTTCACACAAAGAAGTGAGTAGAAATCAGGTCCATGGACTGGGAATGAAGGGAATTTATTTACTGTGAGAATTCGAGGGAGGGCCTAGTTTGGGTTAGTCATTATTGCTACTCGAGCTCTTCCTTATGCTGTAGTAGAACTCTAGCTTCCGTGTGATATTACTCATTTAAAAAATATTTTAGGTTGGAGGGGCTTGAGGAGGGTTAGCAGAGAAAACAAAGTTCCTTGCCCTCGATGAAACTTTTATTTTAGCAAGGAGAAGGAGACAGAAAATAAACAGCCAGAAATAAACTATGAAGTAAATGGCCTGGTATGTAAAACGAGGTCAAGTGCTATGGAAATAAAAGGAAAAGCATAGGAGAAAAGTGGCTGGGAGTTTGGTGGAGGTGTGGAGGCTGTTCTTTTAAATGATACAATTCAAACCCATGGAGGCATTCGGGAGAAAGACTTGAACAAAGTTGAAAGATTGGGCCAAGAGGTGTTCAGGAGAGAGAGAGGGAAAGAGAGAGAGAGAGAGAGAGAGAGAGAGAGAGAGAGCGAGAGAGAGAGCATCACAATGAGAGAGTCTAGGTCTGCTCTCTGTTCTAAGAAACATCATGCCCGGTATGCAGAGGAATAGCAGGGACGTAAACTTGGCTGGATGGAGAAAGATGGGGTGATGGTATTTGCAGGCAGACAACTGGTTTTCCCAATATATGGAATATAGAAGGTGATATAAAATGAGGAGTCCAGGATGAGACAAGGTTTTGTCTGTGTCTCTGTATCTTAATTTCCCTTTTTGTACTTAACATAATTGAATAACCCCCAAAAATATTAGCATTGAGGTGTTTGGAGATGCATACACAACCATCACAAGTCCCCCAATATATCTGGATTTGGTTTGTTCAATTATACATGATGGAAATCTACAAAAAAAAATCTTTAAAATCTCTTAGTATTACTAGTTCTGAATAACATCTTCCTAGATATTACATTCTTTTTTAAAATTTATTTTATTTTTTATTTATTTTTTAAAATAAATTATTTATTTTTAATTAGTGAATCAATGTGAGGGTACAGTTACAGATTTATACATTTTTGTGCTCATGTTTCCCCCATACAAAGTTCAAGAACCCATCCCTTCACCAGTGCCCATTCTCTACCACCAGTAAACCCAGCATCCCTCCCACCCTCCCCAGTCCCGTCTCCCCCCACCCCACACTGCCACTATGGCAGGGTATTCCCTTTTGATCTCTCTCTCTGATTAGGTGTTGTGGTTTGCAATAAAGGTGTTGAGTGCCCATTGTGTTCAGTCTCTAGTCTATATTCGGCCCGCATCACCCTCCCCCCGCATGACCTCCGACCGCATTTTACTTGCTGTTCCCTTCTCTGAGTTGCCCAGAATGAGAGACCAGCCTTCAAGCCATGGAGACAACCTCCTGGTACTTATTTCTACTAATCTTGGGTGTTAGTCTTATAGTCTATTATTCTATGCTCCACAGATGAGTGCAATCTTTCTATGTCTGTCTCTCTCTTTCTGACTCATTTCACTTAGCATGATACTTTCCATGCTGATCCACTTATATGCAAACGTCATGACCTCATTTTTTCTAACAGCTGCATAGTATTCCATTGTATAGATGTACCAGAGTTTCTTCAACCAGTCATCTGTTCTAGGGCACTCGGGTTTTTTCCAGATTCTGGCTATTGTAAACAGTGCTGCGATGAACATGTAAGTGCAGATGACATTTCGACTATACTTTTTGGCTTTTCTGGGATATATTCCCTTATCAACCCCTTGTCTGATGGGTATTGTGTAAATATCCTTTCCCATTCTGTGGATAGTCTTTGTATTCTGGTCACTGTATCTTTTGCGGTGCAGAAGCTTTTTAGTTTAATGTAGTCCCATTTGTTGATCTCTGTTTTTACTAGATTGCTTAGTTCCGTGTCATCTTTGAATTCTTGCTTGCTTGCTTCCCTCTGTTTTTTTAAGAGTTTATAAGACATTTTCTGGAACATAAGCACTTTCTAGAGCAATGGATGGTATGCTGAGGGAGTGAGGAGAGTCTTTGTCTTTCAATAGCTTGCAACCTTCTTCATAAGGTTAGATATGATGGAGACATGGTAAGGAAGAACTAGAGAAGGTGAAAGCTAAGAAAGTGCAGGTGGTATTCTAAAACAAGAAGTAGTATTATGCAAAGTAGAATGGTAAGTTGAAGTCTTGAGTGAATGAAACAATGTTGCTTTGGGGGCTTATGGAAGTTAAAAAAAGAGTTGGAACAGGTTAAAAGTTCCATGTTCTGCAGAAAGGAGTACTGATTGTGTGAATGGAGCTGGATTAAGATTAGAAGCTTAAGGGAGAACCACCCGTGGTCACCCTGGAATCTTAATCCCAGCATATGTCAAATCCAACAGAAGGGATGATCTGAAGGGGTCATTGAAAGGGATCATCCCGGCCATTAGTTTCAGTGAGCTAGAACTGAGACATAAATTTGGGGGGCAGCCAGTTCAAGATACTGTTGTTACCTCTGATTCTGATTTCTAAAACCATGGCATATCTCTGCTCCACCTCTCATTGACTCCTTTGAAGCAGAAATATCGGACATTAAAACAAGATCTTTGGGGCTGGAGTGGTAGCACAGTGGGGAGGGTGTTTGCCTTGCACGTTGCCAACCCAGGTTTGATTCCCAGCATCCTATATGGTTCCCCAAGCACCGCCAGGAGTAATTCCTGAGTGTATGAGCCAGGAGTAACCCCTGTATATCACCGGGTGTGACCCAAAAAGAAAATAAATAAATAAAAATAAAACAAGATCTTTGGGTGTGGAGGGCCACTACCTATAAATAGAAAGGAAGGTTTTTTTTTCTATGTTGTTGGCCTAAATTTTAGAATTGAACTCACTAGCATAGCGGATAGGGCGTTTGCCTTGCATGTGGCCGACCCGGGTTCGATTCCTCCATTCCTCTGAGAGCTCGGCAAGCTACCGAGAGTATCTCACCCGCATGACAGAGCCTGGCAAGCTACCTGTGGCGTATTTGATATGCCAAAAACAGTAACAACAAGTCCCACCTTGGAGACGTTACTGGTGCCCTCTTGAGCAAATCTATGAGCAATGAGATGATAGTGAAAGTGACAGCCATTTGTAATGTTTTTAATTGGGACACACTTAACGTTTTATTTCCAAAACATTGTCTATGACTGACTCCTTCATTACTTGTTTGTGAGTCATAATGGAAACAAAAAGCATCCCTCAAATGAGGTTCCTGGCCAACTTCATTTCCCTTCATGCAGTTAGAGTGGCTTGACTTGCACACTCGCTGTGCTCATATGGGCATTCACTATAATGACTGCGTGTATTTCATCTGGACTGGACACCAAACTCCATAAAGCTTTGCGTTTGCCATCCAACTCCTCCGTTTCTAGTTACGTTTCATAATGTGTTGATATTTCCAGGCTAATCTTGCACAACTACTGAGAGATTCTCAGGACCAGAATAAGCGTCTGGGAGAAGAAATTAAAGAGCTCCAGCAAAGACTTGGAGAAGTACAGGGTGACAATAAGGTACTGTGAATATTTAAAGGGGAAAGCTGTGATGCATAATTGTGTACTTGGGGTTTATGTAGAGCGCATCAGAAAATGTGATACAGCATGTGCTGAAAAATTTGTTACATATTTTTACATTTGCAATGAAAATGCAGTGTTTAACATTTCTTATCTTTATTACTTTCCCATTGTGTATGTGTGTGCCCCTGTGGTGTGTGTGTGTGTGTGTGTGTGTGTTTGTGTGTGTGTGTGTGTGTGTCTGGGTTGAGCTAAAATATTGCCATAGCCCATTGTAGAAGTTTCATTATGTTCAGCTTGGTAGCGAATAACATTGTGGTTGAGGGCAAAATAAAACCCAAATGCTATACTTTCCTCTCTTCTATACAAATAATGGATTTGTGGCTGAGATGATTTGGAATTATTCACATTCGGTTTTGAATTTTAAGTAGTCATCCTACTAATTATGTTCACATAACCAATTTATTTTATTGCTAAATTTGGCAATTTGTATGGAACATTGCTCAAAATCCACTGCTTGGTATTAATCAAACTCCCCTGTTGGCAACGTTAATTATAAAATATGAACTCATAAACTCCAAACTAAATGTGCGTCCTCTTTCTCCCAGCTGAAGCAATGAACAAAACTACAATTGAGGAGAGGAAGAAAAACTGCCGAAGTTTAATTCCATTCCCCCAAATCATTTCCCCCTTTGCCAAAATAGATTTTAACTCCTTGGAGTTTTTAACTCCTTGCCAGCAGCAGCTTTTGCAACCAAAATGGTCACTGAGGTTTCACTCAAGAACACGGCATGGGGCGGGAAAGGAGAGTTTGCTTGGAAACCTCTTGGACATGTTCCCAAGTTCCTTGACAAAGAACAGCGAGGTGGGTTATTTCTGGGAGGAGTTAGTAACTGGAAGGTGCTACTTTGAAGGATGCTTACCTTAAAAACATGTAAAAGCATGGATGCATTTGTGTTATCCCATGAGCCGTCCCTACAGTAGCACCATCAGAGAAGATTTTTTTTCTCTAGTTGACTTAATTAAAGCACCGTGATTCATAGTTGGGGTTTGGACACAGTGTCCCGTCACCGTCCGGCCAGCATCAGTGAGGACTGAGTGAGTATGCTGCATGAAGAAGTTCCGGCTGCGGCCAGCACTCTGGGGTGCAGGTTTGTCTTTCTTACAGAGCCTCTGCTTGGGGTGAGAAAAGCTTTGTAAACCTCTTGGGCTAATGTACATTTGAAGAGGTCAGACTGTTCCTGCTCTTGAAGGAGAGCGTGGAAAGAACGCCTCAGAAAAATTCTAAACCCTGTTGGCCACACCGCTGGGGCTGGGAGTGCAGCTGCAGGTGTTGAAAGGGTGTCAGTTCCTTGCCCCAGGATGTTGGGCAGCAACTAAAGGCCACAGGCCTCCTTGGTCACTTCCCTTAGAGATAACTGCAGAGTGAGGATTGTTTCCAGAGAAGAAACCAAAGCCTGTTCAGTCCTTTCTTCCCAAGCCAGAAGTTACTAGAGGGACTTTAGAGACATTATAAACAAAATACCGAGACACATTGAACTGGGTTTTTGAATTCTCATTTTTTTCCTGGATGACTGATTTTTCCCTCTTGTTTTCTCCCTTCCAAACCCCATGAAGTCTCCTTACCCCCAGCTTTCCTACATATACCTTTGCTTTATCTTTTGGTCACTTAAATTTGATTGCATTGGGATGTGTTCATTTAGGAATTGATCTTTATAACTGATATTTTCATGTGGGCTAGTTGTGTGCATAAGCACACATGTGTATATGCACATGTGCCAGAACATGTGTGTGAGGTTATGTTTATGGTTTCCCATGTGTGTGTTTGTGTGTGTGCCTGAAAAGGAGGATGTGTATATGATAATATGTATGTGATGGTGTGAGTTTGTGCGCGTGGCATAAGAGCATAAATAAGTGAGCAAAGATGTGTAATGTTGCATGTGCACATCTGTGGATGTGAGTGGCCCTCTGTGTGTGTGTGTGTGCGTGTGTGTGTGTGTGTGTGTGTGAGAGAGAGAGAGAGAGAGAGAGAGAGAGAGAGACTAGGCACAGATCCAATATCTTTGGTATGGCCACACTCTTACCTGATTTGTTCTTACTCTGGGTCTTTATTCTAGTAGCTGAACACATTTGTCAAACTTGGTTTTCTCACCCAAGGTTTATAATTTAGTGACTCATATGCATGGCCTGTGAAGTCACTTGCCGGCCAAAAGGTGCAGAGAGGATGTTTAAAATGTTCAGCAGACCCTATATCTCAGGCTCCAGCCTCTCCTTCCCTCACAAAAGACCAACTGCCATGAGCCCCCAATTCTATTTCTCATTTGCATCTGGTGTTATAGGGCTGGTTTATTTTCAGACCCCCCCCATGAGTCACAGTCCCCCTGCCCCCAGTCACCAACATTAAGTTCGGATTACTCATCCACGCAGTGACACCAGGCAATTCGAGCACTCTAAGACCTCTGTGAGAAGGGGCCTGAATAGGTTAACCTTCCTTTCATTCATGTGGCTCATGGCTCCAGTCAGCCCACTGCCTTCCCCATCCAGTCTCCTGGCCTTGACCAGAGGTGTGAGAGGCCCCTGCTAATGAATCCCACCAATCCTACCAGTCTCATCATCACCCCTCAGTCCTGAAGCCTTAATTTCAACTTTGTGGCCAAGATGTATCTTTTTATGCCTCAGGGCTCTTGCACCTCCCACTTGCTCAACCTGTCACCCTGTGCTCCTCTAATTCCCCTGAAATTTTTTTTTCATTTTTCCGATCATTGATCAAATAACTGATCATAGAACCTGCTCTTGGGGCTCCTCTCTAGCCCCAAGTGGTAGGTTCCATGTATACCCACAATCCTCTGCTCTCTCCCACGATACTCCCCCATGCCTATGTGGGGTACCCTGCTCATAAGGATGAACTTGTTGCAGGTGTCTTGCGAAAAAGTAGCATTCTTGCCATCTCATACAGAGACCATTTTTAATCATCTTCATTGAAGGCACCATAATGGGTACTTTCAGTTGTGATCCACACAGTTGGGATGGAGGTTGGGGGTTGAGGTGAGGAGGACTGTTAGGGTCCTTAGAGGGAGGGGGATACACTGGTGATGGGTGTGGTGTTGGAATTGTGTGCATGATAAATCATTAGTGACAGAATTGAAACCACAGAATTCCAACCAATAAAACAGTTTTTGGAAAGTTGTTCTGGGAGCACTGGAATGGAGTAAATGAATAAGTGAAATGAAGAATGGAAGTTTTGAAAAGAGCTAAGGGCTTAGGACAAAAGATTGAAAAATAAAAAGGGAAAAGAATTCAGCAGGTCTTCTAACAACATAATTTTGTTCGATTACACTACATTTTGTTTAGTTGCACTGTTGATTTTTTTAAGTTATAAAACATGGGTCTATAAGTTATCTGAGGATCTGGTTTCCTCATGCATCACTTAAAATCACAATTCCTATGAGCTAGAGGGATGATACAGGGAATAAGTCGCTTTCCTTGCATCCACTAGCCTTGGTTTGAATCTCTAATACCACATAGAATCCTTAAGTACTGCCAGGAGTCACTTCTGAGCACAGAATCAGGAACACCCCTGGACACTGCCAGGTTACCCCTGTCTCCTCGACCCCCAAGTCCCCAATCCCAAGAATCTGTCGAGTATTCAGCAAAGAATTACTCAGATACTCAACTAAGTACACTGAGAGTACCCAGTTGTAGACAACCTCTGTGGACTGAGTAGTTTAGAACTGAGATAAAAAGGATGAAAAGGACCTACAGGAACCAGCCATTTAAGCCCAACCCAATACCAAGTGTGAGACTTAGGGGGGTGAAGAGAACGAAGGGTGTGGTGGTGAGCCCCATAATTCACAAGGTCACAAGCTCAGTGTCCATAGCCTAGCCCGCTATGGTCAGGAATACTTTGCCATTGGTATGATTCGATGCGATTCCTCACTCCAGTTCTGAAGAGAAGAGCTCATGGCATCCTTTTCTAGGCAACTGTTGACATGGCATTTTCATCTCCGAGTTACCATCTTCCCTAGTGACCTTTATTCATATTTGGGAAGCCCAGATTCTCAATGTTAAGTACAAGGAACAAGATGAAGGGAAATGACTGGCCTTGGGTATTTTAAGGTAGACAAATTTTCCATTTGTTCTGCTAGCACCCTATAACCCTACACACCATAAAGCATTTGCAAGCAGTCTCTTGAAAGATGTGTTGGCTCTCCTGTTTACAAATAGCTTAGCGCTCACCTGGGGTGGAGGTGAGGAGATTCTGGGCATCTCATGATCCAACACTACTCTGAGCAGAGCCTAAGAACTTCTTTGGGCAGCTGGACTGAACCACCCTCAGTGGTGGTCCTTAAGCTCTGTGAAAAGGAAACCCACTAACACCCTCTTCCCTAAGAACTGCAGGTTGAAGGCAAAGACTTCCATGCCATCTGGATTCCCCACATTGTCTACCGAGAATAAGGACTGACTTTATGGAAAGGCCCAAACAAATCAGGGGCCTTGAGTCTGAAACACAGGCCAAAGAGAGAATTGTGAGTCCCCTTTCTGCTGCTGAGATCTGCCCGCTTCCTCCTCCAGGCCTTCAGAGAGAGTTGATTCGGTAGGAAGGGGACAGGAGGGAGACGCATGTGGATGAATGGAGTAGTAAAAGCACAACAGCAGAAGTAGCAGAATACACTGGAATCACAAATACCCAGAGCTGGCAGCCCGTCTCTCTACAATGGAGACCTGGCTAGTGAAGTTCTCTGCTCCTTGCCATGGTGTAAATACCAATACCACGACAAATACCAGTTTCCCAAAGGCACTTTGCAGAGCCTGGTGCTCCAAAAAGTGCCTGCTCCAGTCTACCGCTGCCAGCTTATACAGCACAGTCCCAGGGGCCCTTCCTGGGAAGTATTAGAGTCAGGTTTTCAGTCTCCTTCTGGCGGCTCTTGCCTTCATGACCTGGAGAGCTGTTTCCTCTCTAGGCCTGAATTCTCTCATCTGCAAAATGGGAATGCACAAAACCTTGTATAGACCTGCTGTCATAGTTCATTGTTTATTTATCAACACTTGAGTGGGGACTTATCTCTATGCTGCTTAATATTCTAGGAGTTGTGGCTACATCAAGAAATAAGAAAGACAAGAACTCGTTCTCATAGGGCTTTTATTCTAGTTGGAGGAACAGAAAGAAAATAAAACACCTAATGTCATCAGTAAGTGATTAGTGCAGTAAAGAAAAGAGAATAAGACCATGAGATTTAATGATTGGCTTTGTGTGTGTGTGTGTGTGTGTGTGTGTGTGTGTGTGTGTATGTGTGACTGCAATATAATGTGTACAGGATTCGGAATGGTCCCTACCACTGAGAAAAGGTGAGTGTGGCTAGTGCATCTTTAGCGTGAAGTTGCTACTTACCTTTAGTGGATTGGTTTATAATCCTCTGGCACAAGAATTCATCCAGGCATTCAAGGGTTTCCTTCTTACCAGTTGTTCCCAGTGAGCTTACCTCGCAATCGAGATGAAGGTTGATGAAAAATCTAGCATATGGCAGATAGATCCCTAAACTCAGTCCCTGGTGTCTCCACTGCAACCTGCATCAGACATTTTGTGCAGCCCAGAGGGAATCAACATCTGTTAAGAGTTTGCCCGTCAAGTTCCCAGTTGGAGAGCCACTGATTGGTTTTCTTGTCTGTTTGCCTTTTGTCTTCACCATGCATGCGACAGCTCTTTCTTGCAGAAGAATGCGATGTCCAATGTTCAAGAGTCAGGCAGGTCAAGTGGGGAAGTCACTCGTGCCTGTGGCATGCGTTCACCTTTCTTGAACACTATGGCCAATTTTGGTGTAGCTGATTTTGGTATTGCAGAAACACAGCCTTTGGCCTTAAATATGTTTTATGTTGCACCAGCTGATGGATTTTAAATGCTTCTTGTTTTATCTGGCGTTGGCACCATAAAACCATCAGCCCTTCTGTGAACGTACCTCTAGTGATGTGGGACTTTTGGATGGATTTTGACAGCAACCAATGAGTATGAGCCTATAAAGGCAGTCCACTGAGCATGCAGGTGACAAATTAAAGTGTATTTGGTTTAAAAAGAGTGCTCAACTGTGGATGTTTGTCATGGTCCAGGATGAGGGACCAGAGAGCTCTTTGTAAACCATTCCTCTTTATGCTTCCAAGGAGGACAGAGAGGCGTTTGCCTGTAGGAAACCCAAATGAAGAGGGCACTTTAATGAAAAGCTCTCACCTCAGGGCATTAAAGGAATTAAATACTAAGAATTAAAATGAGTGATAAGGGTCCTTCACTCACTCTAGTCTCATCATACCGCTCTCTAACTGAGATCTTGTTGGGAACTGGAGGCAGTGCTCTGCTAGTTCAGCAAGTTCAGGCCCTGTCATTTCATTGCCAAGTGAGTTAGAGGCATTTGGTCATAGAGGCCTTATTTGCTCCTGTCCTGGCTTATATGAATTCACAGTCTGGGTGAGTTATGCAACCCAATTGTGATTCACCCTATAGACCATACGTGGTAACTGCACTTCTCCTTCATGGAGTATTGGTTTTTGAGAGTTCTGCCTAGGACTTATTGTGTGCCATATTCAAATGGCCTTAGTAGAGAAAGACATTGAAGTCGCTGTGAAATTGCTGGGTGGAATGCCTGAAAGACCTTTGCTTCCCTGAGAGTAACATGTTTAGAACTCTTCAGAAGGTTAGCCAGGAGGCTTCAGGTTGTGTTTTCTTCAGCATAAATCCCTATGGAAAGGTGTGATTTTGCCCACGTGTTACACTATGCGATTCTTTCCATGTGACATTTTGAAAAGACTCAGAACGAATAGAGTACCACTGTAGCACTGTTGTAGCATTGTCGTCCCGTTGTTCATCAGTTTGCTCGAACGGGCACCAGTAACATCTCCATTGTGAGACTTGTTGCTGTTTTTGACATATAGAATTCGCCACGAATAGCTTGTCAGGCTCTGCAGGGCAGCGGGATACTCTTAGTAGTTGCTGGGCTCTCTGAGAGGGACAGAGGAATCAAACCCATGTCGGCCGCATGCAAGGCAATCTCCCTACCCGCTGTGCTATCGCTCCAGTTAGGATGAATATTACATATGAAAAATTGCACAATTAACAGAGCCCTGTCTGTGGAGCATGGCTAGGGGCACTGGGGCACTGGAATAGATAAGACTCGACCTTGCTAGGCAGTCCTGAAGACACAGAAACTGTCATGTACGCTTAGCAGGTCAGCCTAACCACTGCCTCTAGCCTTGATGGGGATTGGACCGGGGCAAAGCAGAGTAGGAACGGTCATAGGCCAATAATGCTAAACTTTCTGTGAGTGGACCTTTCTGTAAGCTGAGACCCTCTATAAAAGGTGTGTGCATTTGACAATAAAGTGAACAGCCACCAGCTGCTCCCGGAGAGGGTTTCTCCACACGCCCGTCATCCTTCCCCCCAGGTCTGTCTGGACTGGACCCAGTTCGCAACGTGTCCAGACTCATTGGGGAAAAACTATTCCCAAACACCCGTCAAGTGTCTGTGACGAGAGATGCTAGGGCATAACCCCCAGTACCCTGGACTGTCTGGGTCCAGCTCTGTGCCCCACATTCATAAGGCTGGTGACGTCGACCAGTTACTTCTTCCCTTAGTAATGCTCACCTACAGATATGGTAGTAAGAGTCCTTCATTGGGTGTTTGTTGGACTAAAGGGACGGGGGGTGTGACCCCACAGGGTGGGCTTGATGTGGGAAACTGATGACAGGAGGCTTGCTCTAGTAGTAAGAGTCTGAATACACCCTTGCCCAGCTTCGTCCTGGCTGAGGGCCTCGGTGACACCCTGGACCCCTAGGTTAATAGACCCCAGGCTTGAGAGACTGGCTCTGTTGCCCCACATCCTCCTCTTCAGAAGCTTTGCCAGTGCAGAGGAGAGGGCATTGTCTGCCTCCTGGATTTGTAGGAGGCATCCACAGAGAAGCTCCCCAGATTTAAGAAACATCTGGAAACTCAGTTCTTCCTGTTGGCCAGACACAGCTGTGGGTCTCGGTGACCCCGTAAACAGGACCAAAGTGCTTGTTGACGAGGTGGGTGGGGCTGACACTGGAGACACACGGTCAGGCACTGGCCCTCTCTTCTTCTCAAAATTGTTTTTGCTGCTGCTTTTGATAAAGACACAGGAGCAAGGGGGAGTGAGGTGGAGTGACTTAGGTGTGGAGAGCTTTGACAATGCTGCTTGGGGAAGGGATCTTAGAGGAGGTGGCATTTGACTTGAGACTTGAAGGAGACTGAAGAAAAGGGACTGCCATAGAGACAGCCTGGTGAGTGGGTAGGGGGTTAGGGGGAAGAGAAACTGGGGACATTGGTGGTGGGAAATGCACACTGGTGGAGGGATGGATGTTGGAACATTCTATGGCTGAAACCCAACCATGAGCAACTTTGTAACTGTGTATCTCATGGTGACTCCGGTTTTTTTTTTCCTTTCTTTTTGGGTCATACCCAGCTATGCACAGGGGTTACTCCTGGCTTTGCACTCAGGAATCACTCCTGGCAGTGCTTGGGGAATCATATGGGATGCTGAGAATTGAACCCGGGTTGACCATGTGCAAGGCAAACGCCCTACTGGCTGTACTATTGCTCGAGCCCCCAGCTTTTTTTTTTTAAGTGAGTTCTGGACAGACCAAGGGTATATATGCAAAGGGCCAGAGTGGGCAAAGCATGGTGTCTGAGGACTTGGCAAAAGTCGTCAGGGCTAAAAACTGGGAAGATGGGTTCAGCTCCTCTTCTCTTGTTGGGTTTTGTTAGCAGATAGTGGGGCATTGACATTTATTCTGGAGCAGTGAAAAGCCACTGGAGGGGTGATGTAAAGTTTCTGCATATTGTTTGGCCTCCATAGGGTGCTCGTTAGCTGGGTAGCACTCATACACACTAATGAATGTGTGTGATGGTCTCCAGAGCCTTGAGAGGAAGAGAATAAAAATTGCTGCTGCTGCTGTTATAAGTGACAAATCCTTTTGTTTAAAGTCAGAGCTAGAATGTCATATCAGCCTGGGAATTTGGTCTCGAGTTTACACAAAAGAACGGCTCACTGGAGACCTTTTTAAACTCTTGTGTCCAATTTTGTCATGGGTATTTCAAAAGGTCAGGGGGGCAGTTGAAGGGGATGTGTAGAAAACCAACAAGTAAACTAAAGACAGGCAGGACCTTGCCTCCGAGCTCGCCTGGCCCAGCACTCAGCCAGATGACTGTTCTGCGAATGTCTTTGGTGACCTCTCCATAGGGTGTCCCTATTTGCAGCAGCAGACAAGGGCTGGGGGCGAGGATGTGCAGGCAGCCACTTCCTGCTCATTATTATAGTGTCTCATAACTCTAGCAAATGGAGAGTAACTATGTAAGAATTATAATTTTAAAAGCTATGACTGTATTTATAGTTTTCAAGCTCTCTGGAGAGTTGCGTCAACCATGATCATTGTCTTGCCTGTTCACATTAGGGGGACAGAGACACAGAGTGGGAGTTGTGCAGCGCACGGACTGAGCAACCATCCACAGTGGTTGTCACCCTAAGAGATATTTTCCTTACCATGCCCTACAGTGTCCCCTTCTCCCCTGTATATGTTGTAGCCGAATCCACACTCGGTTAGTATTTAGAGGTGGTTGGAGCAATAGCACAGAGGTAGGGCATTCACCTTTCACGCAGCCGACCCATGTTCGATTCTTCCGCCCCTCTCGGAGAGCCCGGCAAGCTACCGAGAGTATCGAGCCTGCACGCCAGATCCTGGCAAGCTACCCGTAGTGTATTGGATATGCCAAAAACAGTAACAATAAGTCTCACAATGAGAGATGTTACTGGTGCCTGCTCGAACAAATCGATGAGCAACGGGATGACAGTGACAGTGACATTGACAGTCATTGGGGGATACACTGATTATGAAGGTGTAACCCTCAGGAATAGGAAAAGTGCCCTTTTAGAAGAATCCCCCCCCCAGCTCATTCATTTCTCCTGCCCATGAAGACACAGTGAAAAGATAGCTCATTATGGACTAGTTAACGGGCCCTCACCTGGACCCACATCTCCCAAAGCCTCGATCATAGCCATCTCAGCCTCTAGAACCGTGAAAAGTAAACATTTCATGGTTTTCAAGGTGCCGATCTATGATGGCCTGTGACATCAGGCTGATGAACTCAGCACATCCATTCAGAGCGAACCCCATGTTGCGTGGGACCCCGAGGTGAGTCGTCTTGCTGGGGACACTCAGCTGCATTGACACAAGCAAACTCTGGGCAGAGATTACCCAGAGACCACAGCCACTGTTCTCCCCACTGCCCACCCATCCACTACCTCTCCCTCCCCATCTGGGAAAAGGACCCAGACACAGGATCATGATGGGTGTAAAAAACTAAAGCACGCCGACGGGGCGTGTGCACTCTCGGGCTCTCCAGGCGGCTCTGTCTCACCGCCCACGTTTGGTGCTCTGGAACTGCTGTGTATGGACTGGATCGGATGGCCGTTGGCCAAGGACAGGCGACAGAAGGACGAGGGCCAAGCTGGTTGCTGATTAGTTACCGTTTATTCAATCTTCCATCTTTCTCATCTCCTGCACTCCCAGCTCTGTCCTCTCTCTGGATCTACTACAGCCTCTCTTGCCATCTCTCTCTTCCCTTTTTCCTCTCTCTCCCTTGCCCCTAGGTTACACACTGGCAGGTAGCAAAGTCAACATAAGAAAGCCCTTCCTGAGGGCTGTCAGGTTCAAAGGGAACACAACGTTGGGGCTTCCAAAGCCCTTCCTGACTGCCAGTAGGCAAAATACCTCTTAAGGGTTTTTTCTCCTCTCCTCATTCCAAACACTCATTAACATCTTAATGCTAGTTATTTTTGTATGGACATAGAAAGAGATACATTGAGGCTTGCAAGGCAGCTCTCCTGGCAACATCTTGCCACAGACTCAGACCACAGCACTCAGGCCAGATTAATATTCCTCACCCTAGCAGGGTCCAAATCTAGTTATCACTGTTTGGACATTGACAACATTTGTCCATGATAAAGCTCTTAACTTATAGTTAAGCATTAGGCACTTTGGCCAGGCCCATTTCGATGCCAGGGTAGCACACAACTCACCGCTTGCCCTGGGTCCGTCTCGTCCCATGTCGGGACCCTGCTTTTGGGGGTGCTAGGAAGTAAGGGCAGCTGAGGCTTAGGTCGAGAGAACAGATGCCCAGGAGGAAAATATGTAGAGTCAAATGACTCCCAGGTTACAAAAGCATAGCATTTGCTAAGTCTTCCTGTGTCCATACAAAAAGGACATTGCTCTGAATAAACTATGCAAAGGACTCAAGGAGAAGAGAAAAACAATATTTACAAGTCAACAGAACACTAAGAAAGAAGCTACAAATAAAGAGGAATGGGAGCACTGTAATGGGAGCAACCCAATAAACCTAAACTACCTGAAGCTATGTAATCCTATAGATGGGGAGAAGGGAGAGTCCATCCCTCCAACCACGAGGGATGAGGGATGGAGCTGGAACAGAGATCGTGTTAGGAGCACATCCTTCCACTGGGCAGCCTCAGGAGTATCCCCCCCACCCCTAGGAGAGCAGGAGTGGACAGGGCAGAGGTGGGGAAGAGCACCCAAGAGCCATTGTCTGTATCTTTTTTTTTTTAGTCACTGAGATAGAGTTACAAAAACTTCATGATCGGATTTTAGTCATACAATGTTCCAACACCCATCCCTCCACCAGTGTACATTCCCTGCCACCAATATCACCCATAACCTTCCTCCTGCACCCCACCCAGCCTACCTCTATGGCAGGCTCTATACCTCTCTCTCTTTCTTCCTCTCCCTCTCCCTCTCTCTCTCTCTCTCTCCTCTCTCTCTCTCTCCCTCTCTCTCTCTCTCTCCTCTCTCTCTCTCTCTCTCTCTCTCTCTCTCTCTCTCTCTCTCTCTTCTCTCTGTCCTTTGGAGCATCATGGTTTATAATACAAATACTGAGAGATCATCATGTTTGCTCCTTACCCACTTATAGCACACATCTCCCATCCAGAGTGATCCCTTCCAACCATTATTATCATTGTGGTCCCTTCTCTATCCCAGCTGCCCTCTTCCCCAGCACCTGAGGCAGGGTTCCAACTGTGGACCAATCCTCCTGGTCCTTGTTTCTACTGTCCTTGGGTATCAGTTTCATACTATGTTTTTTCTTATATCCCACAATCTTTGTAGTCATTTTATAAGTCCCGCTCCTTCTGACTGTTTCAGTCAGCATGATACTCTCTATGTACATCTATTTATTTATCTATTTATTTATTTTATTGAATCACCATGAGAATAGTTACAAAGCTTTCAGGATCAAGTCTCAGTCATACAATGATCAAACACCCATCCCTTCACCAGTGCACATGTTCCACCACCAAGAACCCCAGTATACTCCCCATCCCCCCCGCCTGTGTGGCTGATGATTTTCACTTTACTCTCTCTTTACTTTGATTACATTCAATTTTTGACAGAAAACTCACTATTATTATTTAGAATTTCCCCCCAACAATCAGACCTGACGAAAAGGCATCATTAGATCATTTGTTTTCTATTGCTGATAATGAAGAGCATATGGTGTCACGTGGCTGCAATAATTACTAAAATTCTGGTATTTTAGTAATTAAGTCTAGAGGTATTTCTGCCAGCAGCTGCTGGGTTCTGAATTGGTTTGTGTGCCTCTGGGATCATGGCTGTTCAGTAGCCTATGTACATTCATTTATAAGTGAATTTCATGACTTCATTTTTCCTAACAGTTGCGTAGTATTCCATTGTGCAGATGTACCATAGGTTTTTTTATCCACTCATCTGTTCTTGGGCACTTGGGTTGTTTCCAGATTCTGGCTATAGTGAACAGTATGAACTGAACAAACATATAAGTGCAGATGTCATTTCTGCTGTGTGTTTTTGCACCCTAGGGGTATTGTCTATATCTTTATGACACCACATGCCTCAGGCTCATCCCAGCTGAAGCAGTGCTTATCCACAAGCTGGAGGCTCTTGCCCTCATTTTTTCCTAAAGGTGTGTTTTATCAAATGAGTACATGTTTGGGTTGGAGTGTGCTGTTGCACAGAGGTACTGGCTCACGTAGGCTGCCTCTGGGGTTCTGACGGCCCCATCAGAAGGTACGAGACTTCTCATGTCAGTGACTTCCTAGCTATTTCTGAGATGGGAAGTCTGCACAATTGCCTATTTATCCTGCAGTGTACAGCTAAGGTTGGCCGGGGAGCTCTAGACCCTAGCCTACACGCAAGATCAGACTTCCTGGGTGGGCGTTTTCTGTTGGTTTGTTTCTTTGTGGAGGCATCCAGATGAGGAAGAATGAGGATGCCCATCCCGGCAGTCATCACAGAGCAGTTGACCTGGACTGAGCACTTTCCATGTTCTGTAGACTGTGCTCTGTGTCTCGGAGAAACCCCTTCTTCCCGTACTTAAGATCGGCTTCAGAGGTCTGCATGGAAGAGACAAACTTGAATCTAGCCGAAATTCCCTTTGAAATTCCCCTTCGCTGGAGGGTAAAGTCGAAGGCGCTTGGTAGCGAATATCCTCAAAGAGGGAGATGGCATGTATCGCGAAGAGGATCATCTTACTTGAACATACCGTCATTTTCCTGCCTCAGTCTGTGGCACTGGCTTGAATAGAACCCAACTGCCCAGCTTTTGATTTATCGCTCATCCTCTTTTCTCCCCTTTTCTTCTCCTCTTCATTCCCCCGCTCCACTCCCGCCTCCTCTTGTTGCCAAGCAGATATATTTCAATCTCCCAACATTGCATGTTCACTGCGTATGAATCCATTGGCTCTTCATAACTACGGTCACCCCCTGAGAAGGGGGTCCCTCTTACTGCCCAGGCTTGATAGTAGCATTGCACAGCTCAGAGTGGCTCAGGCATATGCTCAGGGTTGCACAGCTCATAGACTGTGGAATCAAAATCCAGACCCTGTGGTTTGTCAGCTGGAAAGCCTGAAGCACTCTCCCCAGGGTGCACCCATACCTAGTATGTTGTCCCCTTGGGCCCAGATAGCTCCTGATCCAGCTATTCACAACTTGGGTCTCATTTTTAAAGATAAATGTTTCAACCAGTCCAACCCTGATATTTAATAGCTGATATTGTATGCACATTAAACACCCAATGATTGTTAACATATTTACTGAAGCTTAACAGGCATCCAGTATATAAAAGATGGCTCCCTTATATGGCTGTCAGACCTCAATAAACATGTTTAATAATTAATTGGCATTAAGCAAACATAATTGTGTGAATCTAAATTAACTGTTCAGCGAAGCAGATTGTGAATGGAAAACCACAGTGCCGTTTTATTACTTAAAGTTCATGCTGTCAGTCTGGCTTTTCACATATCAAGAAAGGCGCTCCTGCTTCCAAAAACATGTCACAGGCTTTCTTCTGCCTCATGCCCTAAAAGGCAACAAAAGCCTTCTTGTTCCTTGAACCTCTGCTCAGAGAAATGATTCTGCTTTGGTTCACTGTTTGTTTTTCTGTAGAACCGCGTAGGGCTCTGGCATCCTGAGCAGGATTTGTGTAATGGGGAAGATGTTTCCACACACAGATCTTCAGTTGAAGTACCCAGTTCAGTCATCCCACCAAACACAGGTCCCTCTTGGGGTCTGCTGTAGCTGTGTTCTCTACAGTCACCACCAAAGCCAAGTTAGTAGATATCAAGTCTCATTGGCCCTAGGGGAAAGAAAGGACTGAGTTCGTGCCAGCTGCTATTCATGTTGTTTTGGGTCCACTGGCAATATGTCATCTTGTTTCATGTGTTATAATGGAAGCTTCAAGGCTGGAGCAATAGGCGAACCGGGGCTTGATCCCTGGCATCATCCCATATGGCTCCCCATGCACTATCAGTAATAATTTTGAGCACAGAGCCAGGAGTAACCCCTGAATATTGTTGGGTATGGCCCCCAAACCAAATATGTATGGGACAGAGAGACAGAGAGAAACAGAGAGACAGAGACAGAAACATATATATGTATTATATATATATTATAGAGAGAGATATACAGAGCTATAGTCACTGTCACTGTCATCCCATTGCTCGTTGATTTGCTCAAGCGGGCACTAGTAATGTCTACATTGTGAGACTTGTTGTTACGTTTTTGGCATATCGAATATGCCATGGGTAGCTTGCCAGGCTCTGCCATGCGGGCGGGATACTCTCGGTAGCTTGCTGAGCTCCCCGAGAGGGATGGAGGAATCAAACTCAGGTAGGCCATGTGCAGGGCAAACACCCTACCCACTGTGCTATCGCTCCAGTCCAGAGCTATAGTATATATAGCATATATAGCATACTATATATCTATAGACATATAGTAGTTCTTAAGAAAGGGAGAGAGAGAAGAGAGAGAGGGAGGGAGAATGTTAGTTTCTCTTTGGCCTGTATTTACAATGGAATACCACTTGGCTGTAAATTGCCAAAACTGGGCAATTTGCTGGTGCGTGGATGAATCTTGAAAATATCATGCTGAATGAAATTAGTCAGAAGGAGAAGGACAGACACAATGGTCTGTCGCATGTGTGGAATATAAAGAAACATACTAAGGGATAACAAATGCCCAAAGACAATAGAAACAGAGATTTGGTCTTTAGGAGGAAACTGCCCATCATGGGGGCTGGGAAGGAGGAGCAGGATGGGCCAGGGGACACTGGGACAGTGGTGGAGGGAAGCAGGTATTCTGGGAACGGGGTGGTGCTGGATGTTGTATGCTTGAGACCCTAACAGAATTGTACATCGTGGTGCCTAACACAGAAATGAAAAAGAACAAATGTAAGTTTCTGGTTCTCATCACTGACACCACTGTCCACACCCTCGTGAACTTACTGGTGAACATACTTTTTCCTGGTCAGACCCTTTGCAAATTTCTTCACTTAACAACCCTAGACTGCATTTCCACAGCAGGTGCGGGTCCACCTTAGGCAGCAAAACACCAAACAAACAAACAAAACCAGCATAGGAAGATGGTGAAGTAGCACCACATGCACCAGGACAAGAACATGTACTGAGTGTATTTGCTGCAACAGGGAGGCAAGGAGACACCACCATGTGTGACCTCAGTCAGCCATGCTCCTGTCTAGTGACGACTGTCTTTTGCAAAGCAGAGCTGGCTCCCTGTAGTGATATGAGGCCACTCTGGGACAAAAGCACCAGAAGGCAGGTTTTGACACTAGGAACAAATAAATGCAGAATCTTTCCCAATGTTGTATTTGTGTGTGTGTGTGTGTGTGTGTGTGTGTGTGTTTAACTTTGGGCTACCTTTTAAAGACACCTACCATTTGCTCTCACCTGGTACCTATAATACCCATTTTCAAATGCCCCAGCCATGTTCCTGGTAAGCTCAAACCTTGTATGTGTACACACATATACATGCATGCAGATATACTACATACTATACGGTGTGTTAAGCAATTTTAATTCATTATAGTGCCAAGAAATGCCTTTTGTCTTACGTCTTTCCCCAGTAGTTCTTTTTTAAAAAAATGTGCTTGGCATCCTCGCATTTTTGTTTCTCTGTTCATTTTAACACAGACTCTCTCTTTCCTCTTTCCTTACTGGAACTTGCAGCTCTTGAGGATGACAATCGCCAAACAGAGGCTCGGAGACGAAGATATTGGAGTGCGGCACTTCGCGGCGCATGAACGTGAAGACCTGGTTCAGCAGCTGGAGCGCGCCAAGGAGCAGGTTCTCCCTGGTGTCGGGGGTCCAGGCGGAACACGGGACAGACAGTAGACAGCACCCCTGCTTCTCCAAAGTCTAGGGTGTGGCGGGTGGGTAAGATCGAGAAGAGACCGCTATGCAATGACAGCTGGGTGTGATCACACGGGACAAGACCTGAGGGTTACAGAGTAGGTAAAGGGATATTCCTGATAGCCTTTCGGTATCAATATTGCAAACCACAATGCCAAAAAGTGGGGGGGTGGGGAGAGAGAAGGAGAGAGAGAGGGAGAGAGAGAGGGAAGGAGAGAGAGAAGAGAGAGGGAGAGAGAGAGGGAAGGAGAGAAGAAAAGCACCTGCCATAGAGGCAGGCAGGGGGTGGGATGGGGAGTGATGGGAGGGAACCTGGGGACACTGGTGCTGGGAAATGTACACTGGCGGAGGGATGGGTGTTGGAACACTGTGTGACTGAAATCCAATCATGAGCAGCGCTGTCAGAGTCTATCTCACAGTGATTCAATAAAAAAGTTTTTAAAAAGAAAAAGAAAGTATAGGGTGCAGCTCTATTCTCTTTCCTGGGACACCATTGTTCTGAGCTCAGGAAACCTTTCCCTCTGCCCTGCATCATCAGGGAGGGAGCCAAATGTGGCAAAGTGGCCTTAATTTGCAAGTTTCCGCTGAAATGCTGAACGATGCTTTTTAGGCAAAATCTCAATGGGGTCAGAGCCTTAGCTCCGAGAGCCTGGACTTTGTTTTTCTTCTCCCACTAAATGATTTTGAAGAGCAGAACCAGATTTATGGGACTGGAGTTGGAAGGATCTGAAGAAAATCTCCCCCCGCTCCCCACCCACTTCAGGGGTGGCGGGTTTGGGGCCACGTCTAATGGTGTTCAGGGCTTACTCCTGGCTCTGCACTCAGGGATCATTCCTGCTGGGGCTTAGGGGACCACATGGGGGTGCTGGGGGTGGAACCTGAGTCACCCTTGTGCAAAGCAAGTGCTCTGCCTGCTGGACTATTGCTCCAGCTTCAAGAAAGTCTGTATTTCTGTTGTTGTTGTTCTACAGATTTTTATTAATTGAATCACAGTGAGATACAAAGCTGTTCATGATTAGCTTTCTGTCATCCAGTGTTCCAACACACCAGTGTCCCCAGGTTCCCTCCCATCACCCCTACCCCACCCTACCCCACCCCACCTCTCTCTCTCCCTCCCTCTCCCTCTCTCCCTCTCCCCCCTCTCTCTCTCCCTCTCTCTCTCCCTCCCTCTCCCTCTCTCTCTCTCTCTCTCTCTCTCTCTTTTTCTCCTTTTTAGCATTGTGATTTGCAGTACAGATAGATACTGAAAGGTTATCATGTATTTGCCAACTTTAACACTCAGTTCTTGTCCAGCATAATCATTTCCAACTATTACTGTCTTACTGGTCTCTTCTCTCTCTCTTACCCACCCTCCACACCACACACACTTGTGGTAGATTTCAACCATTAAACAGTCCTCCTAGCCCTTGATTTCCCTGACCTCGAATATTAGTCTTCTACTGTATATATTTATGTACCACAAATGAGTGCAGTTATTCTATATCTCTCCCTCTCCTTCTGACTCCTTTCACTCAGCATGATACGCTCCATGTCCATCCATTTATAGGCAAATTTCACGGAAAGTCTGTCTTTCTAATGCCATGTCTGCTATGGTCCAGGTCTGGGTTTGTCTTCTCTGCACATCACAGGGGGGCAGGGTTCAGGGGCAAGCCCTGTATTTCCAAACCGCTGCTCCCATCCCGTATTAGATACAGGAAGTGCCCAGGTGGACATTACCCCTGTGCTTGCAGCTTTCATTGTCTTCCAGTGTGTGGTCCCTTCTGGATTCCTACCATGCAGGCAGGATTCACAAAAACTCTACATGCCATTCAGCCCTGTGGAAGGTCCTGTCTTTGGCAGTCAAGCTCACCTCAGGACTAAGAGGGTCTGCTTGGCTTTCAGATCGAGACTCTGGAGCACGACCTGCAGTCCTCAGTGGACGAGCTGCAGGACGTGAAAGAGGAGCGATCTTCCTACCAGGACAAAGTGGAGAGGCTCAACCAGGAGCTCAACCACATCCTGGGCGGGCACGAGAATCGGATCATCGACGTGGACGCGCTGTGCATGGAGAACAGGTAAGCAGCGCGGGCCCAGGCCAGCTCCCCAGGAAGGACACCGGCTCTGCTCCTGAAACCTGCAGGCTGACGGTAGCTTGAGACACCGTCTGCGTGACAGAGTGTTGTCACCCAAGGCAACTGAGAAGGGAAAGTCACAACTCCAAATGCTGGTTTTAATGTCAAGGCCACAATATCAAATGAGGCCAAATCCCTTGGCCTCTGATTTCAATACTGGGATGACCGGGCCAAGAGAGTTGGGGTGTGGGAGAGGGAACAGGGAGAGGAAGGGAGGGAAGATGCAGACTTCAGGTGGGCACAAGAATGGCCATTGGTGGAGGATCTGGGCCATGTGGGTGCTGCAGTCACTGTCTGTCAAGACCATGAACACGGGCACCACTGAAATCGTGTTACCTAGATGGAAATAAGAATCACAGCCAGTCACGGTGGGGTCAGAGCCGCCCAGTAAGCTAAGAAGCTCGGTGTCCCCTGCCTCCCCTGCTTCCCCACTCCTCTCCCCGGCCCTTCGTGCTGGACAAGAAGGGTAGAGCATCCGTGGAAGCTGCTTGTTATTGCCATCAAGGAGAAGGGGAGAGAATAAGAAAATAAATTGAGAAATTCCCTTAGCTGTTTCTTTTCCCCGAGGCAAGTTTCAGTGTGTATATGTGTCTGAGTTAATGTTATGTGTTCTGTCGCCTCTCCCTGTCTGCCTTCCCAGCGGAATCATCTTAATGAGAATTATGTGAAAACTGTGTTGCTATCCCGTAGGGGATCTCTGCACAGGGCTGTTTTAAAGTGGGGTTGCTGTGATGTGGGCAGACTTGACCTTGATCACATCCATTTACTAAAAGGTCGCACAGATGCACTTTTCTTCTCTTCCTTTCCGTGGCCAGCAGGTCTTTGGTGTAAAACGTGGCTCATCACGAGGCTTTTCCTTCCTGCCCCCCTCCCCCTCCTGGACTCCAGGGTATGTTTTTCGTTGTGTTTCCAGACACTGCCCAGCCATCTATATTCTTTTCCAGGTACCTTCAAGAGCGATTAAAGCAACTTCACGAGGAGGTCAACCTCTTGAAATCGAACATCGCCAAATACAAGGTAGCAAAAGCAGGATTGATTCACCATGGTTC
The DNA here is from genome assembly GCF_027595985.1 of Sorex araneus. Lineage (NCBI taxonomy): Eukaryota > Metazoa > Chordata > Mammalia > Eulipotyphla > Soricidae > Sorex > Sorex araneus. The sequence goes on along the minus strand of NC_073306.1, from coordinate 160,064,813 downwards.
AGCTAAATGTTGCTCTATTTTCATGACCTTCATGTGCCAGAAATATTTTAGTGCTTGCCCGCCCTCCCAGAGAGAGTCTAGATCAAGACGGCCAGTAAGAATCCAATAGCCAACAAAACCAAAACAGCTTCGGCAAACACTCCTCTGGGGGCCAATCCCTGGGCTGGGCACACTGAGGTCATCTGACAGTGGACACGGTACTGACCACACCTCTTTTGTCCATACGAAACGAGGTTACTTACTCGAGGTTTCAAGATGAGGTGCCTTCTCTGGGTGCTATTTGTCTCTCACCCTTCATGAGAAAATGGTTTCCGAGCAATGCAGAAACACAATGCAGGAACTCACCCTCTACATGTGAGTGCCCACGTCCCACAGAATGTTTAACTTCTCCCCACTGATCCCCAGTCTAATTCCAGCACCATTAGTTTGATAATATCTACTTCTGCAGATGTTAGTTGTAAGTGTTATAATTAGAAAAATCTCCTGGGTTTCTCAGCTTGGAAAATAGATTGATTTCTCTTCCCGAGGCTGGGGTTTTGACAGCAGTCTCGATGCTGGAGAGAGTCTTCTCTTATCTCTGGCATTCTGTGTTGGTGTTCTCTGGGGGTCCTTTCCCCCAGATGTCTCTGCTTTCTGTGGGGGCCATACTCCCGTAGAGAACAGTCTCTGTCTAGACACGGAACGGGAGAAGAACCCTGCTAGATAGGTTCATTAACTGATACATGATTTTAAACTCTTGTCATGCATTCATTTTGCTTTGTTTACTTTGTGGCAGGGGATGGGTTTGGGGCCACACCCAGCTTTGCTCAGGAGTTATTCTTGGCTCTGTGCTCAAGAGTAACTCTGGGTGGTGCTCAGAGGACCATCTGTGGTGCTGGGGATTGAACAGGGGTCAGCCACGTGCAAGGCCTTCACCTCCGTGCTATCTCCCCAGCCCTGGGCGTGCATCTTAGACGTTTATTCAGTTCTGTACATGGCACTGGCTATAACAAACACGCGACTTACAGGTGAGGCACTGCTCCAGAATAGCGTGTGGGTAGCACAGGTCCACTCTTCTCTTGTGCTCACACAGGAGGAGGCCACTCATTGATCTCGATCCTTCTTCTGGTCCAGCCACAGACTCCCTTCAGGTGCCACCAGCTATCTTGTGGTGTGCATGGAAATAAACCTTCCTCCATCTCCTGTGTGTGAGCAGGGGTGGCGGGGCTCAGAGCAACAGTACAGGGGGATGCACTTGCACACAGCCGACCCGGATTTGATTGCCAGCACTACATATGATCCTCCCTACCCTGCCAGGAGTGATCCCTGAGCAACTGGGACCGGAGTAAGCACTGAGCACCACTGGGTGTGGCTCCAAACACCTCTCCTCCCCCCCAAAAATGACAGCAACAACAACAACAAACAGAGAGAGTCATTTCCATAATTAGTGACTAATTAGTGACTTGCCCCTTAGGTGGAGTTTTTGCGTCTGATTTCACTTAGCAGATGCATTGTGTGCCTTGACTGTTGAGGGCTCTGTAATGCCTGTCGTTCTGTTACCTACTAACTTACAGAGTAATTTACAAAAAAAAAAAAAAAAAAAAAAAAACCACCAACAAAACCAACAAGAAGACAGTGAAAAAACAAAAAATAAAACCACCTACCCTGACATTCCCAAGTCAATAAGAATGGAGTCTCTGGCCAGGGGTGTGATTTCTGAAGGTCGGGGTGGCAGTGAGAAGGCACAGGCGCTGGGGGCCAGTGGGAGGCTGCTCCGGCTCTGCCTCGCGCCTTCTCCATAACTGCCTTTTCTTTTTCTTTTCTTTTCTTTTTTAATTTTATTGAATCACTGTGAGATAGTTACAAGCTTTCATAATTGGGTTACAATCTCACAATGATCAAACATCCATCCCTCCACCAGTGCACATTACCCACCACCAATATCCCGGGTATACCCCCCCTTTCCCACCCTCCCTCTGCCTCTAAGGCAGTCAATATTCCCCATACTCTCTTTCTACTTTGGGGTATTATGGCTTGCAACACAGACACTGAGAGGTCATCATGTTTGGTCCATTATCTACTTTCGGCATGCATCTCCCATCCTGACTGATTCCTCCAGCCATCATTTTCTTAGTGATCCCTTCTCTATTCCATCTGCCTTCTCTCCTCCACTCATGAAGCAGTCTTCCAGCTATGGGGCAATCCCCCTGGCCCTTGTGTCTACTGTCCTTGGGTGTTAGCCTCATGTGATGTTATTCTATATGCCACAAAGAAAGAGAGGTGCAGACATAGAAATAGAAGGACTGCACAGCTGCCTTTTCTGACCAGGATTTTTCTTTTACTCCTGGTGCTGCTTCAGAATGCTCTTGAGAGACGGAAAAACTCCAAAGGCCAGAGTAAATCCAACAGCAGCGCTTTGACAGGAGTCCTGTCAGCCAAGCAAGGTAGGATTTGTACCTGGGGAGAGGGGAGAGGGAGGGCCCCTAAGAATATAGCAGGCCAGAGCCCACGCCCACCTCCGCCAGCCTGCTTTGGGAACTGGAAACCCGGACAGTTAAGCCTCACACGTCACAGTTGCCTGAATTCCAGGTAAAAATCGAGACTTCTTAGCACACCCCACAGAATGAGATATAAAGTAGAAGGCAACCCATCTCGATTAAGAAAATATTAACACACAAGGCTCAACCTGTAACAACATGTTAGTCATCTTTTTATACCAGGGCTTATGGCTCCAGGGTGAGATACAACAATCTTCACACTCTTTCGTCTAAGGAAATCTTTTTTGGATCATGTTTATCAAATTATTCCTAACAAGAAATACAAAATAAATTATTTAGAGCCTGCTGTGGGGCAGGCTTGGGTGGTGGTTGGGAAAAGTAGAAATAATGGTGGTGGGAAGGTGTAAAGGTGGTGGGGTTGGTGGTGGAATATTGAATGTAAGAAACCATCGCATGTAATAGAACAACTTTATAAAAATAAAGTACAATTTTTAAAAAATCAGAACTCCTCCTGCCCCCTCTCCGTATCAGGTGAGTGAGGGGTGATGCTGGACAATTTGCAGGGTGATGCTGCTTAGGGAGCCTGCCTGGACAGCCTCTGCTCCAGGTGTTTCTCATGGCTGCACCCTTCTGCACCCTCCCTCCATGCCCTGCTTCTCCCTCCCCTCCTCACCAGTCTAGTATCTCTGAGGGGACGTTTCCATCTCATTGCCCTCACCTCCCCCCCCACCCCCGCGTGGCTTGGAACCCATGCCTTTTTCTGTTTTTTTTTTCTTTTTGGGTCACACCTGGCAATGCACAGGGGTTACTCCTGGCTTTGCACTCAGGAATGACTCCTGGCGGTGCTCAGGGGACCATATGGGATGCTGGGAATTGAACCTGGGTCGGCCGCATACAAGGCAAACGCCTTACCCGCTGTGCTATCGCTCCAGCCCCAACCCATATGCCTTTTTCAAAGAAGCTTTTATCGACTGCAATTTCGTTCCTCCCTCATGTTGATTCCGATGAAAACTAATGATCTTCCAGGAAGAGTCCAGGGGAATAAATAGCAGGGAGCTGCCTCCCAACACTTCATACTCGGGAATCCATACGCGTTGGGTTGAACACGCTCGCCTGGCCCACTTGCGGGCTATTGGCAGGGCGCGTCTCAACGACCACATGACCGGCCTCATCCCAGCTAGCGTGGCTCACGGGGGGTGTGGAGAGAGGGTAAGTGCTGAAGCACCAGCCTCCCTAATTAACCAGGCCCCTTTTCCTGGCACCTTTCTTCCACTCAACTGGAAAAAAGACACTCTCGAATAGTCTTTCTACAAGCTGCAGTACTCGGCACTAAAATGGGAAGCAGCATGAACAAGCGGAGCTCTGGCCGTCCTTGATAGCTAAACATCTTTGAGTATTGACAACCCAGCATTATCCCCACTAGGAACACGGGCCACACTCAGCCACCCGTGGGTGAGCCATAGACCTGGCGCCTCGATTCCAGATAACCCCTCGGCAGCCCCTGGTGAAAGGCTTTAAATGGTTCCCCCCCCCCCTCAAACCAGCAAGAAATAATTACAAACACGTGCAAGCATTTTGCTCCAAGGAAGTTCTTCCTACATTAGTTACAATAAAAAAAAATGGAAATAACAGAAAGGTCCATAAAGTAATTATGTCAGTTGTTATATACATGGACGGCTAAGCAGCCGTTGTGGTAAATGTTTCAGAAGAGAAAGCAGGCTTTTGCCTATTTTTGGAGACATGTGTCTGAATTTGTGTATCTATATACAGGCCTGTAGGGAAGGGGATTCAAAGACATGTAACGAGACATTCATGCTGTCCTGTTTCCTGCCTTCTAAGAGAACAAATGGGGGATGGTTTTTGTGTTGACTGTTAGTTAATCTCCCCTTTTTTCCCTTTGGAGCTAAGGACAGGGTTTGGGCTACACCAGCCATGCTCAGAGCCAACTTTTGGCCTTCTGTTCAGGGATCACTCTTAGCAGTGCCCAGGGTGGGGTGCAGGGATCTAACTGGGTCAGCCAGGTGCAAGGCAAGTGCCCTCTGCCCTGTGTTATCTCTTCAGTCCCCATCACCTCTTTCTGAAAATATGCATATATAAAATATATTTGGCTGGCTTCTCAATATGTTAAGCGACACCAGCTCCTGCAGTGAACCTCGTGTCAGGGGATATGCTGACATCCAGCAAGGAGCTCGGAGCAGGAGTCACTGGCGCTCACCGGGCTGAGACCTGAGCCCGTGTTCTGACATTCTAAGCCCCTGGCTCTCCTGGAATAAATAGGACCTTCCAGGAAAGTGTTTTTTTAAATTTTCTTATTTTTCCTCAATTGTAAGTATCAAATAAATTCATCCATTTGAAAGTGTTTTTGGAAGTGTCAAACACAGCAGATAATTCTTTCAAAAAGCTCTTTATAAGGGCCAGGGATATAGCTCAGTGACTATATCCTTGCATGCTTGAGACCCTGGATTCGATCTTTGCACCACAAAATAAAACAAATAACCAGTCAACAACATGCTGAGTCCTCCTTCATACCCTCCACAGCCCTAGTAACCAGAAATTTGTTATTATTTTTTAATCACATTCAGGGAGTAGAGTGATAGGACAGTGGGCAGGGCACTGGTGTTGCACCAGCCAACCTGGGTGCCATCCCTGGCACCCCAGAGAGTCCCCCAAGCCCTGTCAGGAAAGATCCCTGAGTGCAGAGCCAGGAGTAATCCCTGAGCACTGCTGGACCAAAAAATAAAGTGAATGTAAATAAGTAATAAAAAGCAAGTTCACATACTTAAATTGTTGCTAGATTCCCTTGAGAACCATCTCTTTGCTGCTTTATCTTTGCACCGAATGTGGATTTTGTGCCACTTTTGAGTGAGAAGTATCAGTAGAAGCTGTCGCAGTGTTGGAGGCTGGAAACCAGCATCTCAGTTCCAGGCCATCCACACGGGTTTGCATCCCAGCATCCGGGGAGGATTGGAATCTGAGCTGTCCCTGTTGCACCCTCCCTAGTTCAAGATCTGTTATCGGAGGGTCATGGATGCAGCCTCCCGGCGACACCACAGTCCATCTCAGACCTGAAGTCTCTGGCAACCGCCCTTCTGGAGACAATCCACGAGAAAAACATGGTGATCCAGCATCAGCGGCAGACCAACAAGTAGGTGGGGGCTGGGCTCCAGGGCAGGGCGGGCGGAGACGTGACTCCAGGCTGCCAGCGGTGACAGTCACAGCCAAGTGGCACTGTAGGCTGTTGGAGAAGGCCGTCAGAGTCCTCCCCCTGGAAAGGACAGCTGCTCGACTGTGCCTCTGCAGGGCCAGAGCCATAGGCCAGTGGGCAAGGCAACTTTCCCTGCACCTGGCCGACTTGGGTTCAATCCCCGGCATCCCATATGGTCCCCCAAGCCCCAGTGAGCCAGGAGTAAGCCCCGAGCACGACCCTGTGACTCCCAAAAACCAAAATTAAGTTAATTAATAAAAAACTATGTTAGAACCACTCCTGGGTTAGGGTTGGAGGCCTACAGTGGAGCAATAGGGACCAGTACTATCACTCTCAAACGCTTTCTCTAAACGCTTCCTCTGAGCCACTTCCAGGCTGGGCACGGGCATTGAGGGTGGCATCGTTGACCCGGCTGTCTTCCAGATCTGCACCCAGGCCTGCATCTCAGGAGAGCGCCACTGCCACAGCAGGTGGTTGTGAGACTCGGAGGTCTCTGCCTGGCAAGGACACGAAGCACTGAGCCACAGGCTGCTGGCCACTCAAGTCACTTTCAGATTCAGTGTCGTCTCGTTGTACATCGATTTGCTCGAGTGGGCACCATTGTGAGACTTGTTGTTACTGTGTTTGGCATATCAAATATGCCACGGGTAGCTTACCAGGCTCTGCCGTGTGGGTGAGATACTTTCGGTAGCTTGCTGGGCTCTCTGAGAGGGGTGGAAGAATCGTAATTGGGTTGGCCGAATGCAAGGCAAATGCCCTACCTGTTGTGCTATTGCTCCATCCAAATGAGCAGAGGAAAAAATGTGGCAAACGCAACTCTAATGCAAACCCCATATCAGAGTTGGTTTCTATAAGCCTCTTTACAAGGCTGGACCAAGTCCAGTTCAAGTAGGTTAAATAGACACGCAGGGGGAAAACAAGGGAACGTGATCAGAAAACGGTGAATAAATAACATATCAGAGCAGCAGATGCCTTGGAAACAGAGGCATTTTCTGGACAAGGGACCCACAGAGGTCACACAGGGCTCTCTGTTCAGAAACATCCACCCTTGTTCTCATGCTCCACTGCTGCTGGCTTGAAATGTATCTTCTTTTTCTTTTTTTTTTTTTTTTTTGAACAGAGGACCCTACATTTTCATTCAGCGTTGGGCCCTGCAAATACATCGCTGGTCTAGGTCACACGTGCAGAAGTAGATGTGGAAGTGTGGGGGCAAAGAGCAGGTGCAGAAGGACCGGACTTTCACCAAGGGAGGCGAAAGCATGGGGAGGGAGGGTGCCCCAGGACAGTGGTGGAGAATATTGTAAAAACCAAACAGGAACAGAGACTGGGAGTGGGGGACGGTGGTACCCGCAGGGGACCGAGATCTGTCTGTGAGCAGGCCACAGCAGCGGAGGGAAGCCGGCACTCTCAGAGGGCTGACAGGATCATTTATTGACAAGAGAAGTGTTCGAAGTTCTTTTAAAGGAAATCTTCACCCAGAAATGAGGCAGCCAGATGCAGAAACGTGGATCCTTCTCAGGGGAAACAGCCTGAATGGGAATCTCCCCAGAATAGGTACTGGGTCTATTTTATCCCAGCAAAGTCCCCGTGGCCGCTGGGGTTCCCGTGAGCCTCCTTTGTTCTTCCTGACTCCCCAGAAAGCACCCACTGGGGCTCTCAAGCCAGCTCAGGTCTCCTGCTCCCTGAGGCGCTCCCAGCAGGCAGTGTCAGCCGCTCCTGTAGGAGAGAACAAAACCATTCGCCATGAACCCAAGACCTGCGGCTCTCCTCGAAGGACCTGAGCCCCCTCGTCTCCTTGCTTCTTCCCCTTCCGGGCCTTTCTTTGATCCCTTCCCTCTCTTCCACTTTTGCCCCTTCACTCACAAGTGTTCCCTTAAAGGAATTTAAAGAAAGTCCCGGCCCCTTCCTGCCCTTTCTGTCCCTTGCATTCCTCCTGTCCCCGCCACATCCTTTCCTTTGCTCTGCCATGCCCCGCGATGCCTTTCACCTGAGTCTTTGTCAATGAGTGAAGCATCGTTTCTTCTTCAACAGACACCCAGGTCAGGATTACTTGTTGCCTGATTAAAAACGTAGACTCAGAGCTGGAGGAATAGTCCAGTTGGGTCACCTGGCAGGCACCCCAGTCTCATGTCCAGGACCCTATGTGGTCTCCCGAGCACCACCTGGAGTGATCCCTGAGCACTGGAGTGTGAACACTGAGCACTGCTGGGTGTGGTCCCAAAATCAAAAGGGAATGAAAAAAGAGGGGCTGGAGCAATAGCATAGAGGGTAGGGCGTTTGCCTTGCACGCGGCCGACCTGGGTTTGATTCCCAGCATCCCATATGGTCCCCTGAGCACTGCCAGGAGTGATTGCTGAGTGCAGAGCCAGGAGTAACCCCTGTGCATTGCTGGGTGTGACCCAAAAAGAAAAAAGAAATTCATGTTCAGAGGAGTTTTCTGGGTGGGGTGGGGCGTGAGGGCAATACTGGAGTATAGGAGTTGACCAACCCTTTGATTTCGTGCACTCAGGAGACCGTCCTTGCTGGTATCATGGTGTCCCCCAAACCTCCTCATATCAGACTTATCAGAAGAAACTTTTTTAAGGCTGCCCGCAGTCCACTCTGCTATGCTCAGTCCCGCTTCCCATCCTGAGATCCATCCTGCTCCATCCCAGGGAGCTTTAAGTCAGGACGAGCTCTCTCTGCAGTGGACTCAAAGACATTTTAAAATTCTTGTACTGGGGCCAGAGAGAGTTGAGAGGGTATGATCTCTTACACTCTCTTATGCTTTCAGGCAGCCTAACCCGGCTCTGTTCCCACACCTCATACGCTCTCCCAAGCCCCACCAGTGGTGATTCCTAAGCACGGGCCAGGAATGACCCCTGAGCACCGCCAGGTGTAGCCTCCCCTGTCCCCCACTCCCCAACACACACACACACACACACACACACATACACACACACAAACACAAGTTTGTGTTTGACCTAGATGATCTGCTTCTAGGAATTTATTGTATGAGAAGTCATCAGAATGATACCCCAGCATTTATATAGAAGATGGGAGCCAGAGAGATGTTCCTTGCCATGCACAGTCTGACCCAGGCTTGATCCCAGGCACCTCATATAGTTCCCCGAGCCCCACCAAAAGTGATCCCTGAGCACCAAGCCAGGAGTAAGTCCTGAGCACAGTTGGTGTGGCCCACAAAACAAAAGAACCCGAACAAATATGTGTACATGTCTGTACATATGCACATAACTTACTTCTAACATGATTCAATTATAAGAGCTAAGGAGAAAAAGAACTCGTGTGTTTGATGGAACGTGATTATGATCCTAGTAATTCCATCAGCCAGAATATCATGCAGCCATTTAAAGTGCGAGGTGGAACCAGGGGACCCCTCAACTGGCTGATGACCTGCTTTGCATGGGGAGGCCTGGATCCTACCTCCCACATGGCACCCCAGCACCATTGGGGAAGACCCCCAAGCACAGTCAGGAGTAACCCCTGGCCACTACCAGATGTGCTGCAATAACCCTCCCCTCACAAAAAAAGTAAATAACAGTGAAACAGAAAATATAAAATGCAACAAAGCACAGTCAGAGGCCGTGCTGTAGTCTTCACACACTCCTGGTTGCTGCCAGCACAGTGCTCACACATTCAGGTTTCTGTCAGGCAGCACAGGGCCCTGGATCTGCTCGTGGTCACTTGATGAGTCAGCTGGAAAGATTTCCTAACGCCTGTTCCCTTTTCCTGATGCTTCTACCCTATTGCTCACTGAACGTCGCGATTGCTTCAGGATATTTCCCAGAGTCACTGCCTTGGGCCAACCTCTACCTGCCTCTCCTGTCAGCCCACCAGCCCACACTTGGTTGTGGGGAAATCCCTTGCACCTGGCACCCTCAGCCCACCTTCCCCGCCCATCTCCCAACCAATCCCCCACTCACCTACCCCCACTGACCCCCACTCACCTGTCCCCACTGGCCCCCACTCACCTGCCCCCACTGACCCCCACTCTCCTGCCCCCACTGACCCCCACTCACCTGTCCCCCACTGGCCCCCACTCACCTGCCCCCCACTGACCCCCACTCACCTGCCCCCACTGACCCCCACTCACCGGCCCCCACTGGCCCCCACTCACCTGCCCCCACTACCCCCACTCACCTGCCCCCACTGGCCCCCACTCACCTGCCCCCACTACCCCCACTCACCTGCCCCCACTGGCCCCCACTCACCTGCCCCCACTGACCCCCACTCACCTGCCCCCACTGACACCCACTCATCTACCCTCACTGACCCCCACTCACCTGCCCCCCACTGACCCCCACTCACCTGCCCCCACTGACCCCCGCTCACCTGCCCCTCACTGGCCCCCACTCACTTGCCCCCCACTGACCCCCACTCACCTGCCCCCCACTGACCCCCACTCACCTGCCCCCCACAGCCTTTCTTAGGTCACTGAGTCCCCACGCTTGCTGAGCTCGGCACCTCCAGTTAGCACACCACTCCCTGTGACTCCCTGATGTGGCCCTGTCAACCCCTACTATAACCACTCCCACCCCAGCATCCCTGGCCTCCCCCGGCAGAGAGGGGCTGGCCTTTTTTTCTTGCCAGGGTTCATGTTTTGAGAACTTTCCTGGTAGTGGGCAGTGGTCCCCAGGGTCATGCCTGCAGCTGTGTGAACTAGAGATTCAGTGCCGTGCCTGGCAGTGCTGGGGACCACCTGGGTCGGCCTAAGGCCCAACAGGGGGCAGAGGTGGGGGTGCAGTGGTGGGTATCAGACTCTCAGACTCAGGGTGCCCACATGCCAGGCATGTGGTCAAGCTCCCTGCATTAGCTCCCTGGCCCAGGTTTGTGGTTGATTTAACACACCTTTTCATTTTGACTATGATATAATAAATTTGATCTCCTAGCACAAATTTTTAAAAGGTTAATGATACATTGGCAGACTGCTCCTATCTCATTTCCCCTCCTGGCAGAAACCTCCATCCCTCATTTCTTATGTCTCCTCCCAAGGATGCATATATACACAAATGCATTGGACAGAATCGTATCTTTGTCTAGATATTGATATACTTTTTAATTTTCTTTTATTTACAAGTGGCTTATTTTTTACAACTTGTATTCTCACACATGCATATATGCACACTCACACACACATACACATACATGTGTGTCTTTTTCACAATTCCGAGTTGCTTTTTCCCCTCTAACAATTGATCTTGAAGATTCTCCTTATCACGTATAATGTGTCATTCCATACTTAGAAGATCTGAAGTTTCCTACTTTCAATGAGCATGAGACTCGGGGAAAATTCATGGCATGAAATGACCTCCGTGCAGTTGGCAGCTAGCAACAGAACATGATTTTCTTTGTCCTGCTGGTGTACACCCCTTTGTGACTAAAACAACAGAAACCTCACGTTTGGGTGGAGCACGATGCGGTGGGCTTCTTCCATGGGCATGTGCACCCCCTCCTGGTTGTCTGCTGTCCAGTTGGCAAAGTCCAGTGGGAGCCATCCTGCAGAACTGATTTCTAAGCCTGACATTTTGAAAGGATGTTCAGTTAATAGACATTTCACTTGTGATACTCATTGTCATAGAGTTTCTATTAAAGAAGGGACGACAGCCACTTTTCTCATACAGAGGTGGTGAAGCACTAATAGACAGTCATTGAAGGATTCTTGGTACCAAACATTTTGCTCTCTCCCAGCGTTGCCTAACAAGCCTTCCCTTTGCCATGCGTTTTGGTCATGGTTGGTAGATGAGAGCCTATTTCCCCTTTGCGATCCTTCCTGCTCAAACCTCCTGACATTGTGGACATGGCTCAGCGGTAGAGTGCTTGCATCATACGCCAAAGACCAGGGTTCAATTCCCAGCACTGCCAAATCAATGAATCCAAATAGAACTTCTCAGCAACTTTGTCCTTCCCTGGCTAAGAGGAAATAGTTTGGAGGCCCGAGGTCCTGGTCCCAGTATGGGCTACTGTAGATGAGAGCAGGGATTCAAAAGATGTCATCCGGGAGAGGTGGGCAGGGGACTCCTCTGGCCACATGAGAACCAGTCTGCCCCTGTGCTGAGCGTGGAGTCTTACCTGCTTCTATAAAAATGGGTGGCATGTGCTAATGCCTGCTTTTTAAATTTTTTAATTGAGAAAACACCAGTTTGCACCCTGGTGTGTGTTTCAGGTGTGTTTTCCACACTTCTCTAGAAGTTAGTCATTACACCATACACACTGCCAATGTGTCCCCTGACTCCATCACAGACACTTGGCCCCCATCACAAGGCTATTCTGTCTCACCCACTCCTGCCAACCTCAGGATAAAAAATTTTAAAAAAAATATTTTTTTGGCTTTTATTATTATTTTTGCTTTTTTTTTTAGGTATCAGGATCACAATAGTGTTAAAATGTATGGTACTTTTAAAAAAATATTTTGGGGGTTTTTATTTGGGCCACACCTGGCGATGCTCAAGACTTCCTCTGGGCTTTGCACTTAGGAATTACTCCTGGCGGTGCTCGAGGGGGGCATATGGGGTACCAGGGATCAAAGCCAGGCCAGCTGCATGCATGGCAAACACCCTGTCCACTGTCCTATTGCTCCAGCCTCAATGCTTATTGTTCCAATGTGCATAGTTACCGCCCCTCAGCACCACCAAGGTACCCTTGACCACTGTCCTGATGTCACCTCTGGTGCCATCTCAGCCTCCCCCTCCCCCTTGGTAATCTCTGTTTATAATCCAAGGCCAAGGGTGTGAGGTCATCTGATCCTGTCCGCCTTGTATTGCAAAAACTTTCATAATCTCTCTTCCAAGCCTGCTTATTTCTCCACGCTCCTGGCCTCCTAGACTCCTTCTGGGCTCCTCTCAGCGACTTGGTTCTGCACTGGCCCAGCTTCCTCCTGGCCCACCGTGCCTGGATTTTCCATCTTCGGCCCTGCAACGTCTCTCTCGGGGCTCAGGTGCTTCTAGGAAGCCTCCTTCCTCCTGCCTGCGTGCGTTCTGGAATGACGCAGTGCCGCGCACACCAGCCCACCTGGAACTCTCCCTGGCCTTGGCGCCCAGCCCCACGCTGCCCCGGCTGGCCTCCTCCCTCTCCCTCCAGCTGTGTTCCCAGGGCCTCTCCTTCCGTAGCCAGCATTCTAACCCCCGTTCCTCTGACTTCCCCCTCTGTGTCACTGTGAACCGCCTGCACTCATATCTGTGCATTCCCAAATATTTCCTCTTCCCGTCTGCCCTGCTGCATGCTTACGAGTATCTTGGACCCTCTCCTGTCTCTCCTTATTGCCCATGTGAAAGATCCCCACAGTCCTGCAGGTTTGTTTGGGTCGTCATCAGGAAACATCCGGAGAATCTCTTCTAACAAGTCTTTCTGCTGACACTTCCTTCCGTTGAGTTCTTTTTCTGATGGGGAGGGTGCAGGATGTTTGGGCCACACCCCAAGTGCTCAGGGCTTATTCCTGACTCTGCCCTCGGGATCACTCTCTGTTGGTGCTCCAGGGACCTTATGTGGTGCTTGGTGCTTACATTACACTTGGGTCAGCCTGTCTGCTGTACTGCATCCCTCCCTACCCCCCAACACCCATTTTCAGCTTTACATCCCATATACTTCTGTGCACGAGTACTTCTGGACTTCTCTCCTCAAACCTCTTTTTTTTTTTCATTTACTTATTTATTTGTTTGTTTATTTATTTATTTATTTTTATTAGTGAATCACCGTGAGGTGCAGTTACAAATTTATGAACTTTCATGTTTGCATTTCGTTTACATCCCTCCACCAGTGCCCATTCTCCCCCACCAATGTTCCCAGTACCCCTCCCACCACCCTCACCCAATCCCCAGCACCTCGCCCTGCCTCTGTGGCAGGGCATTCCCTTTTGTTTGTTTGTTTGTTTGTTTGTTTGTTTTTGCTTTTTTGGGTCACACCTGGCGATGCACAGGGGTTACTCCTGGCTCTGCACTCAGAAATTACTCCTGGCTGTGCTCAGGGGACCATATGGGATGCTGGGATTTGAACCCGGGTCGGCCGCGTGCAAGGCAAACGCCCTACCCGCTGTGCTATCTCTCCAGCCCCGCATTCCCTTTTGTTCTCTCTCCTATTGGGTGTTGTAGTTTGCAACAGAGGCATTGAGTGGCCATCATGTTCGGTCTATAGTCTACTTTTGGTATGCAGCTTTCAACCTAAGTGGGTCGTCCCAAAATTCTCTACTTGGTGTTCCCTTCTCTGTCTCTGCTGCCTTTTCCCCCAGCATGTGAGGTCAGTTCCCAAGCTGTGGGGCAGACCCCCTGGTCCTTATCTCTACTACTCCTGGTGTTAGTGTCCCATTCTGCAACTTTACATTCCACAGATGAGTGCAATCTTTCTATGTCTGTCTCTCCCCCTTTGACCAGTCTGCATGTTCTCAATATGGCAACCAGCTCATCTGTCTTTCACAGAGTTTGCTCCACTGTCTGATTCCACCAAAGCGTTTGTGGGTTTCCAGGCCCAGGCCTTGATGCTGGGCCCTCCCTCGTCTGCTGTGTGAGCCTCTGAGAGTCTCTGTTTCCCTATCTAACAAAGTTATCATAATCAAAACTGCTCCTCAGTTGTCAGGGACTGGAGGAGAGGATGTCTCCGAAAGCGCTTAGAGTCATACCTGGTGCCTAACCAGTGATGAATAAATACTGGGGGATACTCAGATTTCCACTGGCCTAGGCGCTTGTGGTCTGTGTGTAAACATCCAGCTGTCTCCCACCACACTTTCCCTCCAGGTATAGGGAGTGAGTCTGTCTCTTCATCCTCCCTTCTGCCCATGGTCATTATCTGCTGGTCCAGCTGAATTGAGTGGACGGAGTTGCCATTTCCATCAGCTTCAGCTTCAGAGTGCCCGCTCCAGTAAATCTCAAATAATCTTCTCCCCTCTGAGCTGCATCACACCTCGTCCAGTTGACCCTGTGCCATTAGTTTTTCAGTGTCAAGCCAATCATGGGGGTCTTGCTTTGTCATTTGAAGACCCCTGGGTTATATTTTGCAAGTCAGCTGTGGGACTTCTTATCACAGTGTGAAAGGTAACTAGAGACTACTTCTCCAGGCCATATAATATAAGAAGTAACATAATACAAGAAGTATATTATATAAGAAGTATAAGAAGTAACCTGAATATAAGAAGTAGCCTGTTGAGGTGTTAGTTAAGAGCATGCACTTTAGAAGTAAACTGAGGCACATCCAGGCTCATCACCAATTGAGTCCTGCTTGTGGTTTGGGGCAAAGTAACAAACTCAGTTTCTGAATGGGAAGAGTAGAGTGTGTGCCACAAAAATACTAGGCATTGGGAAAAGGCAGGGCGTGATAATGAGCTGTGTGGCTCGAGGCAAAATTCTTAACCTTTCTGTTCCTTAGGGTGTGTATTATAAAGGAGGGCCATAGTACAGTGCACCCTGCAGGACTTTTTTTTTTCAGGTGAGAAAAGAATGCAAGTTCAGTTGGATGTTCCTACCAAGGAGACTCTGAGCCCAGACTCAGGGGCAGTCACTTTTACTGTCTCTGCTGATGGTAGTAGAACTGCTATTGTGACTGAAGCATTAGTATTAGTAGACTATTACACGGTTTCTACAGGCTGCATTTTACTAGCTCCAGCCCTACAAAAGATGCTTGAGAAAACAGGATGCCAGAGAAAGCGGTCACCACTGGCTGTCAAAGGCAGGGACTGTTGGGCACACCAGCAAATTCACCTCAGGGAGACATGCTGTGTTATCCAAGACCCTCAGAACAAAATAAAATAGAATCAGAAGTCTTTTCACTGAGCCCTGATGGCATCCTTTGGCCTGCACAGAGGAGTTAAGCTTCATATTTTGTTTCTGAGAGGCAGCCACATACAGACGATCTGATCTTGTTAAGAAACAGGCGTCAGCTTGAGTACTGCTGTGCTTGCTTGGCAAACCCATCAGCTGGCGGGAGGAAGCTCGGATCAGAAGGTCTGAGCAAAATATTGAAAGCGAGATTACGAAGAATGGTGGTTATTGAAGGGTCAGAGACAGGAAAGTGGAATAGACCCAACAAATGGAGTGGAAATGGAAAGTAATTGGTAAAGACTATGCAGAGTTTGAGATGCAAGAAAAAGAAGAAAAGCTCTAAGTACACCTAGATGAAGAAAACACATAGAGTAACGCCAAAGAATTCTCTGTGAATTCAAGGGGAATATTAATTAAGATGCTGAAAGTCAATTCAGGTAAAATAAAGATGAATTCAACGCAACATATATATGTGCAGATATATACATATTCATGGCTCTGTATGTCTGTGGGTGTGTGCTGCTATCTCTGGAATATAAAGAGAGAAGTAGGAGAACAATTCTGGCGTTCTGATTTCTCCTGCTGAAAGGCATCGAAACTTTGCTATTAAGGTGATTTCCACATCATTTTAGTGAGGCAGTGCCAAGAAAATCCCCCAAATAATGTAAAGACTGGTTTTTCAATTTCCAGGCCAATGGAAAGTGATTGAAGTTTCAGATGACTATCAAATCATTTCCAGCTATATTTAATTTTGTGTAGCATGAAAGAGGGGAAATGTAGATTCACATTTATGTCCGTGCATATAGAGAAAGTGAGGATTCCAGATAAACAATTTCAAACACACATTCCAGCGCGGTTCATTTTCACAGTGAGTCAGAATGGTCACCTTGGAAAACAAGACAGCTATTCTGCTTCTGCAGCCATTGCAAATTTTCTTGGAATGCCTGACTTTAAATTCACTCCATAGATAATTACAAGCCATGAGAAATGAAAGGCATGTACTTCATCAAATGTGGTTGTTGAACACCTCCTGTCAACCAAGCATCATTCTCCATATCAAAGATAGAGTTCTACAGGTCTAATAAGGCAGATCTTACTATTTTATTGACTCAGCAACATTGCCCAGGCATTTTCAACCACTGTACTTTGTTAGACTTAGTTGTTTCCAGGATTCAAACTCATGGGGGCTGGAGAGGTAGTACAGGGTGCCCTATCATCCCTGCCAGTCCCAGTCAGTCCCCAGCATAACGTATGGTTCCCTGAGCAAATCTCTGTCCTCCAGGGATTGCTTCTAAGAACAGGGTCAAGAACAGCCCCTGAGCACAGCTTGAATGGGCCCAAAAACTCAGAATAAACTAAACTATGCATTTTTTAAAAATTTGCCCTTTCCAGAAAGGTATAGTAGAGATGACATCTGCATTTCTATGTTCATTGCAGCACTGTTTACAATAGCCACAATCTGGAAAAAAAACAGAGTGCCCCCAAACAGATAACTGGTTAAAGAAACTCTGGTACATCTACACAATGGAATACTATGTAGCTGTCAGAAAACATGAAGTCATGAAATTTGCATATAAGTGGATCAATATGGAAAGTATCATGCTGAGTGAAATGAGTCAGAAAGAAAGAGACAGATATAGAAAGATTGCACTCATATGTGGAATATAATATAGCTGAGAAGTACAAGTTTGCAATGATGTAATTTCTGGCAGATATTTCTCTGGACTTAGTTACTAAAATGCTAAAGTACAGAAATCCAAAACCGTGCGGTCACTAGTGTGGCCACTCGACCTCATATCGCTTCATTCTCAGCAATGGAAAACAAATTATCAAATGCTTCCTTTCCAGCAGGTCCGACTTTAAGGGGGAGAAACTCCAAACAATAATAGTGAGTTTTGTGTTGAAATATTGAATGTAATCAAAGTAAAGAGAAAGTAAAGTGAAATTTATCAGTTACACAGGCGGGGTGGGGGGCTGGGGATCTGGGGGGCAGGGGGGAGGTATACTGTGATTCTTGGTGGTGGACTATGTGCACTGGTGAAGGGATGGGTGTTCAAGCATTGTATAACTGAGACTTAAACCTGAACCTTTGTAACTTTCCACATGGTGATTCAATAAAAGAAAATAAATAAATAAATAAATAAATAAATTTGCCCTTTCAGGGCTGGAGCAATAGTCAGTGGGTAGGACATTTGCCTTGCATGCGGCTGACCCAGGTTCAATTCCCAGCATCCAATATGGTCCCCTGAGCACTGCCAGGAGTAATTCCTGAGTGCAAAGCCAGGAGTAACTCCTGTGCATTGCCAGGTGTGACCCAAAAAGAAAAAAAAATTGCCCTTTACCTTTATCTACTTTCAACATTCAGTTCCTGTCCAAAATGATCATTTCCGACTATAATTGTCATACTGGTCCCTTCTCTATCCTAACTGCCCTTCATCCCCCTGATATCCTTTTAGTATCTGCATCACAAACTGTAAGGCTCAAAAGGAGAGAGAGAGAGAGAGAGAGAGAGAGAGAGAGAGAGAGAGAGAGAGAGAGAGAGAGAGAGAGAGAGAGAGAGAGAGAGAGAGAGAAGTGCCTGTCATAGAGGCAGGCAGGGTGGGCAGGGAAGGGAAACTGTGGAAGGGGTCACCTGTAGGACAACATCTTAATCTAGTCTTTCTCTAACATCTTAGTCTTTTAATAGTGGATTTAAAAAAACTACGCATGCTGAAGCATGTGTGTTCGAGGGCTCTTTGGGCAGTTCTGTCTCACTGCTTGTGTTCGGTGCTCTGGAGCCACTGTGTGTGGGCTAGATCGGGATGGCTGTAGGCCAAGGACAGGTGAAGGAAGAACAGGACCAAACTGGTTGCTGATTAGTTACCATTCATTCCATCACTCCTATAGCTCCTCATTCCTCAATCCCCTCCCACTCTCAGGATTCTGCCTTCACTTCACTAGTCTCTCCCTACTTATCTCCCTCCACCTTGCCCTCTAGGCTACACCCAGCCGGTAGCAAAATCAACATAAGAAAGCCATTCCTGAGGGTCCACCAGGTTCAAAGGAAACATCACCTAGAGGTATTCCAAAGCCCTTCCTGACTGCCCACAGGCAAAATACCTCTTAAGGTGTTTTTCTCCTTTCCTCAGTCCAAAAACTCAATCAATATCTTAATACTAGTGATTTTTGTATGAACACAGTAAGAGATACATTGAGGCTTCTAGGGCAGTTCTCCTGGGAACATCTTGCCACAGACTCAGACTATAGCACTCAGGCCAGATAAATCATTCCAAACCCTAGCAGGGTCCGGATCTAGTTATTACTTTTTGGATTATGACAGCATTTGTCCATGACCAAGCTCTTAACTTGTAGTTAAGCATTAGGCACTTTGGCCAGGCCCATCTCGATGCCAAGATAGCACATAAATTTTATAAATATTGTATCCCACATATACTCACTGCTTGCCCTGGGTCCATCCTGTCCCTCATTGGGACCCTGCCTTTGGGGGTGCTAGGAAGTAAGGGCAGCTGAGACTTAGGTCGAGAGAACAGATGCCCAGAAAATATCATGTAGAATCAAATGACTCCCAGTTTACAAAAGCATAGCATTTACTACTATCTTCCTGCGCCCATACAAAAGCACATGGCTCTGAATAAACTATGCACAGGACTCAAAGAGAAGAGAAAAACAATATTTACAAGTCAACAGAACACAAAGTTACAAATAAGCACAGAGGAAAGGGAGCAGGGTGATGGGAGTAACCCAATAAACCTAAACTACCTGAGGCTATGTTATCCTACAGTGGACTCATAAGCATTTGTCTATGTATGATTCACATTCACAAATACCCCACCTTGGGGCTGGAGCGATAGCACAGCGGGTAGGGCGTTTGCCTTGCACACAGCTGACCCGGGTTCAATTCCTTTTTCCTTCTGGAGAGCCCGGCAAGCTCCTGAGAGTATCCCGCCCGCACAGCAGAGCCTGGCAAGCTCCTCATGGCTTATTCGATATGTCAAAAGCAGTAACAAGTTTCACAATGAAGACATTACTGGTGCCCACTCAAGCAAATTGATGAACAATGGGACGACAGTGCGACAGTGCTACTATGAGATTCTTCCTCCTGGGAATCCCTTCTGATAAATGATTGTTAGATTTTATCACATTGCAAACATCAGGGCATGCGATTATCCAAACTTAGTTAGTGTTTGGCTTGGCCAATCACTCTCACCCTTTGGGAGTGGGACAGTGGACTTGGACAGCTGTCACTGTGTCACTCTTTACTTGACTATCATAAATCTCAAACCTTTCTCTCAATAGATTCTTCACACTAATAGATTCCTGAATATTCGGTCTGCCTGCAGCCAAGAACTGATGAGATACTCAGTAATACTTTGCTGCCATGAGATACTCAGTAATACTTTGCTGCCGTTTCTTCCCCTTTTTCAGAATTCTAGGGAATCGGGTGGCTGAATTGGAGAAAAAATTAAGAACTCTGGAAGTTTCTGGTTTGTGGAGTCTTCCAGGTAAGAAAACTTCATGAAAATTGTTTTCCTTTTTTATCAAAAAAAATTTGCAATAGAGCTGCTACCTTTTAAATATCCCTTTTATTTGAAGCTCATTGCTGGGAAATCTACAAGTGTTCTAAACTTAGCAAGACATCCTTTTGGGAAGCAATCTGAGAAAATTCAATAAATATGCAAGCTCCCCTCTGTGGTACTGTAAGGTTCTGCTGACTTCACTTCTGAAATCATCATTGTGTGTGTGTATATGTGTATATAATAAATTGTTTCTTTTTTATTTTACCTGTGGGTATCTTATAAAGATGTGTTCAATTTAATCATCAATTCTAAACATGAATATAGGAACTTACAAAGCGTTGCTCAATTTAATTATTCCCGAAGATGAATATGTAAGAATTTAGTAAGACTTATTCAATTTAATAGCATTCCTAAACATAGAATCACTTGTGTCACTTGTCATCCTGTTGTTCATTGATTTGCTCGAGTGGGTGTCAGTAACGTCTCCATTCATCTCAGCTCTGAGATTTTAACAGCCTCTCCTTACTCATCCTTCCCAACACTGCTTTATTGGAGGCTCTTTCAGGGTCAGGGGAATGAAGCCCATTATTTTTACTATTTTTGGCATATCAAATACGCCACGGCTAGCTTGCCAGGCTCTGCCATGTGGGCAGGCTTTCCTGTGCTCCAGGAAATATTGCTTCACTCTCTTCTGGGGGCTTTGTTTTATAGTCTCTGGATATAAGCATGAATATAAGTGTAAACATGAATATAAATACAAATTATTGTAACCCACATATATTACACAATGCCCCTTTTCCCCTCTTCACCCATTCTATTTTTTATGTAGCTTAAAAATCAAAATTTCCCGTGGAGATATTTTTTTTTCACAGTTGTACCCGGTGTGTGGAAACTCTGATAATCTCCCTTTAATTAGCTATATTTATCCCGTTTGTCTGGGTAAAATACCCCCTTCACCAAGACCCCCGACAGCTAGTCCCCTTTCCCCAGAAACTTGTATTTATCATTTCCCACCACCGCCTCATTCCTCGGAGGCAACATAGTACATATATTTTTAGTTACTTAACCTTTCTATGCCCACTGATCTCCTCTCCCCTTGAATCATATGGTGACTCCCCTATAATGTATGAGAAATGAGCATTGCCATAGGGACAGGGACAAGTACAAACAACAACACCTTTTCTTCATGTAAAGTTGAAAAGCTGCCTGAGGTTGCCCGGAAGTGTGTTTCATAAATTGGAGTTTTTAGCTGCGATTCCTTGAACTTGTAGTCAAAAGACCTAACAGAGCTAATTATTGGCGAGTACTGTCTTATGGATTTGCACAATCCACTTTGCACAAGAGTCTTTTGATGCGGTTAAACCTTATCTCCTTTGAAGGCCTTTCTGTTATTGCTTTGAATTTCAACACAGCCTGGCAAACATACCGTTCATTTGTGCAGACAGATTGCTATTTCTGGGCATTTACTGGAGCTGTTGTTTTCTTCCCCTTCTTCTTCATCAAATGACTTAGTGAAATTCCCCAATGGTTCATTTCTCTGACTCATGTAAAAAGATGGCGGTTGAATCGAAGGATGGAATGCTGAGAATTTTCTATCTGGATGTTGTTTGGTCTCACTTAGATTCAAATGGTTATTGTGCAATAACGACTGTTTCTTTCCTTTCTTTCTGCTGCCCAAAGGCCTGAGCTACAATGTGTCCGTAGGATTTGGGAGTATGTTCTCTCTGAAATATCTGTGCTTGTGGCTAATATTCGCAGTGCGTTAGCAGCATCATTGCATGAAATAAATAGAAACGCGTTTTCTAAGTATTCCTGCATTTTCCTGATGAGAAGAGTTCACGAAAACAGAGAATTCAATTAGCACAAAGCAAATATTAAATGGCAAAATTAGCTTTGAAGGACCCGGTTGAATGGAGTTTATGCCATGGAGTGTTTGTTCTAATCTTTGGCCTCCACGTTGACAGGAAGTGGAGGCAGCCAGAGAGAGTGGCCATTTCCCCGGCTCTAATAGATACCGTTCACCACGGGGGCAATAGCATTGCCCCGGTACTGTGATGAAGGATGTTCCCAGGAAGCATCATCGCCTTCTCATCATCCTCTGGCTGGTGGGAGTGAGCAGGGAGGCCCTCCTGGTATAAATCATCCTGGGCCCCTGGTGCAGCAGGCAGAGGCAGTGAGCCGTCCCTTCCTCTTTGCCCCTTGCCCGCCTTCCTCCTCTGTTTCTTCTTCCTCACCCTCCATTGATTTTCCTTTTCTTTCTTTTCCTCTCTCTGCCCAAATAGGAGCCAAGTTGGGTGTTCTAGCAGCCCAGAGGAGACTGAGTCTCAATGGTGTTAGATAATTACTCTCTCTCTCCTCTCTCTCTGTCTCCACTCTCTCTCTCTCTGTCTCCTCTTTCTGTCTCCTCTCTCTCCTTTCTGTCTCCTCTCTGTCTCCACTCTCTCTCCTCTCTCTGTCTCCTCTCTCTCTCTCCTTTCTCTCTCTCTCTGTCTCCACTCTCTCCTCTCTGTCTCCTCTCTCTTCTCTCTATCTCCTCTCTCTCCTCTCTCTGTCTCGTCTCTCTGTCTCCTCTCTCTCCTCTCTCTCTGTCTCCTCTCTCTCCTCTCTCTCTGTCTCCAATCACCTTTATCTCTCCTCTCTCTGTCTCCACTCTTTCTCCTCTCTCTCTGTTTCCTCTCTCTCTCCTCTCTCTCTCTGTGTCTCCTCTCTCTTTCTCTGTCACCCTCTCTCCCTCTCACCAGAATTCTGAAAGAATCCATGTCTTCTCCAATAAATCAATTCACAGAAGATGAATGTGTGTTTGATGTGGGAGCAGTGGGGTCTGTGAGTGTGTGGGTGTGAGTGGTGAGTGTGTGTGTGTATCTGTGAGTGTGCGTGTCTATCCATGAGTCTGTGGCAGGGATGAGAGTCAGTATTCATGTGTGGAAATGAGTATGTATGTTCATGTGTGAGTGTAGGTGGATGGTGTATGTGTGTGAAGGTCTATTAAGTGTGTGAGTCTGTGGCAGGGGTGAGTGGACATGAATGAATGAGTATGAGGATATGTGTCTGTGTGTGAGTGTGGTGGGTGTAAATGTGTGTGATAAAGTGGGTGTGACATGTGTGGATGGATAAGAGTATGTGTGTGTATGTGTGTGTGTGTGTAGTGAGTGGGTGTGGATGTGGTATATGGGTAGATATGAGTGCATGTGTGAGTGTGTGTATGTGAGTGGGGGTGAGTGGGGACGATATGTAAGGGTGAATATGAGTGTGTGTATGTGTGTGAGTGTGGGTGATTATGACTATGTGTGATAGAGTGGGTATGACATGTGTGGGTGGATATGAGTGTGTGTGTGCAAATGTGTGTTTGTGAGCAGGGTTGAGTGGGGGTGATATGTGTGGGTGGATATGAGTGGGGGTGAGTGTGTGTGATAGGATGGATATGATGTGTCGGTGGGTATGAGTGTGTATGTATGTGTGTGAACGTGTGTTGGGGCGAGTGGGGGTGTGTGTGTTAGAGTGGGTGTGATGTGTGAAAGTGGATATCAGTGTGGGCTTGTGGTCAGCAGGACAGAGGGGCTTGGAAGGTTGGTTGAGGCACAGGGAGGGCTGAGGGTGAGTGTTTCTGAGTCCTCTGAAGACTAGACAGTTGCCAGCCTCCCCTCCTAAGGGAGAGATCAAGCCTGCAGTCCTTGGTGGAGAGAACGGTGCAGCCCCTCCAGCTGGACTTCATTCCGGCGCCCTCCCGTGGCCCCCTCTGCTGTTGTCTCTGATCCCCTTTGGGAGGTGCTCTGTACCAAGGCCCTGAGAATGCTGACTTTGTCCCCATGAGATGAGAGTTGGCTGGCAGAGAGCTTCAGGGTTGGCCCTCATCAAATTTCTCTGCTTCCAGGATGATGCGAGGTTGCAGAGGTTGGTGCTACCTCTGCCCCCATCTGCCATGGCAGCAGCAAGCATGGTGCAGACCCAGAGCCCTGAGAATGCACCAGACACGTATCAGATATTTTAAAGAACTTACTATGGGATCAGGATTCTCTGGTCTTGGAACCTGAGCCAGTAAGACAAGGCCAAGTGAAAGACAGTACTGTAAACAAGGAGAGGGCTCCATGGCAGAGTCTGGGGCCAGCTCGTTCTCAACATCTACAGGAGTTGGGAGGGAGTAGGTGAGTAGGTAGGGGAGGTAGGGGAGCAGTTGGCTAGTAGACAGAGCATGCAGCCACTCCTGGTTCAATTTCCAGCACCACGTGGTCCTCTGAGCATCATGGGGTGCAGCCCTGGCCAAGAATCATGAAGAGGGGTCCTTGAAGCTCCTCACCACTTGAGATACAGCACCCCCACATTCACACACACATATACACACACACGAGTGGGTGTCTTGACACAGACCCAGTTTGTGTTCTGTTGCCGCTAAGCAAAATAGCAGAATTTTAGAACCTCATGGCTGAACCTCAGATATGGCAAGTGACTCAGCTTCAGGATAGGTATTGCTTGGAGTCATACAATTAAGGCTAGGGAGGAACAAACACACACATACATACACACCTTTGTGTGTGTGCACACACTCTCACACACACACTTTCCCTTTTTGGCACAGCAGATCCCACCAAGAGAATTCAAACTTCTCTTGGATCAAAGTTGGGCTCTACCTCCTGCATCTGGGTTCCACCGTCCCCTGGGCTGCCTGGTGTGGCGGCCGCCTGTGCTTGTATTGCTCACCATGTGTCTGTTCAGCAGCTCACACTCATAAGCTCCTTCCCTCCAGAGCTTACCATGACATTGGAAATAGAGTCATAATCATTTTCCATTTCACCTGTCCTTGCCTGAGACTTTCCCTGGCCCTGTGAGGCGTTCACACAGTAAGGAGTAGGGCTTCGCTGGTAAGGGAGATTTAGCCCTGATCCTTTGGGGGACCCCAGACTCCCTGTCTTGTGATGCTGTTACTATTCAATTCTATGACCCAGTTGAATGAAATTAGATGGAGCGTCTAGGACAATGCTATCTACATTTTCATCATTCCAGTAGGTGGCATTTACTGAGTGCTGACAGAACACCTAAGAACATTACATGAATCACTGTATTTGATCCCAGTCCCAATTCTGGGGGTTGGAGGGTTGCCATGTTTCATCCTTATATTACAGAAGAGGGATCTGAGAAGAGGGATCTCAGAGAGGTTCAGCGATGTGTCCAAGGGTACCCAGCTTGCAAGCGAGGGAACCAGAGCACACACTCTGCAGTGTGTCCCCCAGCCTGCATGCCAGTACCGTCCACTACTGTTGTTACTGTAATGATCTCCTTCAGAGTAATCTGCTCAGTTAGCATCAGATGCTGTCGCTTGATGGTACCATCGTAGCAGCCCTGTCCTGATCCCAGAGCTCTCAGTCTGCTGGCCCTGGACTCCTGGCTCCATCCTTGTACTGGAGGCAGGTCCAGCTGGCCAGCTCTCCCCCACAGCGTGGCCAACAATTGAGAGATGTCTCATCTATACGGACAGCTAATCCAGGGAGAGAGGGCGGATTGGATGCTGCCTCAACTCTCCTGAGACATAAAACGTCCATTGTCGTCTTTTCTTGGCAGGGGGGAAGGACACCATCCTGTTCAGCGACTCCACTCTTCCCGCACTACAGAGATCCAGGTCCCCACTCCTGAAGTTTGTTGAGCTGCCCACTGAGAAGAAAGCAAATCCCACGGACGGTAAGCTCAACTGGACTTCTCCCTCTTTGTCTGGCGCACAGCAGGGGAATCGCACTGTCCTGCTTCTGCCAGCTTCTGGCACCTTTGGGGCATTGCTCATGTTTCTTCATGTGGCTCACACCAGGTCATCTGTCCCAGAGTTTCCAACGGAGGAAGTCAGCTCCCCTCCCCCGTCCTCCCCTGCCACACTCAGCTTAGTAGCATAGAGGTTAATGGTGAGGGCTCAGTGTTGACCAATTTGAATTCATATTCTAGCCCAGCGGGTAGGGCGTTTGCCTTGCATGTGTGCCTTGCATGTGGCCGACCCAGGTTTGATTCCTCCATCCCTCTCGGAGACCCCGGCAAGCTACCGAGAGTATCCCACCCGCACGGCAGAGCCTGGCAAGCTATCCATGGCATATTCAGTATGCCAAAAACAGTAACAAGTTTCACAATGGAGACGTTATTGGTGCCCGCTCGAGCAAATCGATGAACAACAGGATGACAGTACTACAGTGTTCCAGCCTCAGTTCGAATTGATGTTAAGAACTTGGCCCAGTAATTTCAAGCCTGCTTTTCTTACCTGCAAGTGGTGAGATGATGGTGTCAATTTCAGGGGAATTTCAGTATCATTCCTGGCTCGTAATAAGTGGTCTAGAAATTAGGTAAATGAGGGAAATAAGCTTCCCCTCTGTCGATCCAGTTTCTGGAGACAGAGTGTTTAGTGGAGAACATGCCTTCATGCGTGAGCAGGAATGGTGTTGAGTCACTTCCTATGTGGCAGTCCTACTGTCATTAGTTGCTGTCATTAGTCCTTCAGCCCTGATGAATTCCACCTTTTGGCGCCCTGGAGAAATCCTCTCCCACATTGCATCAGTGTTGTTGGTCTTTGTGACTTGTAAGAGGGAAAAACATGATGCCTGTCTTGGATTATTCCCTCTGGCGGAAGCAGGCTGCCATGTTATGAGGATACTCAGGTACCCTACTAGCTATTCACGAGGTGCGAACGGAGGCCTCTAGCCATCCTCCCTATGAGTAAGCCATCTTGGAATTACACTTTTCATCCCCAATCCCTTTTTCCACTGCCACGCACTCTGGCAGCAACCTCATGAGAGCCTCTTAGCTAGAACCATGCAACCACATTTCTTCCACTCTCCCAAGTCTTAAGCTGTTACTTGTTCAGGTACTATTAATAGCAGCAAATACACCTGGCCCACAGGTGTCAAGGTTCTTCACCCGGACAGCTACACTTTATCTTCTCTTGCCTAGAAGCCTTCCACCATCATCACCGCTGTAAAAATAGCCTTCCATGTTTTCCCCATCCACGAAGCTGAATGGTCTCACATTTCCCAATGCAAAACTTTCCCCTCTAGTACTCTATGAACTTCTCCAGTAATGACTCCATCCACTTGTCCTGCTACTGTCCTTTGTGGTCATATTTTCAAACCTTGGCTTCGCTGTGGGCTGTTCTCAGCTTTCCTTCCACATCCGCCGCTCACCTCTCCTCCTACCACTTCCTGCCTCCTTCCTCCAGTCCTGTGTTCTGCTTCCTGCTTCTGGAACTCTGCTTTCCATCCTATGTGTACTCTTGCTCAAAGATCCCCAGTCTCAGGGCTAGAGCAATAGCACAGCGGGTAGGTTGTTTACCTTGCATGCGGCCAACCCAGATTCGATTCCCAGCACCCTATATGGTTCCTTGAGCACCACCAGAGGTAATTCGTGAGTGCAGAGGCAGGAGTAACACCTGTGCATCGCCAGGTGTGACCCAAAAATAAAAAGAAAAAAAAAAGATCCCCAGTGTCTTCCCTTAAAGTTTGAAGCCTGGTGGTGCGACTTACCTGTATATTTAGCCTACATAAAAGCTGTACTTTCATCAACCTGAACTCAGCAGATGTATCAGCCAGCCATGACTGTGTGATAAACTATCCCCACCCCCCAGATAAGGGTTTGAGCAGCAGTGTGTATTATGCGCCCTGTGTCTTTGGGTCGACAGGCAGTTCTGCTCATCTGAGTTGGGTTCGGCCAGGCTCACTCTTACATCTGTACAGCTGTGAATTGAAGCCTGTTCAAATCACTCACAGTAGCACATCGAGTGGTAAGAAGCCAGAACAGAAGCCAGGACAGCTCTGGGATTTCAATAGAGAGGTTGCCCGGGCATTTGCAGGGAAGGATTCCTGGAGAGCTTTTCCGGTGAGTTGTACCTGCGCCAGAGGCAAGGCTGGTATTTCCAGCCAGCAGCATGTGACCGTGTGCAAAGCTGGTCCAGAACCGGCCACAGTCATCGTGTGATCTGGGAGCTCCCTCAGCTGCTGGCCATCCTGTGTGGTATCTGGGGTCCACATAGAGTCCTGAAGGCCCCTGCGGGCTCTGGGCTCGCTGAGCTGAGGGGTGGGGGAGAGTCTGCTTAGTTGAAAGGGAGCGTGAGCCTGGCTGAATTTTCACAAGGGTGGCATAAGGGATGGCCTGATTCGAAATGATAGCTCCCAGAGTTCCATCATTAGCCCTCATTGTTCCACCCTCTTCCTTCGCCAGTGCGGGTGGGAACGAGGAAGCATTTACAGAGTGGCTGTCAGCGGCTGGGATGGCCTCATCACCCTCACTTCTCTGATTAATTCCAGCTGAAAGCAGCTCACACTCAGGAGGACAAAGCCCATCAGGGACCAGTTAACAAAAGAAGCCACATGTTCCCTTTGGACCAGTGCTGGTGGGGGTGCGGGGGGAGGGGTGCACGTGTTTAGAAGAGCCGCAAGCTTTCCTACAGAGATTCCTATGCTTCCTTCATCTTTCAGAGGAAATATTTTTTTTTCCTTTTCACACGGTTTGTCATCATGCATTTTTATCAGCTGATTTCCTCATCATCTTTGATATGTGTATTGTGGGTAAATTAATAGTAAGTATTAATGACGCTAATTCTGTTTGCTCAAGCAGACAGAATAATTACTATTATTTGTAATGACATTTTCCAACTCTTGGCTTACTCAGAATTTTTTTATGAAAATGGCATAGCTGCGTGTCTGTTCTCAAACTCCCAGAGTTGAGAGTGAATGTTCCAGAATTACAGAGATGAAGGGAGAGTCAACTCTTATGGAGAAGAAGCAGAGGTCCAAGGTGTGGTTCAGTAATTGAAGCATTTTCAATGACATTTTTCTCCTGGTAGTGGAGAAAAGTACACATACTTTTTATATAACTTTTGAATAAACAAAAGAGAGAGATGATTGGTTGATTCTACTTTTGACCTATAGTACCATCTTAGAACTTGCCTCCTATATATTCTGGCCCTGAGGTTCTGAAAATCTACCTTTTCTCAGCAAGAAATCCCTAATAATATCAAACAATAAAATGACAGTCTTGTCGATGTTGAAGAGGTATCATGACAGTGGCATCCTGCACTGCTAAATGACTTTGGCCAAGGATGCACCACATCAATAACAGCATCCTTCGGCTAGTGCCAGGGTGCAAACTGACATATCCTACCTCTACACCCCACTACTTCTCCCCCCAGTGAATGCCTCAATGACTGGAAAAACGATCAACACATGTACAACTGATAGGAGGGTGGTGGGGGAGCATTGGGGGGATTGGGGTTGAAATGGATCTTTTGTTTTTTTCTGTTTTTTATTTGGGGGAAGTGGAGCTTGAGTCTGGCACCTTAGACCTCTCGGACTGGAGCGAAAGCACAGTGGGTAGGGTGTTTGCCTTGCACATGGCTGACCCGGGTTTGATTCCTTCGTCCCTCTCAGGTAGCCCAATAAGCTACTGAGAGTATGCCACCCGCATGGCAGAGCCTGACAAGCTACCTGTGGCATATTCAATATGCCGAAAACAGTAACAACAAGTCTCACAATGTAGACGTTACTGGTGCCCGCTCGAGCAAATCGATGAACAATGGGATGGCAGTGCTACGACAGTGCTACAGTGGTTTATTTTGGGGGTGAGACCCAATAATGCTTGGAGCATACTCCTGATTCTGCACTCAGGAATCACTACTGGCAGTGCTCAGGGAACCATAAGTGGTGCCCGGGATCAAACCTGGGTTAGGCACATGCGAGACAAGCACTTGTACTATCTCTCTCACTTGAAGCATTTGTTTAAAGAAAAGATAAAGAAGCAAAGACACTCCTTCTAGCTTTGGAAGTTGGTGTCTAGCATGAACACACAAGGATAAATTGTTTTGTCTTTTTTTTTTTTTTGGCATGTCGAATACGCCTGCTCGAGCAAATTGATGAGCAATGGGATGACAGTGACAAGTCTTATTTATTTATTTATTTATTTATTTTACACACTTTCGTGGTTACATTTCAGTCATACAGTGGTCAAGTACCCATCCCTCCACCAGTGACCATTCTCCACCACTAATGTTCCCAGTGTCTCTCATGCCACGCCCACCCCATCCCCCCTGCCTCTGTGGCAGGCGCGTTCCAGCTTACTCTCACTCTCATTTTGGGTGTTATGGTTTGCAATACAGGTATTAAGTGGCCATCATGTTCCCATCTCCCATCCCAAGCGAGCCCTTCAAGCATCCTTTGCTTGGTGGTCCCTTCTCTCTGAGCTACCTTTTCCCTCAGCTACCTTTTCCTGCTGTGGGTGAATCCTCCTGGCCCTTATCTCTATGAAGGGATAAATTTTTAATAACATGCCTACCTCCGGTAGATATGGGACAAACCCAGCAAGGCTGAGTAACACACTCCTGTGGTCCCCCAAACACTATCCTTGTTTGTAATTATGTGTAGCATAATTACCACGGAGAACACTGGGAAGAAGGGACAGGTTAGTTGGGAAGGTTACTATAGAAGGCACAAGAAGACCAAGGTATACATGACTTAGGCCTGGCTTCTCTACTGGAGTGATGAGACAAGTAGGTCTTCCTCCACTGAATGAGGGAGTAGCTGGCTTTTAGTGGAATACTTTGCATGTAAATGTCTTGTTCAAAGGCACTCCCCATTGAGACTTCAGGGCTCATGAAATACAGACATGTATTTGACACACATGTATTTGGGGGGCATTGGATTTTCGAACCCTTACACTGAGGAGCTTGGGTATGCATTAGGTTCTGTCATGTAGTTTGTGTAAGTGTGGTCTATGTTTTCTGCCTTATAATGCAATCACCTAAGGACACATTTCTAGGAGTCTAGTCTGCTGTTAAGGGACATCTCACTGCAATGATGACAGCAGTGTCACCCCATCCCCACCGCCAACCCATAACCAAGTTTAAAAGTTCTCCTTGGTAATCTCGGAGGTTTGCCATTTAAAAAATGATTCATATGTTTGGACATGAACATAATGTCATCAAAAGAAATGGCACAAGGCCAAAGTGACCAAAAGTCCCCCATGTAATTTAGACCACCCTCACTTAAATGTAAATTAAGGCAGAGAAGATTAACCTGACCTGCAGTAAAAACACCACAAATGGTTTAGGGGTTAGGTTGTTGCGGGTAAGGTTAATTAATTTTTCAGGGGCTCTAGAATATAGTATTAAGTGTCCTGGAAGAAGTAATTTCATAAGAGTAATTTCCAGAAGGCGTTTATTCATCTCACGTTGGTGAAAAATTTAACTGCAGAAAGGGCTATAATTTACTCCTTCCGCACTCAGCTGAAAACGTGCTCATTTTACCTCAGTGCGTCCCGTGTCTCCTGTACAACGACTATAAAAATGTTCATTTGTTAGTATGAAAATGTGATTGCTTTTGGCTGTAGAAGCCCTCTTTTTGTAAATTTTTTTGGAAAGTGCCATTTTAAGAACTTTTAGGGTTGCAACCAGAAACAAATATCATAAATTCCAAAATTCCATTCACTTATTGAAGTGGGGTGTTGAAATAGATGTACTAATGTATTAATTTATTCATATATTCATATATACCTTTAGATTTAAATGTTTAATAAGATATTTATTGACTCCCCACTATATCACATGGTCAAGGTTGAGAAAATTATTCCAGTAAGGTTTAATATTTCAGGTGGTATTTATATGCTATTTATGTGTGAATTACAATTTAAGGGTAGAATGTAAAAAGTGCTCAGTTCCCTTCATGGCCCAGACACTGGGGTTTGGGGAACTAAGGAAGTTGGTAATGTGGGCTTTCTGGAAAAGGTGGAGGAGGAGCGCGTTCTTGAAGTTGATCCCCTGCAAATCGGGAGGAAGATGGTCCTAGTGAGAGTCACCCCCTAAGCAAACCCAGGAGGTGGACTGGAATGCCGGCAGGTTCCATAGCTGAGGAGTGTACAGAAAGAGAGGACTTGCGATAGCAGTTGACTGATGGAAGTTGGCTCCTTGGAAGTCTTGAATGTGAGGATGAGAGCTTGATCTTTGTGCTCAAGACAGTGGCAGCCTTTGAATGTTCACTGCTGCGATGGTTCCATTTAGATGTCTCGGTGCTCTCAAATTGTAACGTGCATCTGAATCTCACTGAAAGGCAAATTCTAAACAGGTAGGTCTGGGTAAGTCCTGCAGGCTCGGTAGCTCCTGGGCAATCCTTATGGCTGGTCTCTGGACCCCACTTTGAGCAACAAGACTTGAGGGAAGGTCCCGTATCCACTAAGTTGGTTTAGAGCAGGAGGCGATGAGAAGCAGAGACCTGTCAGAATTGCACATCCATTATCCCCGGCTGAACAACTCTGAATAGTTGTTTTTAAAAATCAGGACTTTTCTCCCTCACTCATTTATACATTCATGAATTTCATTGTGTTCCCAGAAATGGCCTTGTTTTTCAGGTCCAGTATTTTCTGAAGTCAGTGAGCTGTTAGGAGAGTAATGCCTAGCTGTCCAGGACAAAATACAGGCTTTAGAGTGTATCAAGTAGAACAGGGTTCAACACTTGGCCCTGGGCTTTTGTCTGTCAGCAGGTGGGGTGGGGGAAGCGGCTGAAGAGAGAGGAAGTACTAGTTGGGGATGTGAGGTGGGACTCTGTAGAAAGACTCAAGGAGGGAGGTGGAGAGAGGTGTCGGGGAGCCCCTCGGAGCTCCTCCTCAGGAATGGCAGTCATCCTCAGTCACAGCCCCATCTGCCTGTGATGGTTTTTCTCTTCCTTCATTAAGCGCCTCCCTGCTTGTCCTAGTAAAGCTCTTCCGTGGTCTCCCCCACACTCCTCGCCTTCCTTCTATGGTTGCTGCTATTGCTTCTGCAGGATTGAGGGTCCCACCGTTGATGGTGTTGCTCTCATATTAAGCTGCAGAGCTTGGCCGGGAGTTCTACACTTCCTTTTTTCCAAACTCATGTAGTTCTATTATACACACACACACACACACACACACACACACACACACACAACAGTAACAACAACGTGCTCTTTGTGTTCCTGGAGTGAACAGATGCCATTGTGCTACACTAGCAAACAACAGGGACAAATGAAGACATTAAAGGCACCCACTCGAGCAAATCGATGAACAACAGGATGACAGTGATACAGTAACAGAGTAACAGTGATATATAATATATATATTATTTATATATATACACACACATATACATAAAATCTGTCACATGGTTTACAGTAGTGTTTATTTTTATGCCTTAAATATACAACTAGGACTGGAGCGATAGCACAGTGGGTAGGGTGTTTGCCTTGCACGCGGCCAACCCTGGTTCGATTCCTCCGTCCCTCTCGGAGAACCTGGCAAGCCACCGAAAGTATCCCGCCCGTATGGCAGAGCCTGGCAAGCTACTTGTGGCATATTTGATATGCCAAAAACAGTAGCAACAAGTCTCACAATGAAGATGTTACTGGTGCCCACTTGAGCAAATCGATGAGCAACCAGATGACAGTGACAGTGAGTTTTTCATAGATGACGGTCCCACCAAGAGTGAGTAGGGGCTTCTTTACCTCTGTGTCCCCTTCAACACTGATTGTTTCTAGACATTTTCTTTCTACATACGACATTCTCAACTGTGTGAGATATCTCACTGTTGTTACAATTCACGTTTCCCTGATAATCCATGATAATGAATACTTTTTCATATGCCTGTTGGCTCTCTATTTGCCATCTTTGGAAAAGTATCTATTCAACTCTTCTCCCCATTTTGAGATAGTGTTGTCTTTTTTTGTTCATGTCGAGTTTTGTGGATGCTTTATGAATCTTGAATATTAGCCCATTTGCCAGATGTACAATGAGTAAATATTTTCTCCCATTCAGTGGAGTTTCACCCTACTGAGACTGGAGCCGTGAGTTGTCATGCTTGTTGTCAAAACTCTTGGTTGTAGTACACTGGAAATCACACACTTCATTGTGGCCCTGGGAGTCCAAAACAGTAGAACTACTGGGATCATATTCTAGAATGCGGGGTGGCCCCAGGCTTACAGGCGGGCTCTCTGCCACTGAGTATCCCTGGGCCCCAAGATAGTTCTTGATGTAAAAAGAGTACGAGTCCCAGGAATCTCATCATGAGTGGAAAATGTCCTAAGACACTAGCCATACAGCATACTGGGGAATATGTATGGGGGGGGTCATCCCTCAGAGTCACAGAGCTGGCCCGATCTCTGGCTCACTGCCTGCCAAATGTCATAAGGGAACACCAAACTGCCCAGAAAAGATCCCAATTCAGAACTCTATATACAATTTGAAGTACTGAATGAATATTGCGTTTGTGTTATCATAAAAATCAGTTAATCAAAAAAGTCAAACCAGAGTAAGTCAGGGGCCGTCTACAGCTTCATTTCCATTTTATGGTCCAACTGATCTCGAATTTAATCTTCACACTCATATTTTATTTCTCCTGCAGTTCCTCAGAGTGACTATCAAGACTTGGACATTTTTCTCTTGCTTCAAATCTTTAAAAACCTTTGATTAGGTAAACTGTAGCACTGTCATCCCACTGTTCATCAATTTGCTCTAGCATGCACCAGTAACATCTCCACTGTGAGACTTGTTGTTACTGTTTTTGGCATATCGGATATGCCACGGGTAGCTTGCCAGGATCTGCCATGCAGGCTGGATACTCTCGTTATCTTGCCGGGATCTCCAAGAGAGACAGAGGAATTGAACCTGGTTCAGTTGTGTGCAAGACAAAAGCCCTACCCACTGTGCTATTGCTCCAGTCCATTAGGTAAACATGTTCTCAAAAACACTTAGAGGCATTTAGATGGATACTCATTTCATATTGTATTCTTATTAATAAACATGTTCAATACTTGCATTAAAATTATAGTGACACATATAATACCACTGTTACATGTGTAGAATTTCTAGATTGAATTTAACATTCTACTTATGTTTAAGGTTGTATCTATATTAGATATATATACTTTTAAATATATAGTCTTTCAAAGTATATAAATAACCCTTCCAAATTACTTTTTGTATTACTCATAGTAATACAATTAGTAATTGAACGAATGATTTAATTATTATAGTCACTGTACCTCTGCCATGCTCTAATGTCTGGGTTTATATAATGATTCGCATTTACTTCTTGAATGCATACCTGCTCATTGGCCGAGTTGGTAGCACGAAAATCACCATCAGCTTCAGGGATAAATGCCCAAGTGTGTACAGGGAGAGCTTCAGAAACCCAAGTGAGGACGGGAGAGATAGTGCAGCAGGTAGGGCACAATATTTTCTCCCATTCAGTGGAGTTTCATCCTACTGAGATTGGAGCCATGAGTTGTCGTGAGTTGTCATACTTGCAAACTCTTGGTTGCCTTGCATGTGGCCGACCCAGGTTCAATCCCCAGAATCCCATATGGTCCCACAAGCCCCACCAGGAGTGATTCCTGAGTACAGAGCCAGGAATAAGTCCTCAGCACCTCCAGGTATGGCCCCAAAACAAAACAAAACAAAAAAAAGAAACCACACCATGGTTGGCAAAAATCTATACTCAGAAAGGAGAAGAACGGGCAGAAGCAGAAGATATCTCTGTATGTTTTAACTTAGGCAACAGTAAAATAAAATGCCACAAATTAGCTGGCTTAAACCACAGATAAGTTTTCCCCATGGTTGCTGAGGCTGAAAAATTAAAGATCTAGGTGCCGGGCGACTTGGTGTCCAGGGAGAGCCCATTCCTTGACTTGAGGTCACTGTTTTACACAGAAGGGAGAGGATTCTGGTCTCCCTCTTCAAAGGAGAGAGTTAATTCTTCAATGGAGACCTCATCCTCATAAGCACACTGTACCTCATCACCTCCCTTAGGCCTTACCTTCAAATGCCTTCACACTGTGGATTAGGCCTTCAACATAAGAGTGGGGGCTGGAGGTGTGGGGTGGGAACACAGCTATTTAAATCTATAGAACCAAGATTGAATACCGCCTATTTAAATTGCTAATACTACCTAGCAGTTAATGCAAAGGAAAGGCACCAATGTGGCTTCAAGTTCTATAGCCAATCTTATCATGAAGAAGTACCAACATGGCCAGCAAGAGATCTCTGGGGTCAAAATGGGTTTTCCTGGGCCATAACTAAGGCCCAACTGCCTTGGAGGGAGAATACCTTCAGCAAAGCACACCGTAGAGGAAGGTGGGACATGAAGTGGGGCAAAATCCGCATGACAACTGGAAACCTGGTCTGTGTCTGACAGAAAGAGGTCAGAGTCATAAATACAGATTTGTGATCTGCACTCATGGACAGGCAGTAATGAAGGTCACAGCATAACTAATAAGTGAGAACAAATGAAGATCAAAGACACAGGTGATGCCCAATCAGCCAGGCCAGTAGATCAATCAGGATCAACGAAGAAACCTAGAGGCTGAAAATGGTTCCCAAAGGGTTCAAGTCCTAATCCCTAACATTACAAATATTTGGCTAAGGGGCTTTGCATATGTGATTGATTTCCTAATCTTGAGATGTGGAGATTATCCTAGATAATCCAGTTGGGTCCTGTGTGCAATCACATGTACGCTATCCTTACACATGGGAAGCAAAGGGAAATCTGATACACGCAAAGGAGAGAGAGGAACCCAAAGCCAGAAATTGGGAGGATGTGGTTATGAGCCAAGGGCTGTCAGTCGCCGCCAGAAACTGAAGACCCACCTCCCCAAGGCAATTGGACCTTAGTTTTGGCCCTGGGAAACCCATTTTGGAGTTTGTTTTTGTTTGGGAGCCACACCAAGCAATGCTCAGAGATTTTTTTCCTGTCTCTGTGTTCAGTGATCACTCTTGGAGGGAGTCAGGGTGCTAGGGATTAAAAGTTGGTTAGCCGAGTACAAAGCAAGTGTGCCCTGCCCTCTACAATCGTTTGGTGCTATTTTGGGCTTCTTATCTCCAAGGCTCTAAATGTATATGCATTTGTTCTTTTAAGCCATTAAATTTGTTACAGCTGCAATATAGAAAAAAAAATTACTATTTCCTCACAGATCTTGGAAGTGGAACAGAAGAAGAGTGTGGTGTGTTCAGGAAGCCAGAGGAAGGAATGGGTGGTCCATAGAAGGGTGTGGACACGGGACACATGTTTTAGAAAGGACAGAAGTGCCTGGGGAAAGTATGCTGGGTCTGGGGGCACAGAGCTCACGAAGGGAAGGCTTTGAGGCCCACTGAAGGGTGTGGGTGTGACTCCATATTGGGAAATGGAAGTGCCGCACGTTTAAGTGGTGCAGAGACGTATGGGGATTTGCATATTTTTGTCAAGCAGCAATAGTTATCACATGTTTTAAAAATGTAAAAACACAGAAAGGTTTACTATTAAATGTAGCACTTCCCTGCTCTGACCCTCAGTCTTGGTTCCCAGGGGCAGCCTACTACAGACAGCACAGCCAACACCTCAAGGATTAGCATAAGCATCTACGGAATCCCTCCCTCATTGATGGGAGTCTCTTTCCAGGCCTCTTCCACTAAAAACAATCCTGCACATTGCCAGGTGTAGCCCTGGAGACCACCCAGCACTGGGTACAGTCCAGCAGACCCCAAGCACTGCCAAGTGGCCCAGGTAATCCCTGGCATAACAGGGCCCAGATAGCAAGGGCACTTGGGCCTTTGCACTGAACTGCTGGCTTGGACAACCATGAATGCCTGGGAGGGACCCCCTTTGTCCTGAGCACTATGTAGGAAGTCCATCACCATCACCCCCAAAGGAAAGAAATCACACCAACCAAATCAGAAAACACAAAAGAGAGTATCCAAGTATATGTGTTTGCAAACCTTTGCACTCACACTCATATTTGGATTCCTAATAGTGAAATTACAGGGCCAAAGGGTTAGGATTGAGAATTGGAATAACTATTTCCCACGCATCCTATACAATTTTTTACTAGAGACCTTCAGTCACTATTGGTGGGATTATTGTCTTGTTCAACCTCTATGGAAAACAATATGGAGACTTTTGGGAAAAAGTCTAAGAATAGAGCTTTGATATGACCCAGAAATTCCACATCTTGGTATCTACTCAAATAGTATCTACTCAAATCGTCCCATTGCTCATCGATTTGCTGGAGCAGGCACCAGTAATGTCTCCATTATGAGACTTGTTGTTACAGTTTTTGGCATATCGAATATAACCAGAAAAACATAAACTCAAAAAGATTTATGTACACCTATATTCATTTCATTTTTATGAATAATAGGATGTAGAAACAACCCAAATATCCTCCAATAACAGATGGTTGGATAAAAGTAAGTTGTGGTGTGTGTATAAATGTAGTAGAATACTGTGCAGCTGAATGGAAAGATGAAATCTTGCTGTTTGTTGCAATTTGGATGGATCAGGAAGGTATCATATTAAGAGTAGTGAGTCAGAGGGAGGATAATGCCTTATGGGCCTCTGAAATCATATGGGATGCTGGGGGTTGAATCCGGGTCAGCTGCTTGCACAGCTGAACTCTCTCTGTGTGGCTGAATGCCAAGCACCAGGCAGAATGTATCTTTGGTGTCTGGATTAGGCGATCAGTTCCCCTGGGCAGAAGACCCGGGGGAATAGCCGGACTGGACTATTTGTCAGGGTCGGCAAGACCCTGTTTCTGGTCCTGGTTGCTGGGTTGCTGGTTACAGGGGTCTGTTCACTTTGTGGAAATTCATGAGCTGTTGACTTTAAATTAGTTTTTTATGACTATGTTTGTTCCATCAAGAAAAAGAAAGCAAGGAACTCCAGTCCTCCCGTTGCCCTTCCTCGTTGTGGTTGTGAGGGCCGCACACTCCTGGTTGTGGTGCGAGTTGGGGTGCTCACACACCCAGCTGCTCTCCTTCTGTCGTGGAGGCTTCCCTTTGGCGAGGTGGGGGTGGGAGCCGCAGGGAGGAGGGAATCACTCGCACACGTTCTCGTTGGCATGCTCCTGGGGCATGCTCCACTGTAGTCACACTCAAGGGAGGTCGCTGGGTCGCAGCCCCTTTCCTCATGGTGCTCACGCACACTTGGCTGTGGTGTGGCCAGGATGGCGTGTAGCACCCGGGAGCCGGGATCTCGCTTGGTGAGCACAGCAGCGCCCGGGGCTGAGCCGACAGCCTGCAGCGTGCAGGGCTGCGCCGCACCCTGGAGCCAGCCTCCGGGCCTGAGCTGCTGCTTCTCAGCATTTGTCTAGGATGCTTAGAATGTGCCAGGAAAGTTGAACAGATCAGGCTTGGCTTTTTTGTTATGTTCTAGAATAATGTTTCTCAGCTCTTTCCAGCTGTGGTTCCCCTTCTAGCCTTGATTTCCTCTACCCCCGGCTCCCCTCCTGCCACTGTCCCCTTAGTCTTGTTCTATGGCTCCCATAGAACGGTTTTTCTCTGTAGCGTGGCCTCCTTAGAATATCCTGGGGGCCCGCTGTGCCTCAGGTTGAGAGATGCTGTTCTAGAACAAGAACGCCGAGCACCAAACTCAGAGGAGCGCTTGCTGCGTTAGTGTTGACTGCATTCACTTTCGAAGGGGAGAAGCAGTGGTACGTGCAGAGACCTGGGGGACCACCGAAAGATGGAGGACAGATGCGTGGATGCGGGTGTGGAGAGAGAGGCTGCAGAGTGATGCTGAAGCAGCTCAGAAGGAGGCTTGTGAGAGGGACTTAAACTTATCCCTGAGGGGACAGGGCCCCGGCGAGAGGCTCTGCACAGGAGAACGACAGGGACGAAACGGGCCACTTTCTTTTCCTTTTTCCTTTTTGTAGATTGAGTCACTGTGAGGTACACAGCTACATAGTTGGTCATGCTCAGGTTTCAGTCATACAGTGTTCCAACACCCGTTCCTCCACCAGTGCCCATTTTCCCACTCCCTGTGTCCCCAGTTTCCCTCCTTCCACCCTCTCCTCAGCCTGTCTCTATAGAAGGCACTTTCTTCTTTCTCTGTCTCTGTCTCTGTCTCTCTCTCATTCTCTCCCCTTGGGGCATTTGGGATGCAATACAGGTGCTGAGAAGTTATCATATTTGTTCCTTTACCTATCTTCAGCACATAGTTCTTTTTTTTTTTATTGATTCACCATGTGGAAAGTTACAAAGCTTTCAGGCTTAAGTCGCAGTTATACAATGATCAAACACCCATCCCTTCATCAGTGCACATGTTCCACCACCAAGAACCCCAGTATACCTCCCATCTCACCCCCACCTCCCTGGCTATGTAGCTGATAATTTTCACTTTCTCTTTACTTTGATTACTTTCAGTATTTCAACGAAAAACTCACTATTATTGTTTGGAGTTCCCCCCCGCCCCCAAGATCAGACCTGCTGAAAAGGAAGCATTTGATAATTTGTTTTCCATTGCTGAGAATGAACAGATATGAGGTCGCGTGGCCGCAATAGTGGCTGTGCAGTTTTGGATTTCTGTATTTTAGTGTTTTAGTAACTAAGTCCAAGGAAATTTCTGTCAGAAATTGCATCATTTCAAGCTCGTACCTCTCTTTAGTGGTCCTTACAAGATGGCGGTCACCACGCCACCCCCCCCTCCCCCTGCCCAAAAGGAAAAGCCAAGAGAGAAAAACCTTTCCCCTGCTGGGGTGGCATGGGGCTGTGGCTTAGTTCACGGTCTAGAGACATTTCTGCAAGAAGCTGCTGGTGCCAAAAGTAGATAGGTGGCCTCCAGGATCATGGTCATCCAGCAACGGAGAGGCTGCACACAGCACACAGTTCTTACCGGAATGATCGTCTCCAACTACCTTTGTCGTGGTGGTCTCTTCTCTATCCCAGCAGTCAGGCCGGCTTCCTTCCTAGGCTTCCTCCCATCCCTGTCCTGAGCGCCATGCTGAGTGCACGCAGCTGAGCAAGGCTGATTGGTGTGGGGCTCCACTGCAGCAATCCAGGGGTGCCAGGGAGTGTCCCCACTGGGCCCTCAGCCCCGGACACCTCAGCTCGGGCTGAAGTTAGCCTGGTGGAGCTCATGATGCATTTCACCTGTTTGCCCGAGAGCTAAGAAGGTCTTGACTTCCGGTGCTGAAGTTGCCACTCTGAGTGCTGGATTCTCACTCCCCAAAGCCCTTCCAGGCCATGCAGATCATCCATCCTGGGTAGTTCTGGAAAGGACTCCAGAGAATCTGGGCCCTCGGGACTGTGTCTGGGAAATAAGCCTCACGGGTTCTTCTGCTCACAAAGCAATGCAGTAGGAAGGGGGGAGCTAACCCCTCCCCCCAGATGCCCCCCCAACCCTTTTCCTATTCCCCACTCCCCTCCAGTTGAAAATGTTGAATTTATACTATGGAGAGAAGGGGCTTAAGAATCACCATTTAGATTATGGTGGAGGGTTTGGCGCTACCTTTGCAGATTCTGTCTGACTTGGAAATTGAGGAAGCCACGAATGAGGTTCTCGAATGAGCAGGTTACGGGGAACATGAAGTCTCTCCCCCAAAGAGCTCCCCCCATCTCCTGCTGAGAGGACAGCCACGGTCTCTTTTCAGTGCTGGAGGGTCCCAGGTCTTGTCTGAGTCACAGAACTTTGCCCTCCATCTCCCTATGTCAGAGGGCCGGAGAGTTAGTACAGGGCATAAGCCTCTTGTCTTGTATCCCACTGAGCCCGATTTGAAGTCAGGGCACCACCGAAGGTTGTGAGCACAAAAGCAAGAGTAGCTCCTCAGCAGCAAGGGCCATGACCCATGACCCCCACATCCTCTAAGCAGATGAGTCAGTAATTATTTTGTGGGTACACAGCACCACCACGAGAGACGGGAATGGGCTGTCAGATGGCATCCAGAAAGAAGGATCATGAGTGCTGCCTGGTGCATTGTGAAGGCAGGATACACCCCTTCAATCCTGGGAAGAGATGGCCCAGGAAGGGAAAGGATGTATGCTCTGAGCGGCCGCCTGCCCTTAAGATGTGGGCGCTGGCTTGGCCTTTGGGGGATTTCCTACCCAAGGCCCCCGGTGGTGGCTGAGGGGAAGAGAGAGAGCATGTGGGGCTGACCCACGGCCACAGCTGTGATGCTATCCTCGTCTCTTTTTTTTAGGGGAGCTTCTGAGCCAAGAAGGAGATGAAAACCGACCTGTCTCAGAGGCGTTGGCGGTGTTGGAGGACACTGGGAGGGCCGCTGGCCTCTCCTCAGGAAACCAGAAGCGCGGGACCCCAGGCCAGCCTGCTCACCCACCCTTGCCCCAGCTGCCTTCCGAGGTAGAAGCAGCCAACATGTCGGCAAGGGAAGTCGTGCAACTGGCCGAGGACCAGACAGAGGCAGACCCAGAAGATGTCAGGAGTGAGAGCCCACTGGAAGGTGCAGGGAAGGCAGTGGGGTTGCCAGCCCAGGGCCTGGCATCCAAGGCGGAGCTCCCTGAGTCAGGGTAAGACCCCTTGGAGTTCAGTCAACCGCCAGTGGGCTGTACCCTCAGCCCGTGGGAGGAGACCCTGGAAGATGGAGGGGTTGGGGCGGGAGAAGCGAGATCAGGCCCGATGACATGACCAGCGGCTCCCATAACTGGAGACTTTAGCTCAGAACAGCTCACCAACATCGCCTTCTGCTCCCACACCGCCACCGTTGCCAACTGTGACTGGCGCGACGAAGGCAGCAGCGTTGGGGTGAGGAGACACAGGTCCCAGGGCTTCTCCGGGCCTTTCTGGCAAAGACGCGGCTGTGAACGGGACCCACATGGAATCTGGCGCCAGATGGCCGAGTTTCGGCCTACGCCCCCTACCCTGTCAGCATTTGTTTTATTCTAGATCAGATGTTTTCCTATGGGCGTGGAATGTTTGTCGAGGGAAATTACGGGCCGAGCTTGAATTGGATGGGGTTTTCAGTCTGGGGTCCCGGCTTTGTCATGCTTTATCGTCGACCCCTGCCCACTGCACCCCTTCATTATGTCAGAGCCCCCGGGACTGCCCGTGGGCGGCGTCCCATCCTGCTGCCCTGTCGCGCTGGCAGGCAGAGAGAGGCTGGGGCCAGCTTCTAACCCGGGGTTTCAGGCCCAACCTCCACAGCCCCCTGTAGAGCCAGGACTCCAAGAGTCTTGCGGCCCGTCCTTCTGGAGGATGAACGGATCTCATGATCCCAGACGCGGGTGGAGGGGAGTGACGTCCGATTATTTTGTTTGTTTCTGAGATGAGAGTTTGGTCTTGGGGGGGCACCACTTGGTTTCCCCCCGAGCTGCTCAGAGCATCGCAAGGTGACACCTTGGGGTTGCTTGTGGCTGACTCAGTTTCCCACGACCTTCTGAAACCCCATCCCAACCTTCGCGCCCAAACTCTGGCTCTGTACTTCCGGCTAATGGGGTTTCAGAATCCAAACTCAGAGCTTGGCGGCCTGGGGTGCAGAGAGGAGAGCCGAGGGGGGCAGTACATCTGGGTCCCGGGAGAGGGGCAGCCAGCCTGGCCTTGGGGCAAGATGAGCTTTTCTAGGTGGCATCTGGTGGCCATCCAGCCATAGAGTTGTCTTTGAGCTGTACCCCAAAAGCACGAGCCCCCCAAATTCCCAGACCACTCCTGGGGTCCAGGCCGCTGCCTGGACATCTGGAGATGTCTACAGGAAGTAAAGAGCCATGCTGGGGGTGGGCGGATCAGAAACTCCATCCTGCCAGCACACATTTCTCCCAGCCCTGGGTGCCCTGCACAGCTGTGTGAACAACCCGACACCTCTCCACCGGGTTCTCCTCGAACCCGGGCCACCGGCCCGATAGAGCTCCGGCAGGCCTTCTGCTGTCTTGCTTTGGAGGAAGGCCACCTGCGCCCCAGGAATTCCTTTGCCAGATGCACACCCTCGTGCACCCCCAGCTGCTTCCTCTCCCTTGCCAGAGGCCACCCCCGTTATGAATGGGGGTCCCCACCGGGTCAGAACACACCGAGGCTGGCTATGAAATGCTTGTGCGCTTCCTCCATCCCTGCCCACCAGACTCCAGTACCCTGCCCAGCTCTCAGTCATTCCAGCCTCTCCCTCCCCCAGCACTCGCACCCCCCTCCCCCCACTTCCACAGCTGCAGGCCTTCGCTGGCCACCAGCCCCAGAAATAAATTTCCTGCTGCACGTGAGAACTTAACTGTCTGCAAATGTTCAGCCCCATTGCATAGGCCGCCACCACAGGAAAACACAGCCAGATTTAATACAATCATAATAAAAAGAAAAATCTCTCCCTGCAGAAGCTCTGGGTTTGACACACAGTCGACCAGGTGCACATCTTTAGGGCCCATTCATCACTTTGGGCTTCGGCTAAACTGCAGCACATTCCATCACGGGCAGCAGGAAGGTGGCTGAGAGCCCCAGGGAGTCTGGCCCGGGGCTCAGGGGTGGGGGGTCCTAGGGAGCTGTCACCCAAATTCCGTGTGCAGTCAGCTAAAGGAGAGGGTGCTGGGAGGCTTGTGGTATTAGATGGAATCAGTGCAATGACCTGTGTGGACTCGACACTGGCCCCCAGCCTGTGTGGGACACTGACTCAGTCCAGTGACCCAGCCTGGTATTGTCACGCAGACATTAAAGAGAATTTGAACAAGGACTTGTGATTGTCTTTTGTCAGTTTCAGCATCACTGCGAACGCATGCAGCATCCTTGAGCCTCCTCCACCAGGTAGCCCTGCACCAGTGACTCTCCTCTCTGCTCTCATTCAGACTTCCAGACACTTAAACATAGGGAAAACAATGGTGCCGCATCAAAAGAACTTCAGAAATTTGACAATTCCAGGGTTGGTTCATTCAAGAAAATTAGCAGGGATGAGCTCTGTTTCTGGGCTTCTTTTGACTGGTTGTAGCTTCTCTATAGTCAGCTGTACTCATCAGCTATACTCATGCTGATAAAATGGCTGCAGCAGCTCCAGGCATCACCTGTCCTCACATTGTGTCCAAAAGCAGAGGAAGTTTCTCTCACTGTGGGATGTGTGTGTGTGTTTCAAGAGCAGGACACACAGTTCTTTTTATTATTATT
Source organism: Sorex araneus (assembly GCF_027595985.1). Lineage (NCBI taxonomy): Eukaryota > Metazoa > Chordata > Mammalia > Eulipotyphla > Soricidae > Sorex > Sorex araneus. The sequence goes on along the minus strand of NC_073306.1, from coordinate 160,020,075 downwards.
ATTTTGTTTTTTAATAAGTGAGTCACTGTGAGGGTACAGTTACAAATTTACCCATCTTCGTGCTTGTATTTCCCTCATACAATGTTCGAGAACCCATCCCTCCACCAGTGTCCATTCTCTACCACCAATGAACCCAGTATCCCTCCCACACTCCAATCACATCCCCTCCACCCCACCCCGCCTCTGTGGCAGGGTATTCCATTTTGTTCTCTCTCCTTTTGGGTGTTGTGGTTTGTGATAGGGGTATTGAGTGGCCATCGTGTTCAGTCTCTAGTTTCAGCATGCATCTCTCTTCTCGCGCAGGATCCCCAACCACATTTTACTTGCTGTTCCCTTCTCTATCCGGGCTGCCTTTCCCCCAGCATGTGAGGCCAGCTTCCAAGCCATGGAGCCAACCTCCTTGTATTATATACTACTATTCTTGGGTGTTAGTCTCCTACTCTGTTATTTTATATTCCACAGATGAGTGCAATCTTTCTATGTCTGTCCCTCTCTTTCTGGCTCATTTCACTTAGCATGATACTTTCCATGTTGATCCACTTATATGCAAAGTTCATGACTTCATCTTTTCTAACAGCGGCATAGTATTCCATTGTATAGATATACCAAAGTTTCTTTAACCAGTCATCTGTTCTCGGGCACTTGGGTTTTTCCCAGATTCTGGCTATTGTAAACAGTGCAGCGATGAACATATAAGTGCAGATGTCATTTCAACTATACTTTTTTGTTTCTCTGGGAAATATTCCCAGAAGCAGTATTGCTGGATCAAATGGAAGCTCAATTTCTAATTTTTTGAGGAGTGACCATATTGTTTTCCAAAAGGGCTGAACCAGTCGGTCGGCATTCCCACCAGCAGTATAGAAGGGTCCCTTTCTCCCCACATCCTCTCCAACAGCGGTTGCTTTTGTTCTTTTGGATGTGTGCCATCCTCTATGGTGTGAGGTGGTATCTCATAGTTGTTTTGATCTGCATCTCTCTGATGATTAGTGATGAGAAGCACTTTTTCATGTGCCTTTTTGCCATTCGTATTTCTTCCTTGAGAAAGTTTCTTTTCATTTCCATCCCCCATTTTTTGTTGGGGTTGGAAGTTTTCTTGTAGATTCCAACCAGTGCATTGTATATCCTTGATATCAACCCCTTATCTGATGGGTATTGGGTGAATATTCTTTCCCATTCTGTAGATTGTCTTTGTATTTTGGTCACTGTATCTTTTGCGGTGCAGAAGCTTCTTAGTTTAATATAGTCCCATTTGTTTATCTCTCTTTCCACTTGGTTGGTCAGTTGCGAGGACACACAGTTCTTATCTATTTCCTGTGTCTGTGTGATCACATCACATGCCTACATCCAACCCATCCCTGGCTTGGCAAATGGGTTTAGGTTCATCACAGTCACCCTCTGATGGTGGACGCAGACCTACCATAGTAGTTTTCAACTGTTTTGCACCTCCTCATGTTGCCACCAGGATGCACTGGGAGTTAATAGCCACAATGCTAGACCTGGGGTTTTTCAGCCCTTCCATAGCCAAGGGCCAGCAGTGGACCACAGCTCAGTGCTTTCAAATCACCCGTGTAGCTGCTATGTGACTGTAGATATATTCTTGGTGGGCCACCAGGATTTTTCTGCCAACCAGCCCCAGTTCACAGCATGTCGGCTGAAGGACAGGGATCTTGGATAGGCTCCTAGACTAACCTATGTCCTGAGGAGGGTTGGAGACTGTGACAGGGGACAGGGGAACCCCACCCATCTGTTAAAGTTTTCTTTCTTTCCTTTAAAGCTCTAAAATATTAAGTCACTGCAGAGATCTGAGTTGAGGCAAGGGACGGAGGTGATCTTTGTTAAGAAAAAACGGTATCTTGGTGCTGGAGACATAGTTCAGCAGGTAGGGTGCTTGCCTTGCATATGGCTCACCTGGGTTTGATCCCCAGCGTCCCCTGGAGTCCTCTGAGCACCACCAGAAGTGATTCCTAAGTGCAGGGCTAAGAGGAAGCCTTGAGAAAAATAAATAAATCAAAACCGAAAAAAGGAAGAAAAAGAAAAGAAAAATGCTACCTCATCTCTTCTCCCTGGGTCCAGTCTCAATCAGTCCCATTCTGCAGCTGGGAACTTCCCACCTTTGCTTCCCTCCTCGTGTGTGGCCATCCTGCCATTATTTCTCCCTCTCGGTCGCCAGCAGAATGCAGAAGAGTCTGGATAATTGAAACCGAGCTGACAGGTCTCTTAATGAAAGCTTGTTTGCACACGCTGCATTTCTGGTGAGTGCTCGGTACCTGGAGCCTTTAGGTGTGCGCCTTTACATATGAGTGTTTGTCTTTCTTTTAATTAAGGCCTGGGGAAATAGATTGGTTTTTGTCAACCAGACATTTCTCATCCCTAACTCCTTCTCTCACCTTGTCTTCTCTGCCTTCCCCCACCCTCTCCGCATCCCCTGGCGCAGACGCCCAGGAAGCTTCTGGAGCCGGAGCTCAGAGGCTCCTGACGGCATTCAGTGCAATCCCTGCAGGCTCCTCTTCCCCACTGGCAAACTCAGCAAGCTAAATGAGTGTTGCCCGCATTGTTCCTCTCCTGTGACCTTCTACATCAGCATCCTACCACCCCACCTCTGTGAGGAGATATTCTCAGGAAAGTGCTCTGCTATCAGTGACTTACCTGTCGGAAAGAATTTGGGGGGATGGAGAGGGGGCCTGAGGCCACATTCAGCAGTTACTCCTGGCTCTGCACTTGGGAATCACTCCTGGCCATGCTCAAGGACCATATGGGATGCCGAGGATTGAGCCCAGGCCCAACTGCATGCAAGAAAAGCACCTTACCTGCTATACTCTCTCTCTCCAGCCACTGGACAGCAGATTTTGACCTGGGATCTGACTGGAGCAATTGAGCCCATGTAACATCACCTCCTTAAGGATTTCAGGCCAGTGAACTACTCACCTGTAGTTCTTTCTACCATCTCTTTAAAAAGACTGCATGCTTCTGGCCCTCTCGTTTCTGTCTCCTGCCCCAATTCCCCACCCTCCAAAAAAAAATCCTGGGGTTCTTTCCTGGCCCCATCCTTCCCTGCAGCCCTATGGGTGGCATGGTACTCTACTTGTCTTCGCAAAGGGCTTCTATTTGAGTACCTTCTGCTGCCCTCTCTCTTCATTCTGGAGCTTCCCTTTGGAACAATCTTCCTTCTCAATAATATTGAGGATTCCTAAACACTGCTCCGAGGAGATGTCAAAAAGACAAAGGATCCCCCTCAATTCTCTACTTTAATATATTCTCTTTTCCCACAGTTATGTTTCTGAAAAGAAAAATTTGAGCATCAGAAATGCAATGGAGTCCACCAAATTAGAAATGAAAAATAAATTTTAACAAAGGATCCTTCTTTCCATAAGTGGGTGCTCATGAAAGCCAAGCCAAACATGCTTCTATGGCATGAAAGTAATTAAAAATGATGCAAGGGATCAGAGCAACAGCACAGCAGGTAGAATGACTGCCTTGCACGTGGCCAACCTGGGTTCAATCTTGGCACTCCATCTGACCCACAGAACCTTGCCAGGAGTAAGCCCTAGGCACCACTGGGTGTAGCCCCAAAACCCGAAGAATGGAAATGAACCATTGATGCCAGTGCTGCCATTTGTGCTTATTAAACCACACTCACATGTGAGCCACCAGTGGTCCATGCCAGCTTCAGTGTATCCCAATTGAATATATTGCAGGCTGTAGGGGAAGAGGATGGAACTTGGTAGTAGAGCAGCTGTCTTGCATGTGTGAGATCCTGGGTGCCTTCCCTGGCACTGCACATACACAAAAACATCAAAATAAAAGCAGAACTATAGATGCACAGACTCCATAGGGAAATCGGCAAATCCTGGCAAGTATGAGTTTCAGGAATCTATGTGAGCCCAGGAATATATTTTGGGGAGCTTACCTGAGGTCAATGATGATAGTCTCATAAATGGAAACAATTGTCTTTAAAAATAAAAAGTACACCAGCTGCTATTTTGTAGTTAATAGAAAGGGGGGGAAGTGACTTGTATTCATTTGCAAACCTAGCTTTACTGCAATCTATAGTCATCCTGTAACTATATCTTTTTTGTTACCTGAAATAAAAATGCGGTAATTTTCCTGATAGGGATGATTAATTATCTTTATTACTTGCGTCATTTGCCCTCCCTCTTCTCCACCCTCACTGCGGGCCAAGGATAGGCTAAGCATTGCTTCTAGAATATTGTAGCAACTTATCAGTGCAATCTGTCACCTCCAAGTATTAGATCATACAGTAGTCATGAAAAATATGAAGCATGTAAAGATTTTATATATTCCATCCCCAAAAAGCCAGATCCAAAATCAGTTGGTTTATTTCCTGAAGCCTTTCAAGTTGACCCGAACCTTCATTAATATGCTCTATTTTCTTACATGTTTAGTATGTGCACACACACACACACACACACACACACACACACACACACACACTGAAAAGCTTCGCTTGGAAAAAATTCACTGCAATTCCGAGAAAAAGCTTATCCTAAACATCTAAAGATAGCATTTCTAATTATTGTCTACATTGTGTTTAAACTGTGCAAAATTGAGCATTATTCTCACTTTACCAGCTGTGTCTAGGTAGAGTCATTATATCAAACACTTCTAATTTTACAAAAGGAAATCAAAACAAGTGTGTGTTTAAGTCTCAGTGACAAATGCAAACCCTGTGAGTCAAATAGGCAAACTGATTAGCAAGCTGGCTGGGAAGTCAAAACAGCAAATATAAGGAGAGTAACAAAATAGATCTATAAGATGAGGGGCGTAAAAATAGACTCCGGGGCCAAGTGGGGTCTTATGGGCGGACTTGGTAGCACATGGGAGGTTGTGTGCCAAGAGCCAGATGTCTGTCTACCCACAATCCCTCACTTTAGATACCTTCCCCCAAGCTCCAAGCACTGGCTTCTCTGCAAACATATCCAGTCTCAATGGATGCAGAAACAGGAACAAACCCGCGGCAGCAGCCCTTCCTTGAACGGAAGCCTTCTCTGAGTGTCATCCTCACTCTCTGACAAAGGAGGCCAGAGCAATCCATCACTGTTTTTCCAGCTTTGGCCCTGGTTATTGAGTTGACATAAGAGCTCGGAGGCTCTGTGCAGTGCTCACGATGAACACGATGCAGTGTTCCAACCATCCCAGGTGAGCATCTTATTGGACAGATGAGATGAGTCAAACCCAGATAGGGGAAGGAAGTGACTTGCTCTGATCACATGGCTTCCAAATGTGGTAGAGCCAGAGTTCCCGCCTTTCCCACGGAGCTAGGACAGTTCTAGCCCTTCCGGTGACCAGAAGGGCCAAGAGCCTCTTTACAGCAATGTTCCTCAGCCTTCCAGACCACACAAGCCGCAAACCCCCGTAGACCACAGGTTAGAGCTGCCAGTCTGTGGACCTGTGTGCAGGACAGGGGACAGTTGGCAGGTGCAAGAGGGTTGAAAAACGCTGCTCTGGAGTTTCCTCGCTGGGTGTCTGGTCCTGGATACCACAGAATAAAAATTCATTCCATTATGACAAATGAATGGAGAAGGAAAAGAACACAGTTTCTGGGAGCATCCCTTTAATTCAGGGGTGAAGGAGAGTAGAGAGATGCTAAGAACAGAAGGTGCTGTGGTCTCTGTCTACTCCCACCCCATTTATTGAAATCCCATTTATTGAAATCCTAACTGCCAAAAGTGACCTGAGGAAGTGAGGTTTGGGGAGCCTCAGGAATGACATGTAGCTTTCCATCATGTGAGGTCATGGCAAACAGGCAGGGTGGGGACCCCCAAGTTCAGCCTCCAGAGCGGTGAGTAACTTGTGTCACTAATAAGGCACCCATTCTGTGATATGCTGTGATAGCACCTGTTCAGGGGTAGGACAGGGCTTAGGGTCCCTGGACACAGTTCTGTCAGTGGCATCCCCATGCCCCCCCACTCCCAGTACCACCGGATGCAGTCTTAGGGGCTCTCCTTCATCACTGCAGGGGTGGCTCTGGTGGTCCCCAACACCACAGCGCTACATCCTCATGTCCTCACGATCAACTATAGGGCCAGACTGACTGAATTTCTGGGAGTCATCACCGAGTCCCCTGAATACCTCCAGGGAGAACTCTCCCTTTCTCCATCCCCAAGACTCCTGGGGGGAAAGATGAAAGAGAAGAAAGAGAACTAGGCTTCTTAAAATTAAGCCCCGAGGGCCTGCAGAGACAGTACAGTGGGTAGAGCACTTGGCTTACGCATGGCCCACCTGGGTTTGATCCCTGGCATCCCATATGCTCCCCCAACACTACCAGGAGTGATCCCTAAGGGCGGAGCAGGAGTCACCACTAAGCATTGGTGGGTGTGGTCCCCACATGAAAAATAAATTAATTAGTTTAAATAAAAATCCTCTACCACTTCTGGAAGATAGTCTAATGGGTAGGGCACTTCCCATGCATGCAGCTGACCAGGTTCAACCTGACAGCATCATGTATTGTTTCCTGAGTTCCACCAGGAGTGAGTCCTGAGCACAGAGCCCAGAGTAGTCGCTGAGCACAGCTGGATGTGGTTAAAAAGAAACAAAACAAAACAAAACAAAAAACCTTCAAATAAATAAATAAGCCTCTGCTTCCTGCATGGCCCTGGGTGAACCTCTAATCCGGGCAGCAGAAGCCAAGACTGGGCATCTGGCATTTCGTTCCTCCCCATCCTGTGCTCCTGCTGGGAGAGCCTGGTTTGCACTGCTCTTAATTGCGGGGAGAGGCAGACACGGTTGAGAGCGGGATATTTAAGGACTCCGTTTGCTCATTCGTTCAGCACTGACCTGCACAGCTCAAGTTCAAGTTAATATTTCAAACCAGTGGAACCAGTTGGTGGAGCAAAGTCATCAGGCGCTCGCCTTTCTCCCCAGTTGTCACTTGGGTTCAAGGAAGGATTTTAAAATAAGAAGTTAGTCCCTGCGAGTGGCAAAAATAACTACCGGGGATGGGTTTCTGGCTGAGGTGCAGGCTGACTCACCACCTCAGAGTCAGGGTGGAAGGGAAGCTGGATCCGGAGGCACCGGCGTGTTAAGCCACTGCTAGGAGGCGACTCTCCCTCTCCTCTGGGATGTCAAGGACATTAGGAGTTGCTTTGGTTCACTCATGATGGGATAGATTCAAGTCTCAGTGGAGGGTATAATTTTCTAAAGGACACCGAACACCACTTCCTCCCATCCAACTTCCAGCAGTTTTCCATTTTGGGTGATGCTGGAATCGAACCCAGGGACGAAGCAGAGTCACATCCCAAGCCATTCCAAGTCCTGGTCGAATCAGCCTGCCTTTGGAGCCCACTGCCTCCAACTTCTGCTGTGTTGGGAAGCCAGGACGAAGGATCTGGTCTGAGTTGGGAAGACCAGAAAACACACCACCGCCAGCCTCATTGCCCTGTCTCACAAGGCTCTTGGATAACGAGCTGAGAGGAGAGGGGTCTGGGCCTCTTGATGCTGGCCTGCCTACCAGGCCAGCGGCGGCCCACGCATCAGTATTACCGGGCAGCTTCCACCAATCCCGACACCACACACACACACACACACACACACACACACACACACACACGCTTTGAGTTTGCACAGCTCTGCCATGCACCCCAGAAGTGCATTGCCTTGTTTCCTCTTGCTTTCCCGCCACACCCACGCTTGCTCCTGGCTCTTAGCAAAGCTCAGGGGACCATAGGTAGTGCCGGGGATCCAACCCAGGTCAGCTGCGTGCCAGGAGAGCGCCGTACCCGCTGTTCAGTCTTTCTGGCCCCATTCTCACAGTCCTTTCTCAATTCCCTGATTGATCTGTTGCCGCCCGGTTCGGAGAACCACAGAACACCTGGATAATCCACGAGGGGGCTCAGTGGCCAGCAGAGTCGGGGCGAGCAGAAGGAGAAGTCCTTCGAGCCGGGATTTGGGGGTACTTTCCCATTTCCAAAATTTTCATGAGCCCGGGAGGTACTCTTTCCAACAAGCAAATAAGCAAACAAACAAAAAATCACCCAAATCCGAGTGCGGTACTGAATCGCGGGAGTTTTAATGTGCCAAACAATCCTGCACCCCACTTCAAGGTGCAGCTGGAAGGAGGAGCTGAAACCAGGGCAGAAATTCTAGGGGGTGGGGCGTGGGTCTGCGCGGTGGGGGCGCATGGCTGGTTTCAAGGTTTGAAGGGGATCCTGGGACACAGCGTGCCCAGGGTTCTAAGGCTCAGGGAGGGGCGCCGGGGCACGGGCGCGGGCAAAGAAGGGAACCCGGGAGAGGGGTCTCGGAGCGCAGGGAGGCGGGAGGAGGGTCTGGGCCTGGAATGGGGGCGCCCCGCTCCTGGGCACGCTCAGGGGCTCTTGCACTCGCTCTTGTCTTTCTTGGACCGCAGGCGCTGGCTGTGCTCCTGGGCCCGGCGCTCCCAGAGCTCGGGGTCGCACAGGCTGATGGTGCAGCAGGCGAGCCGGCGGCCCGCGTTGCCGTGCTTCCGGCTGGCCTCGTTGCCGCCGCGGCCCAGGTCGTCCTCGCCCTCGTGGACCACCAGGGAGCGGCCCAGGATGGAGTGCGGGCCGGCGAGCTGCGCCGAGAGCCGCGAGCGGTGCGCCGAGAGCCGGCCGCGGCGCACCACGAAGTTGCCGAAGTCGCCGGGGTGTTGCGGGTGCGGCGCGCTCAGCGGGTCGTAGTGGCCCTGGGTGGCGTCGCAGCCCCGGCTCACGTCCCCGAGCTGGTGCACGTGGATGGCGCGCAGGGAGGTGTTGGGCTGCGCCGGGAAGCCGTTCAGGTCGAAGAAGGCCTCCAGGGAGCTGCCGGGCCCGGGCGCACCCTGCCGGAACAGCACGAGCCCCGCCACGCGCGGCTGCTCCGACGCGCCCAGCGAGGCCGACGGCTGCACCGCGCAGCAGGCGAACAGCGGCGCGCCGGCGGCGGCGTCGGGGCGGCAGGCGCAGCGCGACTGCATCGCCCGCCACAGCTCCGTCACTTTGGCGTGCATGTCGCGGATGCGCTCGGCCGTGCCGTTGCCGCCCAGCCCCGCGGGCTCCGTGGGCGCCCCGAGCCGGGCGCGCGCCAGCAGGCAGGCACACAGCAGCGCCAGCATGACTGCAGACGGGCACCTGCGGGCACCGGGCTCCGTCACTCCACCCACCCGGCCAGCCCCGGCGCCGCCCCGCGCTCGCCCCGCGACCCTCCGCCCCGGCTGGTCCAGGTTGCCCTGGGCACTCGGGGCTTCGTCCTCCTCGTGGCAACCCTTGCTGCGCCCTGAACCTACCCCGGTCCTTCTCGCGAGCCTGGGGAGAGTGTCTGGCAGCTGGGACGACAGGGGAGCTTCAGAGGCCTCCCTCCCTGGCCTCTCTCCCCGGAGCCTCCCCCACCAACGCCGGGAGGCCTCCGTGCCCACCCCGGCCTCTGCGAAGGGCCCAGCCCCACCGCCCCGTCTCTGCTCAGCAGGATTGCGAGGCCGAAACTCGGGTTTTCTTCACCATTGTCCCCAGCACCTGTCGCACCTGGGCCTGCACCTAGCAGTCAGGGGCATTAAATGCATGATTGTTGAAGGAGGCACTCCCTTGGGGACAAACCTGTCAGCAAATCCTTCTGTGATCAAGGATGGAGCTAGTGTTGGCTCCCCCTGGGAATTTCAGGAAGGCTTTCCAGAGGAGGTGACTTTTTGTCTGGAGTCCCATAAAAAGAGTACAAATTCTACAACCTAAGTCCAGTAGGGAGCCCGCCCCTCCCTTCCTCCCTCCTCCCTCCTCCTTCCCTCCCTTCCTTTCCTTCCTTCCTTCCTTCCTTCCTTCCTTCCTTCCTTCCTTCCTTCCTTCCTTCCTTCCTTCCTTCCTTCCTTCCTTCCTTCCTCCCTTTCTTTTTTCTTCTTCTTTTTCTTTTTCCTTCCTTCTTTCATTTATCTCTCTTTCTCTTTCTCTCATTCTCACTTTATTTCCTTTTGTTTTTATTTTTGTTTGGGAGCTATAAGGAACACTGCTCAGGACTTACTCCTTTCTCTGTGCTCAGAGATCATTCCTAGTGGTGCTCAGGGCAGTCTCTAGAGTGCCGTGGATTGAACCCAAGTCAGCTACATGCAAAGCAAGCACCTTAACCCATGTACTGCTTCTCTGGCCTGGGGGACCCATCATCTGGGAGACACGGCATGATCTGATCACAGGTGGGGGAGGGATGCTATTTGGGACAAGGAGGAAATTAGGTGTGCCTGTACTATGGCCTGTGCCACCAAGGGGGAGTAGAGACTCAAGAGGGAACATTGGGCCAGGATCTGGACGGTGGGTTGGCCATGCTAAGGAGTTTGGCTTTGTGGGTGCTTGTGGGTGCTGGTGATGGTTGGCAGGCAGAGAAATGGGTGATGAGATGGTTTTAGCTTATTCAGTCTGGCTGGAGAAAGGATGTGGGGTTGGACTTTGAGGATGGAGAAGGAGATAAGGGAAGTGGAATAGTCTCAAGAGAGACGGAGACAGAAGCAGAGAGTAAGGAGAGCACTGAGGAAGCCGGGGCAGAAACTCAGACCGGACATGGGAACGCTTTGGCCCAGACAGCAGCAGCCAAGAGGGAGAGACATGGGCTTGGAAGACAGCTTGGGCAGGGAAGAGGGAGCAGTGAAGGGTGTCTGAGGCCTCAGCAGGAGAAGGGGGGGACGGGCCCTGAGAGGAAAGCAGGGAGGGGGAGTTCAGCAGAGCTGCAGCGGGGGAGGGCGGTGCTGGGAGGTGCTGGGTGGGTGGGGGCAGGCACATCAGATTCCCACCCAGCCCTGGAGACTCACCCACTGGGCATCACCGGGCTTGTTACTTTATGTGTGTGTTGGGGGTGGGGAGGGTGGCTTGGGAGTCAGCTGTGCTCGGGGCTTACTCCTGGCTCTGTGCTCAGGGAGCACTCTTGGTGGTGCCTGGGGAGCCACATACAGTGCTGAGGATCTAACCAAGGCCAGTCAGCCACATACAAGTCAAGCACCTCAACCCCTGCGCTATCTCTCCAGCCCTGGTTTCGTTGCTTTGATTTGAGGGGGAGGGCACACCCAGTGGTACTCAGGGATCATTCGAGCCCACTCCTGGTGGACTTGAGGGACTATAGGGGGTGCCAGGAAAGAAACCTGGGCCGGCCACTGTAGTAGCACTCAGGCCCCGAGGTTTTTTGTTGGTTTTAAACTCTATCAAAGTTCCTGGGAGCTGGCCAGGAATCTGAGTCAGACACAGCCGCCCATCCCAACCCCAACTACCACGTCATGGAGAATTACTGACTCTGACTCCTCTGTAAGACAGGAGCCTGCGACACCGTGACTGCTGCACGAGAGTCAAGGAGTTCCTGTTATCCGGCAAATTTCACTTTTTTCAGTCTGCCCCAAATGAACCATGATGCCTCCTTATTTGTTTGGGGGCGAGGGTCTGGCAAGCGGAGGAGGAGGGGGAGATGGCCAGGACACATTCCAAGGCCTTTGGCAACCTCCAATGAGGGATCATATTGAGACCCCTGGATTGATTTTTTTTCTCCTCCCTCCCAACCACTGCAGGAAAGCAATAGAGGGGGAGCCAAAGATGGACAGTGAAGCCCACCCCTTCTCTCCTCTGGGCCAGCTCTCCCTCTTGCTTTTGGAGCAGAGCATACAACAGATGCTGCACAGGCACGCACCTGGCCCCAGCTGCCCTCTGCACCCCTGCTTCCAGACTGCAAGGCCGGATAACCATTCTCATCATCGAGGCCTGCAGTGTCCCTTGAGGACACTGTCAAATAGCTAACATTTATGGACTGCATGCGCCAGACCTGTGGTCTGCACTCGGCAGGACTTAATTCTCATCCCAAGAACCCAGTGAGTTATCCATGATTATCCCTGTTCTAAGGTACAGGAAACTGAGGCACAGAGTGGCAGCGTCTCTGAGGTGATGCCTGCAGCGACAGCTGAGGACAAGATTTGAACATGAAATGCTTGCTCAGCTTTAAGCTCAAGGTTTAGACACGGCCCAGGAGGAAGGGTACCCAGGACAGGCGGCAAGAAAGAGGCAAGCAGAAAGACAAGGTGCACTCCCGACAGGGCATAGGGGGCTTCAACTCTCCATCTTCAAAACTCCCCCCACCCTGCTTCCTTCCCAGGCCCACCTGTTCATCCCACCTGAAGGGAGCAAGGCCAGCCTGCGTGTGGGGCTGTGACAGACAAAGCTGCCTTTAAACTGCTCTGGAGATGTTTTTCTCCTAAAGGAGATGTTTTTCTCCCAAAAGAACTTTCCCAGGCCAGAGAGAGAGCTCAAAGGGCTGAGTGCCTACTCTGCATGCGGTCGACCTGGGTTCAATCCCCGGCACCACATGGGTCCCCAAGAACTGCCTGAAGTGACCCCTGAGCTCTGAGTTGGAAGGATCCCCAAGCATGATTATTTGTGCAACCATGACCCCCACCACCCGCCAAAAAAGAAAACTCTCCCCTCCCCCCTCCCCACGCCCGCCCCCCCCCACCCCCGCACCCCAGTCAGCAGATCCCTTCTCCCGAAAGCTTTCCACTTCTACTCTGGAAGTCATCCTGTACCCACTTCTTCCTTCTCTTTGGAGCAAGGACAACCCCCCCCAAGAGAGTTTTGGAGGACAAACTTATTCATGGGGACAAAGGACCCAGCACACCCTGGGCCTCCTCCCGACTTCTGCATCTGGGGAACCCCTTGACGCTTCTAGGAAGATCCTGGCTGTGAGCCTGGGTCAGCACGTCTTCCCCTTCCCACCACCCCAAGCAGGTAGCACTTTCTGAGCGCATCCAGCCACCCAATCCTTGCAGCACCCAAGAAGCTCAAAGGGAAGCAATGTGCTCCCAGCCATCTCCCCTGGCACCCAGTTTCACCCATCAGAGCAGCTGGAGCATCAGGAAGGAGTTTTCTCTCCAGAAGATTATGGAGTGCTTTCTCAGGAGGAAGCCTTGGGTCCCGCCCCACTTCTTACTCCGACAATGCCCGCTCTGAAGAATCAGGTTAACCTCCGCTCAGCACCCACCTTTCCAGCCCTTCCAGAGAGAGCTTGCCCTGTTGAGAAGTGGGGGAAGGGGACCACTCGGCAGGTCCCAGGAACTCAGGCTGACTCTGGGGAGCTTGCACTATTTAAGGGCAAGCCCAGAAGCCAGCCTGGGGGAGTGGTCACCTTGGGAGGGAGGAAGGAGGAAGGGCTGGCCAGTCTGTCTCTGCTCAGATTGCCTCACCCCCTCCAAGCCCTCACCCCTCTTGCTCCGCAGCCCCGGGTTCCCTGGCCAAGTATTTCATTTCATGACTTCACTGGCCTCTGCAGACGCAACCCATGACCTTCAGTGCCCTCAGAGGAGTCAAAAGTAGCCAGAAAACCGCCTCTTTGAAGAGACAGACAATGGCCTCTTTCTTGAGAAGCCTCTAGCTCACCCCTGACTTGCTCAGAGATTGAACCAAGTGTTGCTGGGTCTGTCCAGGAGGTCACCGGTGGGCACTTGATGCCTCAGAACCAAGCCACGGCACCTTTGGGAGGTGACAGATGGGTGGGGAAAGGACTGCTGAGTCCTCGCAGTCATAAGCTCACATCCTCCCTTCCATTTCATCTCTAAAATGGGTTGATGGTGCCAGCCCAGACCTGGCTCTGGGTGGCCTTGGCAGAGCAGCCTGCTGTCTTCGTGGCGCGTCTGTCCTTTCGCTATGAAAGATACAGAAGCGTCTTTGAGGCAGTTGCTCTGGAGGCACCAGGAGTGTCCGCACCCCCTGCTCCCCAAAGTCCTTGCTGTTGCCGTGATCTTTTCTCCATTGCAAAAGCGCTCTCCAAAAATAGCAGCTTTGCTTTCCCACGTGGGGAGCAGCTGATTGCTTGCCAGCACTCCTGGCCCGGGTCTCCCTTTAACCATTGTTGAGCGGGTGCTATGGTCCTCTCCAGGGTAGGGGAAGGGGGCGGTCTTTCTTCTTCAGGGAGGCAGTCTCAGAAAGTGTAGAGTGGAGCGAGCCCCTGCAGAGGCGGGGACCCATCTGTGAAGCCCTGAACTTGAATTCTGGCAGCCGGAAGATGTCTAAACCCAGACACTGGGGCCCTGTGGGTGGGTGTGAGGTCCACCCCGCAGGCTGAGCTGTGGTGGCGCCACTGTCTTTGCCATCCCTGTTGACATGCATGACATGGTGTGGTCAGCCACACACCATAGCTAAAAGTGGGAGACCCAGAGAGCATCACAACCGAGAGTGTGATCCCCAGTGACTGCAGAGATAAGAAAGGGGGGAAAGAGAAAACACAAATAGAAATAAATTTTTAAAAAGTAAAGGTGGTCATTGGGCTGGAGAGAGCTCAATGGGTCTCCTGCTTTCTTCGCATATGAGGGTCCCTGGGTTTGATCCCCAGCATCAGGTGCTTCTCCCCCGACCCACCCCCAAGCACCTGTAGGAGCTACCCCTGAACACAGAAACTGCCAGGGTTGCCCCAAAACAAAACAAAACAAAAACCTGGTTACTTCAGGAGACAAGAAAACTCGAAAAAATTACTGATTGTCAGAAAAATATCCAATTGAAGAATTTCATTCCAGGACAGCCATTCTGCCTCACAAGTTCTGGGTCCCTATTGCTTTTTCCCAGTCCCTCACACCCTGATTTCTCACTTGGGTCTTTTATCCAGTTTTTAAAATCAGCATATTCATTCAGTTCTTGAAATAGTCTGTAAATCCATGAATAGGGCACCGTGTGGGATTATCGTTACTTTCCTTCATTTTCTTTCCTTTAAGGTCTGAGGGAGAGCTCCATCCATTCTGGTGCTCTAAACCAGGATTTCTTCAGCATTTTTCCAGACTCAACATGGCAGGCACTGCCAGAAACACTCAGGTTTACAAACACGATGGCCACTTAATACCTCTACTGCAAATCACAACACCCAAAAGGAGACAGAGAGCAAGAGGGAATGCCCTGCCACAGAGGCAGGGTGGGGTGGGGGGAGGACAGGGTGGGGGTGGTGGGAGGGATGCTGAGACCATTGGTGGTGGAAAATGGGCACTGGTGGAGGGATGAGCACTTGACCACTGTATAACTGAAATGCAAGCAGGAAAGTTTGACAGTAGATATAAGGGTCAGGGGGATTTCCCCATAGCTGGAAGCCTGCTTCATGAGTGGAGGGGAGAAGGCAGATGGAATAGAGAAGGGATCACTAAGAAAACCATGGCTGGAGGAACCAGTTGGGATGGGAGATGCATGCCGAAAGTAGATAATGGACCAAACATGATAACTTCTCAGTGTCTGTGTTAATGCCCAAAAGTAGAGAGAGAATATGGGGAATATTGTCTGCCATGGAGGCAGGGGGAGGGTGGAAAAGGGGGGATATACTTGGGATATTGGTGGTGGGGAATGTGCACTGGTGGAGGGATGGGTGTTTGATCATTGTGAAATTGTAACCCAAACATGAAAGCTTGTAACTATCTCACGGTGATTCAATTAAAAAAATTTTTTTTTAAAAGAAAGTTTGTAAATCTGTAACTGTACCTCACAGTGATTCACTAATAAAAAGTTAAAAAAAAATTAAAAAAGAAACACTCAAGTTCAAGATACAGCTGATTTTGAATAAATATTGGGTTCTTGTGCATTCAGAAAGCTATTCCCATGTCCACCCTTTTCATGACTCCCACACTCAGTGACATGCCCCTGTCTGGGATTCAACCCACAGCTTAGGAAGAAGGATCTGAGTTAGTGCTAACTCCATATTTACTTTCACTCTATAGCATTCTAGGGAAAATTTACCCTTCCCCACCCCAACAGTGGCAATGCACATTCCCCTTTTCTTCGGTACTAGTTTCTCAATTCCTGCTTAGAAACCAAGGCAAACAGAAACGAGGTCCACGTGAACTGGTCCATTGTTGGAAGCTTGTGAAATTGAAGGATGAAATTCTTCAATTGGATATTTTTCTGACAAGTGGCAGGGGGTGGGGGTGGGGTGGGGTAGAGGAGGGCACTTAAGACAGAGAAGGGACCACTTGAAAATGATTGTTGGAAATGGTCACTCTGGACAAGACCTAAGTGTTGAAAGGTAAAGGGGCATACATAATACTTTTTTAGTACTTGTATTGAAAACCATAATGCCCAGAGAGAGAGGGGGGGGGAGAGAGAGAGAGAGAGAGAGAGAGAGAGAGAGAGAGAGAGAGAGAGAGAGAGAGAAGGAGAGAGAGAAAGGGAGGGAGGGAGAGGGAGAGAAAGAGAAAGGGAGAGAGAGTGAGAGAGAAAAGGGAGGGAGGGAGAGGGAGAGAAAGAGAAAGGGAGAGAGAGTGAGAGAGAAGTGCCTGCCTGAGAGGCGGGTGGGGGGGGTTGAGGGTGGCGGGAAGGAAACTAGGGACATTGGTGGGAAATGTGCAGTAGTGAAGAGACGGTGTTGGAACATTTTATGACTAGAACCCAATCATGAACAACTTTTAGTTATGTATCTCACTGTGATTCAATTAAAAAGCCATGGCACTTTCATTATGTGCAGGTGGTACCCTCGAATAGGGGGGCTGTGTCTTAGCATGCCCAGTTATGATGCTGCATTTTGTTTTAAGGATAATCTACTCTGAGCACATGAATGAGATGCAATGGTGCCTTTCTCCAACTCAGAGGATCTACCTGTTGGAAGAGAAGTATATCCCCTCTTTCTCAGGGGACTTGAACTGGAGGAGGAAGATTGGAATTATTGTAGAAATTTTGCCTCCACTGAGAGAACCTATCTGAGAATAGATCCAAGGTGAAGGGGAGTGGAATAAAGATGGAAGTCAAATCTGAACTTATCGGCAGTTTTTGATCTCCTGGGTCTAGCCATACCTGAAGCTCTGTTTTCATTATGTAAATCAGTACCTTCTTATTTAACTCAAGTTGTTTAGGATAGGCCTTCTGGATTTGAAGTTAAGCGAACACGTCACCACATTTTACTTTGATTAATACTTGCAACATTTTGTGGGATGGATATTAATTTGCCACTCTGTAGATAAGGAAATGAGATTCAGAAATAATAATGGCCCCAAAGATGCAAAGCTAACAAATAACAAAGTCTATATTTAAAGTCAAGATTCACTGATTCTTTAGCTGTGCCCCTTCATAGATACATTATATTACCTCCCAATCGAAAAGAGAGATAAAAGAAATGTCAGACACAGGTCTTCAGGAGCACCCAAACATTTGCATTCATCTCTGTAACAACAGTTACTTCCCTCAAGATGGTCTTGGGTTATAGACCTCTATTCTTTTTTTCCCCCTTTGTTTTTTTGGGAGGACCACATTTGAGTGTGCTCAGGGCTTACTTCTGGCTCTGCATTCAGGAATCATTTCTGGTGGACCTGGGGACCCTATGGGATGTCGGGGATCAAACAGGTTAGCTGTGTGCAAGGCAAGCTCTGTAACTCAGTGCATTATCCCTCTGGCCCTACCTTTCATTATTGTCAAATGTTTTTTTCCTCTTTGTAAAAATGTTACTAAATTAATAAGTTGATATAATTATTAATATTAATAATTATATTTTGTGGTATAATTATAATTACTATGATATAATATTAATAAAATCTTCCAATTTATTTTCTGTAGGGGAAGATTAACATTTAGAAATATAACATAAAATTACCAGTGAGTGAGCATGGGTACTATCTGGATGAAAAAGAAATGAGCTATTCTTTCAGAAAGAATGGGGCACACCCAGCTATGCTCAGGGATTACTCTTTGCTCTGTGTTCAAGGATCACTCCTGGTATGCTCAGAAGACCATATACTGTTCAAGAGATCAAACCCAGAACAACCTAAGCAAAGCAAGCTATTTACCAATTATATCATCTCCCTGGGCCCCCAATTTTAAATTTTTGGGCTACAACTGGCCGTGCTCAGGGAATTTTCTGAGTTGGTGGGGATCGAAGGGAGTTAGAATATACATTCATATATGTTGATATAAAATGGATTTTGTTTTAGGGGGCCACTACAACAGGGAGCCACCACCTCAGGACTTCTGGATCTGTGCACAGGAATCATTCCTGGGGTGTCAGGAACAGAACTCAGGTCAGCCACATGCAAGTCAAGCACCCCATTCATCGTATTATTTCTCTGGCCCTAATCAACACTTTTTAAAAACCAAGCAAATGCTATACTGAAGCAGTATTAAGTGATGCATCTGAAAGTACTCCTTTTTAAATAACAGTGGATTGAAAACTTTGTATTTTTTAAAGCAGATATACACAGAGTGAATAACCTCTCTTTTTTGTTACTATGTTAATAAAGCCAATAGAATAAAATTCCACCAGTAAATAAAGTGGTTATCAGAAAGAGATAAATTTTGGAAGCAGCTTTCCTAAAAGTCTACCTCCAGGTTCCTTCCCTAACCGTCCATCTCCTGTGTGGCATCAGTTTGCACAGAGTACCCAGGATCTTGCAGAGAGTCCCTGAAAAGTACAGCAGTGAAACCAAACGTGTTCCACTACTCCAAACATGCTTGGTTAATACATAGTAAATCAGCAAATCAGCTGGTGAGATGGATAAGGAAAAGAAGAATTATTCTTTACTGCTGGTAATAAAATGATAGCATTGATTAAGGACTTAGGTGTGCCAGAAAATTGTTAAGTAATTTCTACACACCTGTCATTCTTACTAAAAGTGCTGTTCTTCACTCGTATCTGCCGCTGGTGGCGATGTTGTCTGGTACAGCCCATGTGGAAACCAGTATGGAGGCTTCTCGGTAAACTTAGAATTGAACTGCCTTAAGACCCTGCAATTCCACTTTGGAGTATCTATTTCCAGGACATTAAAAACGCTCTCTCAAAAGGATATATGCCTTTCTGCTGCTGCACGAGCATGATCCCGGAGGCCAACTGAACTACTTTGGACACCAGCAGCTCGCAGAAATGCCTCTAGACTGTGAACTGAGTCACTGCCCCATGCGGCGCCAGGGGGGAAGGGTTTCTTTCTCTCAACCCTTCCGTTCCGTGCACAGCATAGTGATCACTGCTTTTTGAGCACAAAATGGAGGTACTCGCCGGCTGCTGCGGGACGTGCAGGAGATCCCGGGGGCGGGGGGTACTGGCCCCACCCTCCACTGAGATTTAAGCTCAGCAGCCACACGTGTGTGGCCTTTCCGCTGCTGCACGAGCATGATCCCGGAGGCCAACTGAACTACTTTGGACACCAGCAGCTCCCAGAAATGCCTCCAGACTGTGAACTGAGCCTCTACCCCATGCGGCAACAGTGGGGAAGGGTTTCTCTCTCCAGGCTTCTCCATCTTATGAGCACCACAAAAGGGAAGTAAAAGCTTGCAGTGATGCAATTTCTGGCAGAATTTTCCCTGGACTTTATACAGAAATCCAAAACCGTGCGGCCGAGACAGCAGCCACGCGACCTAATATCTCTTAATAGTCAGCAATGTGAAACGGTTCCTTTTTAGCAGGTCTGACTTTGGGGGGAAACTCCAAACAATAATAGAGTTTTTTGTTGAAATATTGAAAGTAATCAAAGTAGCAGCCATGTCTCTAGACTGTGAACTAAGCCATAGCCCCATGCCAGCCGAGGAGAGGAAATATCCTTCTTTCTCAGTTTTTTTCCATTTTCGGGGAAAAGTGGCTTGGCATCCGCCATATTATGAGGACTATTAAGCAGGCACAAACTTGGTGGTGTGGGAAGGAGAAGAAAAAAAAAAGAAAAAAATTTATTTACTTGGAACAGCGGGACGCTTGAGCAGTCTCGGGCTGCGGCCCATACCGGCACGCGCTCCGTTGAGATTCGACCTGGGTGGCCACACTTTTGTGCAGCTACTTTGCTGCTGATCAACCAGGATCCGGAGGCCAACTAGACTACTTTTGGTCCCGGAAACTGCTTGCAGCCATGTCTGTAGACTGTAAACTAAGCCATAGCCCCACGCTGGCTGAGGAAGGGAAATATCCTTCTTTCTCATTTTTTTTTCCCTTTTTGGGGAAAAGCAGTGTGGCATCCACCATATTATGAGGACTATTAAACAGGTACAAACTTGGGGGCGTGGGAAGGAGAAAGAAAAAGAGTTATGTACTTGGAACAGCGGGACTTCATATCTCTTCATTCTCAGCAATGAAAAACTAAGTATCAGATGCTTCCTTGGCAGTAGGGCTGTCTTTTTTGGGGGGAAACTCTAACAACAATAGTGAGTTTTGTGTTGAAATATGGAGTGTAATCAAGGTAAAGAGAAAATGAAGTGAAACTTATCAGTTATGCAGGCCGGGGTGGGGGGCGGGGGGTGGGAGGTATACTGGGGTTTTGGTGGTGGAATATGGGCACTGGTGAAGGAATGGGTGTTTGAATATTGTATAACTGAGACATAAGCCTGAGAACTTTGTAACTTTCCACATGCTGATTCAATAAAATAAATAACTTTTAAAAAAGGATATATGCACACCACTATTCATTATCCATCACTGCTCTCATTACAATAGCTAAGATAAGGAATCAACGTAGATTCCCAGTGACTGATGAATGAAATATGAAGATGTGGTATAAACACACAATGGAATACTATTGTATTCATTGCAACTGCAAGGAATGATGAAATCATGCAACTTACTGCAAAATGGCTGGCACTGGAAGATAATCATATTGAGTGAAGTAAGCCAGAAGAAGAAAGACAAACACAGAATGATCTCACTTATCTGTGGTAGATAGAATACTGGATGATGAAATGTACTACAGTGAGAGGGAAAGGCCTATATCACCCTTGACCCCAGTATTTGGAGAGGAGGACAAGAAGGAAAAAAATCAAGGGGGAAGAAGAAAATGGGAATTAATGGATGAACAGGCCTCAGGGCTTCAGTTATACTGGCGATATGGGTGAGTGCTATAGGCTTATATCCAAAACACAGACTCAACAAAACTGAAAACATGAGATTGAAGCTGCAATCACAGAAACTTTGTAATGTGCCTGTCAAGGCAACAGGTAGGGTTGGGATGGGGTTGTGGTGGGAAGGGAATATGGGAACACTGGTGGAGGAAAGTTGACACTGGTGGTGGGCCTAGCATTGAAATACTATATGCCTAAAATGCAACTTCATTTTTTTTTTAAAGAGTGCTGTTCTTCAGTTGAGAAAAAAACTGCATTCTTGTTCATAAAATATTCCGGGAAGTTTATTTTTTATTATAATGTTGTCACTCATCTCATTCAATGTTGGAACTACGGGTGAATCATAAGGCAGTGAAAACCATCAAGAGGTTCAGTAGGAACCTCTCAGTAATATGTGGTGTGTTCCAATGTCACTAGGTTTAGCTAAATATAAAATACGGAAATGTTACTCTTCGCCTGATTGCAGATGACTAGGAGTCTCATATATTATGATGGAGCTTAAATGATATATCCATGTTGCAAAAGCTGTTTCTTATAGGGTTAAATATATACATAAAACATAGTCACATTCCTAGTATTTAAGTAATAGAGATGAAAATGTATATCTACAGATATATTTATATAATATTCTTTGTAATATAGTATTATTCAAATCATTTTATTGGAAACATCATATATGTCGATCAGCAGTCAAACATAGCATTTGTTATCACACTCCCACAACTGAGAACTATTCAAAAGCAAAGAGGACCAACTAATGGTACTGTGTCAATTTGGATGACCCTCAATGATATTGTCCTGAGTGTAAGAAGTTACACACACTATAGTACCTAGTATATGATACTATATCCTTGAATTTATAGAACTGAGCTAATCTTGAGATAACAGAACAGTGGCTTCCAAGGACTGAGGTAATGAAGTATTGGGTGTGAGTAGGACTTAGCCACGAAGGGGCATAAGAACTCTATCTTGGCTGATAGACTCTATATCTTGTAAGTGGGATGCTAGCACAAGAGTTTACATTTGTCACAGATCATGCATTTTATTGCGTGTAAGTTGTACCTCAATCAATTTCAAAAGCAGAGACATTTGTAAATACTAGCAGAATAACAAATGAGACAGCCATTGGGTGGACTTCACTGGTGCGAGGATAACCTCAAGTTCAATTTTTTTCTAGGAAAGATCATCCAACAGAATTTTTATTGAGGTTGGTGATCAGTAATATTCAGTTTGGGGCCAGGGAGATAGAACAGGGGTTAGGACATTCTGTTGCATGCGACTGACTTTGGTTTGATCCCAGACACCCCATCTGGTCCAGCCAGGAGCCTTGAATATAGCCAAAGGTAGCCTCAAATAACAACCCCTGAAAAAACATCAGTCTTGCAGGAGTCTTTGGATATGGCTCAGTGGTAAAGTGCCTGCCTCAGATGTGCGGGACTACCTGTTTGATCCCTGGTTCTGCCAGCGTAATTCACAGAGCCACAACTAAGAGGGTGACCCCTTGCATAACCTTAGTATGCAATCCTAATGCTTTGCAACAACAAAGGAAGAAGAAATGAATGAACTACAAAAATCAATCTTGCAGAATTTGATATCAGACTTCTCATGAGCAGAGAGCTTTCCAGATAACAGAGAAGATATTCTTACTCCTTGTTGGGTTGACTGTCTTGTTGAGGCTCTAAAGAGTCCTGGAAAAATCTGCCACTCACAGTTTCCTCCGGGGACAGCATGAGAGAGGTGGACACTCTGTTTCGATCTCGGGCTAACCAAACCAGCACACTCTTCACAGTGTTTGTCCACAATAAACCTTGGGGCAATGACAGTGGCAAGATTCAGTGCCATAGGTCTCAAAACCAACCAATAAAAAACAGCAAAACTCTTGGCAGGTGGTAATGATATCAAGTATCTTGCTATTCCACTCTTCTCTAAGGATGATTCATGCTATAAATTGGATTATATAGCACACAAAGGTATGGGGCTAGGGATGAGATGATGGTGGTGAACAGCAAATGAGTTTCTTTTCTCACCACCAGTGACTATTTATATTTTTAACATAATTTTATTGTATTAAATTTTGGGCTGTAATCAGCAGTGTTCATGATTGATCCCTGGCTCTGTGTTCAGAGCTGCTTCGGGCAGGGTTTTGGGGACCATATGTCGTGCCAGGGATTAAACCTGGGTCAGTCATGTGCAGCTCAAAAACCCTACCTGTTGTACTATTGCTTCAACCATGTTTCTCCTCTTTATTTTTCCAAAGTAGAAAAGTTTTTTGGAAAGTAGAATAGAAAGGAAAAGGACCTCCGAGGTGAGAGGGAACCTAGTATAGGAGCAAAGTTTTGTTGCTCCTTAGAACTCAAGATACTGCTATATTTTATTTCTATATTATGTTGAAAGTATAGTGAAAAGTATATTAAAACTGCCCAAACTTTAGCCAGAAAACATGAGAATTGTATCGATACACCTCACTAAAACTTCCAGGATCTTCTATTCCAGTAGCTCCACAACACCTAATAATTTCCACAGAAGACCCAGAATCTTCCTGAACCTACTTGGGTCACAGTTCCTCATCTGAACCAAATATTGCTTTGGTGGGGCGGGGGTGGGAGACACAGTGTGGTGTTGTGGGTAAACCCCACAGCCAGGAGTGGGGGCAGTGTCCCCAGACCCTCCTGGGGAGCTGAGGAAAGACAGCCCCCCAAGGGAAACACAGGTGCTGCTCTGTGCCGCCCTAGCTCTCTACGGCTGGCAGGTGGCTCTTAGCCCTACAAATTGTTCTGCCCTCTGTGTGCACGCTGAATGCCATGGTGGATTATGCACAAGCAGATTAGTGTTCTGGGGAGAAATGAACTCCTGTGAAGCTGCCTCCACATCACGTGATGATCCTGTCACTCAGTCTTCACATCTATTCCCAGTGAGGCACCAGTTCTTAAAATTCCTAAGAACATTAGCTCCACAGCCAAAAAAGAAAAAAAGAAAGAAAAGAAAAGACTATTTTTAATAGGCATCCAGAATTTTGTCTTATTATTAAATAGACTATGAAAAACTCTTTCTATTTAAATGGAGCTTGGGTTTATGTTCATGTCACTCTTTTGAACAGTGAAAATAGCTTCATTTAGAGAAACAGTTTTTATTTTCAATTATTCTATTTTGAAGAGCAGGTTATTTGGTTCCGTGGGCCACTTTAATTACTTCCTCTTATAAGACTAGTCAAATATAATGAATGAATCGCATCATTCAGTTAGAAGTCATAAATATTAGCTGAATGGACAAGAAAACACACCCTCCTTTTTTTCCCCAAAGGGCAGCCAGAAAGCATTCAAACAAATGTTAGCCCAAGGCTGGCGAGATCATTATTTTGTACTTGTGGATTCTCCACCGTCTGCGAAGCTCTTCTATAACGCGTGTGATGAGCTCCTTTGTGTGTTCTGAACTCCTCTGGTTTCCTCTGTTGACGCCTGCTTTAATCTCTAACAAGTATGCTGTTCATTCTGACATGCGGCTGTGCCTTACGGGGCTCAAGGAGACACCAGGGAAAGTTCCTGATTAATCTAGTTGAGTTAACACATGGGTTCTCCAAGATGGCCAAGTGGAGAATGGAGTAATCGAGGCCAGGAGCTGGGAGCCCTGTATCTATACCTTTCTTATCGAGGGCTTCCAACTTTGTGATATGTCATTAAGTTAGTATAAGTCATGAGTTTCTTTTAGTTGCAGCCCCAGGCTTCTGTACACTTGCCAGGGTCCGTGAGGAGCTGCCCATTGTTTAAGACATGTTATTTAAACACTAAGCATGTTTACTCCTTGGCTTCGCTTGGGTGCCAGAACTTAGACTACAATTTCCAATGGGATCAACCAAAGAGTGTTTGCCAGAAATGTAACTCTTTAGCCAAAAATAACAGTAAACATGATTTTTAAAAAGCTGCTTAAACAATTAGGCATCTGTTCCTGGAATTAAGGGTCTGGAGCTCAAAATCAGGAAGACAGTACAGCAGGCCAGCTGTACAGGTACTTGCCTTACTGGTCAGAAATGGTGCCCTGAGTCCTGCTAGGAGTGATTACTGATTCAGGAGTAAGCCCTGGGCACTGATGGGTATGGTCCTCAAAAATATCACTATAGTTCTGTCATCCCATTGTTCATGGATTTGCTCAAGTGGGCACTAGTAACATCTCCATTGTGAGACTTGTTGCTACCGTTTTTAGCATATCGAATACGCCACGGTAGCTTGCCAGGCTCTGCCGTGCAGGCAGGATACTCTTGGCAGCTTGCCGGGTTCTCCGAGAGGGACAGAGGACTCGAACCCGGGTCAGCTGCGTGCAAGGCAAATGCCCTACCCGCTGTGCAAGGCAAATGCCCTACTCAAAAATAAAACAACAAAATATCCAGCGCTCACAGGGTGTCTCCATTGTACACACCATTCAGGAGAGGGACCGACCTCCCAGCAGCAGCAGCATTGCCTCCTGGTGCATGCTCAGTGCCTTTAGCACCTCCAGGTGTGGCACCTCATTCCAGGTAGGAAGAAGGGGGAAGTAACATCACTCTATTTCCCAGATCACTTCAATTTTTTGTCTCATGACCAGAGGATCCTTAGATGAACGGGAATCTGGCAGAGTCAGGGTTCTTAGCTGAACATATTGCTACCCTAACAAAATTGAATTTTCTTTATTAAGAAGGAAGGGAAAATGTTTATTAGTTAGGCAATGAGGAATGCTGGCCATGGTACTTCAGATATTTATCTTTGGTTCTTTAAGGAACTAAAGGAGCTCTTTAATTTGGAATTGAAAAAGACAGCAAGAAGATTAACTAAGAAAGACCAGGCTCATTCCATGGAATTAACTGCTCACTGTTAACAGAAGCATGAATAAAGAGATCTCAAACTATAAACAACTGTAATAAAGTCTTGTATATTCTTTATCAGTAAGGAGCAATGTAAATCTTAACCTGAAGCAGCTGAGGGAAATGTTTTTTACAGAACTTTTTCACTCCTTATCATCCTGGTTATGCTCTAGTCACAGATCTTAAGTTCCACAATGATATATGGTTATTTCCCTCAAGAAAAGCTGGCAGGTAAATGTGCTCTCTTCCTGTCATAGCCATCCAACCACCCATGCCTCCATCCTTCCACCCATTATCCATCCATCCATCCATCCATCCATCCATCCATCCATCCATCCATCCATCCATCCACCTTTTCATTTAATCCAAATTTTCTAAATTTAAAATCTTTTTTGTTTGTTTCTGGGCGATGCTCAGGAATTACTCCTGACTCTGCATTTAAGAATTTGTCCTGGAGGCGGCTGGAGCAATAGCACAGTGGGTAGGGTGTTTGTCTTGCACGCGGCCAACCCAGGTTCGAATCCCAGCATCCCATATGATCCCCTGAGAACCACCAGGAGTAATTCCTGAGTGCAGAGCCAGGAGTAACCCCTGTGCATCACTCAGTGTGACCCAAAATTTTTTTAAAAAATTTAAAAAAAAGAATTTGTCCTGGTGATGCTCAGGGGACTATATGAGATGCCGGGAATTGAACCCAGGTCAGCCAAATGCAAGGCAGATGCCCCACCACACACACGCACTGTCCTATTGCTCTGGCCTCCAAATTTTCTAAATTTAATGTAAGCAAAAAACCTTGTTGACAATACATTAGCTTTGTTAGTGTGGAGGCTGCTGTATGAGTCTGCGTAAATATTTTTTCAAACGTGCTCTCAAAATGTTTTTTATTAAAACTTCTCTCCAGCAAAGCTACATGGCTATTTTCTGCCTCTCTCTATTCTGAGCAAGTTCCAATTTTCGCTATAGAATTGGAAGCAGTGCTTTTTGTCTGCCCTCACTTTTGACAGGAACAGAAAAACTTACAAGTTGAGTATCACTTGAAAAAAAATCTCTTTAGAGAGCTCTCACGGATTCTGTGAAACTTAGACAAGCTCCCCATACAGCGTCGATAAACATGGAGCCTCACCCCGCACCCCACCCAGCACATACTCCCCATCATGTCAGGGGGGGTTGGTGTGTAACCCCACGATTGTAGATGAGTATTTCTGTTTAACATGAGGAGTAAATAAGAGCAAGAAATTTGATATTCTCCCTGAGACAAGAAAATCTGCAGTCTCATCTCTAAATCCCAGCAAATATGATTATTTTTGCCAAGCCGTGGAGTGTTGCCTTAAAAAGGAAGTAACGTAACAAAGTGTTGATTCCAGACTACGAATCATGCTGGGATGATACATAGGGATACAGCAAAGTCATACCCACTGTGTGTTCTGTCAGGACAGGACTGATAGGAGTTTCATTTAATTGTATTATTTTATCCTTTATCTCTAGATCTACTTAGAGTGCTTTATAATACTGTTAAAATATAGCCTCTGCACGGCAGAGCCTGGCAAGCTACCCCGTGGCATATTCGATATGCCATAAACAGTAACAAGTCTCACAATGGAGACGTTACTGGTGCCTGCTCGAGCAAATCGATGAACAATGGGAGGAAGGTGCTAATATAGCCTTTGGCATACTCTGTTCCAACACTATACCTCTCTTTAAAGTGTCAGCATTCTCCATCAAATCCACAGGTTCTCACCCATACCCACCCCACTCTCTTGACAAACTTCTGCAGGGCAACCCTCAGAATCTGACACCATTGGCCAGTTGTTACTCCTTGCTATAGAAATTTATATTCCACATACGATCGAGGTCATGCTGTATCTGTTCATCTCTTTCTCACTTCACTTAGCCTAGTATCTTCTAGTTATGTTGCACCAAATTGCTTTTCCTATGACTGAATAGTATTCCATTGTGCATAGGCAGGAGTTTTGAAAGGATTAAGAGAGTGGTCTAATTAATTTCAGTTCATTTGTTTAAAAATTTTGGTTTGGTTGACAGCAGGCTGCTTTGATCAGGATGTTGAAAAGAGGGGTCTTTTTTGTAAAAATCAACAATGGTGTTCTCTTGTCTTTCCCAATCACAGATGGGAAAGAATAGGATGTTGTCATTCTTTTGTTGTCATCAATAAGGATAAATCAGTGAGAAGACAAGTCTTTTGAGTCAGGTTGATGGGTAGAATTTTATTGTTCTAGATTGCTAGGGTTTTTATTTATTTTATTGAATCACTGTGAGATAGTTACAAGCTTTCATGTTTGGGTTATAATCACACAATGATCCCATCCCTCCACCAGTGGATTGCTAGAGTTAAGATGGGTTCTTACTCAAAATAGGTTTCACAGAAGAGAGACCTTCTTCCACAAATATATGTGAATGCATGTATGATTTTCTCAAAAGCCTGTAGAAAGGAACTGGAACTGGAAGTGTAGAGAGCTGGTGCACAGAGGGTAGACTAGAAGCAGCATCTCAGGAAGGGAGCAGAGAGGAGGTGTTTTGGTTCTTTATTGCCTTCATCATATCTACCCAAAAAGCAGCTGTTGGAAACACTAACTATCTTATCCCATCTTGTGGATTGATAGATTGGGGTTGATTGGGGATGGGCTGAAAGTTTCTCACTGGCTTTGCTTGAGTTCTTTCTTTTAATTGCAGCTAGTGGGTAGCTGAAGCTGGCACTGGGGCATATATCTAAGTCTCAAATGTTTCTTTACATGGCCACACTCCATGGATTGACTCATTCTGCAAGGCCCCTTCAGGGCTCTCACTCTATGTCAGAGACACTAAGACTTCCTATCTGGTTGGCCAGGGTCTGACTAAAGGCCTTCGCATCTGTACTTGGAAGTCCCCAAACATCTCTTCCAAATTCTATTGCTCAAAGCAGTCATACACCAAACCCAGATATGGTGAGAGAAGATAGATAACACTTTAGAGTTTTACCATTTATTGTATCACAGGAAGCATAGTATGTCACAAAGAAGGCACCAAGCGAACTTCTTTCATGTTAACCTCAAGACAGTACTGATGTTCTCCCAACAGATTCATTTAGGAGACAATCTTTTATTATTTTTTAGATCATTACAAAGCTGTTCTTGTTTGGATTTCAGTCATACGGTTCTCTAACACCCATCCCCCCTTAGTGTACATTTCCCTGCACCAGTGTCCCCAGGTCCCCTCCCATCACCCCCCACCCCCACCCCCTGCCTGCCTCTATGATAGGCTCTCTCTCTCTCTCTCTCTCTC
Source organism: Sorex araneus (assembly GCF_027595985.1). NCBI lineage: Eukaryota > Metazoa > Chordata > Mammalia > Eulipotyphla > Soricidae > Sorex > Sorex araneus. The sequence continues at coordinate 159,991,239 of NC_073306.1, read as the reverse complement.
TCTCTCTCTCTCACACACACACACACACACACACACACACACACACCTTTTAGGCGTTGTGGTTTGCAATATTGATGCTGAAAGGTTACCAAGAATATCCCTTACCAGCTATTTGGGAGACAATCTTAAGATGTGAAATAGCATTGTGCAAGATCTTGGAGTCAGACTCAGAATCTCTCAAGGCTCAAAGGCTCTCAAGAACACATTCATTTCCACTCCATAAGTTCCACAGATGTTTTTTAGCAATCCTTTCCACAGAATAAAGATAAGGCCTGTTTTATAGGATCTGGGGGGAAAGTAGGAAAATGGCCTCATTTTGCTATGGCCAAGGAGTCCTCCTGACACCTGTAAGCGCACCTTATTTAAACAAAATGTGTTGATTATTTTTAGCATAACTTAAGCCCCAGGAGACTAATGAGGTGTTAACAGTGTGTGTTAATTATGTGATTTTTGTTGTCTTCATTAAAGTTAAGATTTTCAATCCTATTTGCCACCCAAATCCCCAAGGAAGCACATTACTCTTCTGACCCTGGCATCTTTTAGTTCCTCACCATTCGCACAATCATGTAAACGTATTTTGTTTCCCCTGCAGAGAATCAGATGCACACATCGCTCTCACTCAGAAGACTTTGGATACCCTCCTTCCCATTCTGGTCCATTTTTAATCTCCATTATTTTGTTGTTGGATCTTACTGTACACTCCCTCGGTACAGGAAACTAGCGACATTAACTCATTTTTGATCATTTTAAGCTGACTGTCCTTCAACTCCCCAGAAAACTGCCAGAGAAGCTGAAAACCAGGAAGAAGGAGAAACTAAAAAATCAGCTTTCATTGCTTTTCACAGCATTTTAATTAACCAAGGAATTGTGTTGCATATACACGACTCTGATTATTTTAAACTTCTGCAATATATGCTATACCTCTGTCCCGAGTGACAATACATCCCATCCAGAATAACCTTTTCTCAGGAAGAGATAATCACCTATCCCAGACTCATTTGAAGCAGCAATCAACATCCCTTTCATGACTTTGTCTGCATTGCTGATGCTCTGAAGAAACTTTATTTGGCAATGGTGTTAGAGGCCTTATTGCAAGTCCAGGAGGTAATGGAGTTCAGGATTTCAGCTGAGGGTGTCTTAATGATGGCCTCATCAGGGTGTATGAAGTTGTAATGAAAATAGCAGGTGAATCTGACTGGCAAATAGCACATTATGAGTCTCCCTAGTAATTAGGGTTGTCTAAAAATGGAATTGCTGTCACATGAGGTGGGGAGCTCCCTGTCAAAGAATCAGGGATGTTGAAGCAAGGGTTTCTTTTGAGGTGGGGCTCAGACTCAGTAATCTTCAGGGCTCTTCTAACTTTCATCCATACTCCATGACCGTTCCAAACCAATATGGGAGTCTTGAATTTTTGCCAGTTACCAGTTGGGCTCCATGATAGAGTATGATATAGTGGAAAGTCAGGGGATCCTGGGTTCCAATCCCTGCCTTAGAGCTACGTGGCTGTGAGCAAGTGAGTGGCTCTCTGAGCCCCATAAAATTTGAGTTGTGATATGTTAATTCTACTGCTGTTGTAAGATTTAGAAATAATACCTTTAAACAATGAGGCTCAAGGTAAGACTCAATAAGTCACAATTCTAGTTGCCTTACTTAAGAGTCTAATTCTCTCTCTCTTCTCCAGTTCTTATTGTGACAAAGTGCTTTACTTAAGAGTCTAATTCTCCCTCTCTCTTCTCCAGTTCTTATTGTGACAAAGTGACAAAGTGACTTATTGTGACAAATTAATGATAATTTGATGTATATAATGTTCCGACACTATACCCACCACCAGAGTGCTCCTTTCCTTATACTAATGTCCTAAGTCCTCTCCCACCCAACCCCCTCCCCGACATCCCTCCTTTGTAAGCTCAGTTCTTTAGACCAACTCTCAGGTTCTGTTGATTTTGGCTATTTGTTATTCCCTTGCTATGTTTCTCCATGTTCCCACATATGAAAGAGAGAGATAATTCTGTATATGCCCCCTCCTTCTGATTGAGCTCAACATAATACTCTTTAATTCTATCCATGTAGCAGCAACTTGCATGATTTCATCTTTTCTTATAGTTGACTAATATTTCATTGTGTATATATACCACAGTTTCTTTATCCACTCATGTATTCTTGGATTCTTGAGTTGCTTCCAGATCTTGACTATTGTGAATATTGAGAATTCTCTTATGTTATTTTTAAGATAGTGGTTTTGGGCCCTTGCCAAAACATGGAATTGCTGGGTTGTATAGAAACTCAATTCTTGGTTTGGTGAGAAGTGTTTTCTTGACAACAGCAGCAAATATCAAATATTCCTATCAAAAATATAGGGAGAAGAAATGGGCATACATTTCCTTATAGAAGACAGACAAATGGCTAATAAGTATTTGAAAAATTGCTTCTCATAATTTATAATCAGAGAATTATAAACCTAAACAATGAGAGATTACCTCACCTCAATGAGATAGGGACACATAAAAAAATGAAAATAACGACTGCTGGTATAGCTATGGGGGCAAAGGAGCTTTGATCTATTGCTGGTGGGAGTGTTAACTGATTCGATCACTTTAGGAAACAATAAGAAGTCCAGTTCTCTTACAATTTTTTAAAGGAAGCAAAATAGTTTTTTATTTAAAAAATTTAGAGAAGTGTGAGAAAAGAGAGAGAGAGAAATACTTGTTAAAGAGAGATGTGTTTTTCAAAAGCGAGGAGAGAAAGAAACATATGTTGAGAGAACAATAGCTTGAGAAAAAAAGCCCTTACCCTTTTTTTCTAATATATCTTCAATGAAATGATAGTCTTGATTATTTTTTTAAAAGGAAGGGGCTTATAAAAATATCAGAAGAGAATTGTTCTAGTGACCGAATTAGCTGAACAAAACAGCTAAACAAATTGTCATGTACAGTCATCAGAAAGGTTGGAGGAACCTGCAGTATTGTCCCCTAGTGGAAAGGATATTAACACTGTCCTACAAGGTATTGGACACACCCCTGCACTGTATCACTGTTGTCTCGTTGTTCATTGATTTGCTAGAGTGTGCACGAGTAACGTCTCCATTGTGAGACTTGTTACTGTTTTTGGCATATCGAATATGCCATGGGTAGCTTGCCAGGCTCTGCCGTGCAGGCAGGATACTCTTGGTAGCTTGCCAGGTATTCCGAGAGGGACGAAGGAATCGAACCTGGGTCGGTTGTGTGCAAGGCAAACGCGCTACCCGCTGTGCTATCGCTCCAGTCCACACCCCTATGTTATCTTAATTATTTATTCCTTTTTTTTTTTTTGCTTTTTAGGTCACACCCAGAAATGCACAGGAATTACTCCTGACTCTGCACTCAGGAATTACCCCTGGCGGTGCTCAGGGGACCATATGGGACGCTGGGAATCGAACCTGGGTCAGCCATGTGCAAGGCAAATACCCTATTCACTGTGCTATTGCTCCAGCCCCAGTTTATTCCTTTTTCATCAAGTCAGGTCATTGTCATCCTGTTGCTCATCAATTTGCTCGAGTGGGCACCAGTAACGTCTCCATTTTGAGACTTGTTGTTACTGTTTTTGGCATATCGAATACACCACGGGTAGCTTGTCAGGCTCTGCCGTGTGGGCAGGATACTCTTGGTATCTTGCCAGGTGCTCCAAGAGGGACGGAGGAATCGAACCTGGGTCGGCCATGTGCAAGGCAAACACCCTACCCGCTGTGCTATCACTTCAGCCCCAGTTTATTCCTTTTTTATATCCACTAAAAAGCTAGGTCTTGTCATGCTCTTTAATTTTTAAATTTATTTTGGTTTAGGGGCCACATCTGGCAGTGCTCAGGGATATTCCTGGCCCTAAACTCAGAGATCACTCCTGGCCATGCTCAGGGGACTGGATGAGGTGCCAGAGATTGAACCTGGGTCTTCTGTGTGAAAGGCAAATGCCCTACCTGTCCTACTATCATCCCCTTTAACAAGGAGAAAACTGAAGTTCAAAGATGTTATGGATCTAACCCAAGGACACATGGTCATTCCTAAGCCTGCTTCGATCACTATGCCAAATATCCTGCTGCAGCTTCCCATTACAGGGAAGAGTAAATCCAGCTTCCCAAATGTCCTTTGGAAAGGACATTCACCTGAGAGGCTATGGAAAATGGAGCTCAAGTCTCTGGAAATCAATCAAGTCTCTGGAAAACTAGAATTTGGACAACTGAGCTGAACCTCACTTTGTAGCTTCTAAGTTGTGACATCACCATTTTATTCCTTATCTCTTTATAAAGGTTTATAAAGGTTTTGTAAAGGTGACACTTGCATCTGTAAGACCTTCATCATCTCCATTATACAAAATGTTCAAAAATTTAAAGTACACAAAGATATACAATGGAAAGACATCCTTGGTCTCTGTTAGGCAAGTACCCAGTTCCCCTCTGAGACAATTGGTTTACCAGTTTCACAATATTTGATTTTTGTTTTTTGTTTTAATTGAGGTGAAATTTATATATAGCCCTCTTTGTTGATGCTTTTGTTTGTTTTGAGGGGCCACACCTGGTAGTTCTTAGGGTTTATTCCTGGCTCTGTGCCCAGAGGTAACTCCTGATGGTGCTCTGGGGATTGAACTGGGATCAGCCTGGGCAAAGCAAGTTCCTAAACTTCTGTATTATCTCTCTGGTCCTTCTATTAGGCATTCAATGTAATAATGTACAATTGCTGCCTTTTAAAACCTTTTCATTACTGCAGAAAAAAAATTTACCTAAGAAATAATAGCTTCCATTTCTACCTTTTCCCTATTATAACTTTGAATCTGCTTTCCCACTCTACATATGTACCTGCTCTGAATATATCATATAAGCAGACTCATACAATACATGAATTCTTTGGTTTGGTTTCTTTCACTTAGGCTAATGGTTTTTAAGGTCTATCCAAGTGGTAGTATCTATCAGTCTGTTTTTCTTTTGTGATTGAATAGTATTCTAGTGTGCATATATACCACAATTTCTGAAGTCATTTTTTGATGGGAATATTATATACATTATCTATTGAGCCTACTGCTCACATATATACATACTTTTTTTCAGACCTAGGATTCCACTGTTCTTGAGTATATACCTTGTAGAGAAATTAGGGGTCAAATAGTGGTTCTGTTTTTAAGTGGAGGGATTTTTTTTATATTACAGATATTGAGCAATCCAACTTTTTAAAAATACATGTACTTTCCTTATTTTCACACTTGTGAATGCAGGTTAATTTCTTACACATTGTACTATACCTTTTCTTAATACCTTGACAATGGGTTCTGGATATCTCTCCAGTATTGGACTAGTATATGTTTGGCAATCATCTCTTTGGGGTGGGAATGTCCTGGTTGGTAGCATTTACAAACCTCCAAGTATAATTCTAACATGAATAATTTCAAGCAATGCTAAGAGTATTGTGGAGTTGAAAGAGATTATAATACCTGCCCTAGTGAAGTGTTCTAATGCACCTTCAGCACATATTTGGTCATGCTACATTAAAGTATAAAGAGTGGCCTCATTTCCTTTTATGAATGAACAATGTGTTATCTTAGGATAAATGATAAATTTTTTAACCAGTAACTCCTGAGCAGCAAGTTGTTTCCAGGTTTTTATTGGGTTGAGTAGCTAGCTTTGTGTGCACATCACTTTGCTCAAGAATGAATATAGCAGCGACTTGTTCCCATTACTTATTGAGAATCACTATTGGACAGAATTTTCAAAGAGAAAATTTATTCCTTCATTGGAAAGTTATGGTTGTTAGGAGGAATTCTTTGCAGAGGAATGATCTGTTTCTGTCCCAGTTTCCTGCAGATGCAAATTAACTAGCCACTTGCAGGCATCAAAGAATTTATCTAAAACTTTGAAATAAAGTGGAAAAACAAATGTTTCTTTTTAGAGATAGGAATTGGTGTAGCAGTCAATGGTTCACACTGGGCCACCCTAACAAGCTGTCACAAGAAGATAGGTGAGAAAAACATTGTGAGTCCTTGAGTCTCATAAAGAGGATATTGGCTGCAAAGGAAACCCATATGCAGACCAGGAAATAGGGTAGTTGAAAAGGCATATAGTCCAGTTCTCACTTAGTTTTTGACCAAGGAACTCTAATACAATGTTTCTTAAGTATAATTATACTTTAGAACCAGCTGGGAAATGTAAAAAAATTCTCCATGCCAGGCCACAGTCCAGACGAAATCAGTTTCAACTGTAGTTAAAGTCTCTTGGTGATTCCACTGTTCCAGGTTGAAAGAGAATGTAAGGAGGAAATAAAATTAGGAAACTATGAGAACACTTTTGTATCAGACAGAGTTCTTCAGGACACAGAACCAGTGAGATGTGTGTGTGTATGTAAAGATAGGTATCTTAAAGAATTGACTCATGAGGCTAGAAAGGCAGAAATTTAAAAATCTATAGAATGGGCTTCAGACTGAAGTCCAAGGAAGAGCCAATTCAACTGGAGTCTCAGGAGTATCAGATACAGAATTTCCTCTTATTTGAAGAAAAACCAATCTTTTGTTCCAGTCAGGACTTTGACTGATGAGGCCTACTCACATTATAAATGGCAATCTGCTGTATCCCGAAGACCATAGATTTGACTGTAAATCTAATCCAAAGATTCTTACCAAAACATCTCAAATTGTGTTGGTCCATATTCTCTGGGCTCTGGTGCCAGCCAAGTTGACAGATCAAATCAGTCATCACAATTGAACAATTATTTAGCGAGTCTCAAAACTTCATCTTTGGGAATTAAATGCAGGAGTTTGTTTTTAATTTGAAGTTGTAGTTCTCTTGTTTGCTTACAGATAGATTCTGAAATACCTTGGCTGCTCCCCATAGAAGAGAACATTTACTAGTGAATTGTAAGTCCCACTCCCAGAGTCTATGTATTTCATTAAAATTAAGAGTTAATATGAGAGTATTTGGTTTCATCAGCAGAATTGGATGTTTTTATTTGAAGATTACCACCAACTTTTATTTTGTCAGAAAAAATGAGTGTTAACTGTGCAAGGAGATTCACTAACATGGTTATAAAAAGGTAGATGTTAAACTATGAACATATTCCTTTAAGAAAACTTGATTTTTATCTGCTCTTGAAAGCACCATAGTATCAAACCTAGTATTAAGAAAGATTAGTGTGGAGAGTTCAATCGGTCTCAACAGAAATGAATCGTGGTTTATTGAGAAAATCATAGACAACCTAATTATTCCTTCTCTCTTTTATAAAAGGGATGTAGAGCCTTTACATGGCACCAGCAATGGGAGTTAATTTATTGAAAGTTTAGCTTATAATTCAGTTTTACTAAGCAGATGACCATCTGGTTGCCTGAATTTCCCACAGTGGTTGAATTTAAGGAACAGATGAGGAACTGAAGCCTTTGAACTTGTATTTTCCTCAGGGAAAACACAGGTTCAAAGCCTCAATACACACACACACACTCTATCTCTTACTCTAGTTCCCATTTCAGAGAGCAAACTGGATATATTCAGTCCAGTGAAAAGATCCAGGCCATAAAGACAGTACAGGGAGGGTAAGGACTCATTTTGAGCCTCTCATAGCAGACATACATGATACTCTGATTCCCAGGGATCTTAGATTCTGCCGAAGAGCCACTTTTAACCCATGGGACTAGCTGACTGGTAAAGCCAAGACAGCTGTGAGTCATCAGGAAACTGAGTCAACTGAAGGGTGTGAGTTGATTTTGGAGGGGACCCTGGATAAGTTTCTATACCCATCAAAAAAGTCTCATTTTGTCATATACAAATCAACTAACATTTATGCAGGTCCAGAAGTTGAAGAGATCAAATTAAAAATAATTCAACCTTTTAGTTTTAGGCAAGACAGAGCCTAGCTCTAAAACAGAATTTGTGGCATGAGGACCTGCTTTATTTTGGAGACTCAAGGGAAATAGACAACAACACAATGTCTCTCCCACATAATATCCCTGATTATTCACAAGGACCTGTGGAAAGTCCTAAGAATAGAGATGGCCTGAAATGAAGCAAGTAAATCCTCTAGCCTATTCCCAGCTAACATTCAGGAAACTCAACACCTAAGTTCTCTATCTAAAACCTGCCAGGAATCGACATCCAGGGGAAGACAAGTTCATTGTGTATAAGTATGGAGCACGCCCCAGTTCCCACTGATCTACATGTTAAAATATTGAAATACTCCTTGGTATATAGAACATTGACTCATTGACCCAAATCTCTGCTTTCTTCCCACTTGCAACCACCTTCCTCTGAACTTCACAGACTGCCCAAGCAAAGAACTCATCCAAGGAACTGTGGGGCATCAAGAAAAGCTGATTCCCTCTCTTCTCTTAAAACAATACTAGCATCAAACTCCTAAATTCCAATAGGATTGACATTGAGAATTCTAAAAGTCTCAATAGGAAGGAACTGATGATTTATTTGGAAAATGATAGACAACCTAATTTCTCTTTCTCTTCTTTATAAAGGGTTTTTGGAGCCTTTCCATGGCCCCAGCAATTGGGTTTTCTGGCTCCTATAAATGATTAGAAATTTTAGCACTAGGGTCAGCTATATTCTTTGTCCTTGCAATGCAGAAGGGGTTAAATATAGTGAATAACAAGCCACAGAGTGTGGGTGTCTGTGTGCTCCATCAAAGGAAAATATTGTGTTGGCAACCAAAGGTATTAGTGCCAGTCCCTATTTCACAGGCCTGTCTACCTAGTTAGCAAAAAATACTACTTCATTACATCATTTAATTTGCCAGTTGTTTCCATCCTCTGACTGTCTTCTCCCAGGTGTTTGGAGCACAGACTTTTCACAGCCATCATTTGGGCCACTTCATCATGCCACATACATGGTTCTGATTTCAAAGATCCTCACCTGTTGACTCTACCACTATTGTCAAAATAACTTCAAAGAAATAGCACCCACCTTCTCATGTTCTCTGAATTATAAACATGTGCAAGTCTTTCCACCTGGCCAGAGACTCGGGTGTCATTTTAATGAAACCTAAGGTAAATGTTGGAATAATTTCAAGAAGGCAAAAACATGTAAACATGCAGAGCTGATAGGCCTAAGACTACCTCATCTTCCTTAACAGTTCAGTTTCCCTGACAAGCCCTGAGATGTCTGGGGGCTAGGATGAGTTCCTCACCATCACCATCAGAAAGGCTACAGATGTCTCCACATAGAGAATGTGCTACTCAGCAAGGTGACACAACTAGGATTAAATTGTTTTCTCACAGAGTTCTAGGTCCTGCCTCGAGATACCAACAGCTCGCATCAGGCTCTGTCAGTCTTTCTCCAAGCATCTTTTCAAAGGACTCTGACCTGGTTTCTTTTGGGTATACCTTGCTTCCCACGAAAGTATTTATTATAATTTCTATTGTATAGATAGGGAAAAAAGGTCCAGAAAGTCTTAACTCCACCAAACTCATAAAACTTATGAATCTGGGGGGCTGGAGCGATAGCACAGCGGGTAGGGCGTTTGCCTTGCACGAGACCGACCCGGGTTTGAATCCCAGCATCCCATATGATCCCCTGAGCACGGCCAGGGGTGATTCCTGAGTGCAGAGCCAGGAATAACCCCTGTGCATCGCCAGGTGTGACCCAAAAAGCAAAAAAAAAAAAAAAAAAAAAAAAACTTATGAATCTGGGGTTGGAGCGATAGCACAGTGGGGAGGGTGTTTGCCTTGCACACAGCCGCCCCGGGTTCTATTCCCAGCACCCCACATGGTCCCCTGAGCACTGCCAGGAGTAATTCCTGAGTGTAGGGCCAGGAGTAACCCCTGTCCATCACCGGGTGTGACCCAAAAAACAAAAAAACAAAAAACTAAAAAAGAGCAAACAAACTTATGAATCTTTAAGGATTTCTATTGAGATCATCGCTTCAAATATTGTGCCTTTAGCTGCTACACAAGGCGTTTTTTCATGTGGGGAATTGGATCATTCTTCAAAAATCTTCAATTGTTAGTATGTCGCAAAATGAACTAGGCATATGGTATCCGTGAGTTAAGCATGAAGTTAAGCTTGAGACCTGTGTTGGGTTCCATATGGAACAAAAGCTGAAAATGAGAAGTTTGGAGGAGGATACATTAACAGGATGCTTTTTCTTCACCAATTATCAGGTGGTGTCAGAAGAGGCATCCATAGCCACTGTGTTGGTTTCTCAAGTTCTTCAATTGTCTTGTTCCTGTTAACGTTGTTCACACACACTTTTTTAACACCAGCAAACACAAGTGCAATGATCACTAACAGCTCCGTGTTTTCATGAGAACCGCATTGCCTCATTCTGTAGTTTCCTTTGTAATAGGTTTTTTTTCAATTCTCTCCTGAACTTTTCAGGTAACTTTCCTCCCTGATGTGACTTTATGTCTTCTTTCTTTGACATCTGTCTATCAGTTGAATCAGCAAATGAGTCCTTTGACTTACTGGCCGGCATAAGAAAAGTATTCTTGTGTATTTCATGAACTCACTTTGGCAGCTCATGTAAATAAAAATCTCTCCCTATCTGGTAGTGACAGAAAATGAATCAAAAGAGCAACACTGGCCAAATCATGATGGACCTTCCTCCTACCAAACCACAGCAGCTTCATGAAATCAGCCAAAATCTCAAATTTCTCTGACTTCTGGAAATTTGTTCCATTGAATCCAGAAACCCACACATCAAGGCATGTACTTTACCTCTGAGCCATATTTCCAGACCTACCACAGAGTATAAATATCACACCTGCTTTTCAAAATAAAATTTTATTTTCACAATGGAAAAAAATCTTTCCCTAGATTGTAAATTCCTTGAAGACAGGAAGTGGATCTTGAACATTCTGTCTTTGCTTTTAACTCTGAGCCCTGTGCCTTATTGTAGACACATTAGAATTGTTAATAATTAGTTCATAACCTCAAGGTATTCCCTCAAAAAGTAGTTTTCAATTTGTATCTGGCCCATTCTGGTGAGTTAAGCTTTCCATTCACCTTACAATCTAAGCCTGCCTATTGAAACTCTGTACCATTTTCACTTACTCAAATGGTCAGAAGTAAGCCATTCTCATACTCAAAATAGC